>NC_135813.1:16679731-17046133 GCF_964213995.1 Mustelus asterias
AAGTGAGGTGGTTGAGGCAGACACGTTAGCGACAATTAAGACTTATTTGGATAGACACATGAACAGACGGGGAATAGAGATACAAGCGGTTGGTCTAGATAGGACAACGTGATCGGCGCAGGCTTGGTGGGCGGAAGGGCCTGTTCCTGCACTGTACTGTTCTTTGTTCTCTGAGCATCCCCATCTTCAACTTCCCCTCCCCAACTACTCTCCTCCCTCAACTCTCCCGTCCCCCTGCCCCCAACACCCCCCTACCCCCTGCCAGCACCCCCCCTCCCAACCTCAGCTGCCCTGCTGTCAGCCATCTCCCACTGCTCAGTGTTTAGTTCTCTGAAACACTCTTAAGGCTGTTGATTTTGTTAAAGGTGCGTTTCAGTGCATAACTGGGTTGAGACTGTTTGCCTTGGAAGGAGATTGCGATTCCCTTAAGTGCTGGTTACAGATAATGGTTGAAGTGTGAGTTGCAGTCTTCAGCGGCCATGTTTACGGTCATTGCGACAGGCTGAGGGGCATTGATATGTGCATCTTCTACGGACCCCATCTTTAAAACCTCATATTCTACTGTGTCATCCATCAGCCTGTTCAGCAGGTATCTAGCTTTCTGCTACCGTCCTGCTGGCTGGCTTCCAACCACAGGCAGCTTGCTGCAGGGATAAGGCAGTGGCAAGATCGATTTGACGTGCAGTGACTACAGATTATTAACACAACAGCCTTTATTTGAGGAAATTTTATAACATATTTCAGGGGCATCCAGAATAATAAAATGAATTTCAAACCAGATGCAACACTGAAACCAAACCCAGCAGACTGACATGGCAAGAGATATATTTTACCTCGCTGATGTTTTCAGATTTGTTATCTTGGCACTCAACAGTTTTACAAATGATTACAAGTGGAACTGGTGAATCCTAGAGATGCACTTGATGCTTCAAACTTTGGAGTGGCACCATATTGGGGTGGCATGGTGGCACAGTGGTTAGCACTGCTGCCTCACAGCGCCAGGGAGCCAGGTTCAATTTCAGCCTCTGGGGGCTGTTGTGTGTGGAGTTTGCACATTCTCCCCGTGTCTGTGTGGGTTTCCTCCGGGTGCTCCGGTTTCCTCCCACACTGCAAAGATGTACAGGTTAGATGGATTGGCCATGCTAAATTGCCCCTTAGTGTCAGGGGGATGAGCAGGGTAAATATATGGGGTTACAGGCATCGGGCCTGGGTGGGATTGGTGTGGTGCAGACTCGATGGGCCGAATGGCCTCCTTCTGCACTGTAGGGATTCTATGATCTGTGAATGCATATCATCACTGGCCCAGGCTGAAGTTACTTTATCTTACGTTATACATATTCAGCTCACTCAGATGAACAGTGAAATTGAACTGTAACAGGCAAAACCGCGAATCAGAATTATTTACAGTTTCAAAATTTATACAGAAGCGGATGAAAAATCAAGATGATATCACTGTGCAAATACAGATAGTAGGATAAGGAAGTAGCTTTCCTCCCCAGCCAATGGAAAATGTAGCTCAATTGGAAAAATCTTTTGATAATGATTCCACGTTGTTGATGTTTACGGACCACATGGAAAACAATGTCCAGTTTCCAGTCACTGCATGAAACTGATCCTACTCCCAAACAAAGGGAAGTGGATCGAGCAAGGGCTAACATTCACATCTAAAACTCTTGGGTAATAATGCCACTAATTCTAACCAGGCCCGATGCCTGTAACCCCATATATTTACCCTGCTCATCCCCCTGACACTAAGGGGCAATTTAGCATGGCCAATCCATCTAACCTGTACATCTTTGCAGAGTGGGAGGAAACCGGAGCACCCGGAGGAAACCCACACAGACATTGGGAGAATGTGCAAACTCCACACACAACAGCCCCCAGAGGCTGAAATTGAACCTGGGTCCCTGGCGCTGTGAGGCAGCAGTGCTAGCCACTGTGCCACCATGCCACCCCAATATGGTGCCACTCCAAAGTTTGAAGCATCAAGTGCATCTCCAGGATTCCACAGTTCGCACATGGTTATATATGGGGAGATGGTGTGTGCTGGGGGCAAGGATTCAAATCCTACCATGGCAGCTGGTAGACTTTGAATTCAGTTAAATCTGGAATTCAAAAGTTGGCCTCAGTAATGGTGACCAAGAAGCTATCATCGATTATTGTAAAAATCCGTCTGGTTTACTAATGCCCTTTAGGGAAGGAGATCTGCCGTCCTTACCCGGACTGACCTACACGTGACTCCAGACCCATAGCAATGTGGTTGACTCTTAACTGCCCTCTGAAATGGCCTAGCACGGCACCCAGTTAAAGGGAAGTTAGGGATGGGCAACAAATGCTGACCTCATCATCAAAACCCACATCCCATGAAAAAATAACAAACAATACGGTTAGCTATTTTCTATAACATTGTTTCCCTCAGCCTATTCGCTGCTGAAGCCCTCATTCATACATTTGTTTTCCCTCGGCTTGACTATTCTCATGCTCTGCAGGCGGGTCTCCCACATTCCACCCTCTGTAAACCCCAAGTTGTCCGAACTTGTACAAAATCCCATTTACCTCACCCTTGGACCCGTTGACTGAGAATGGCTCCCGGTCAAACAATGTCTTGGTTTTAAAATTACCCCCCTTGTTTGTCAATCCCTCCACGGCCTCACTGCTCCCTGTCTCCATAACCTTGTTTAATCCTGATCCCGGGTCCTGATGAAGTGTATCCCAGGACCCTGTGGGAGGCTAGGGAGGAAATTGCGGGTCCTCTAGCAGAGATATTTGAATCATCGATAGTCACAGTAGAGGTGCCTGAAGAGTGGAGGGTGGCAAATGTTGTGCCTTTGTTTTAAAAAGGGCTGCAGGGAAAAGCCTGGGAACTACAGGCCAGTGAGCCTCACATCTGTGGTGGGTAAGCTGTTGGAAGGTATTTTGAGAGACAGGATTTACAGGCATTTAGAGACGCAAGGACTGATTAGGGACAGTCAGCATGTCTTTGTGAGTAGAAAATCATGTCTCACAAATTTGATTGAGTTTTTTGAAGGGGTAACCAAGAAAGTAGATGAGGGCAGTGCAGTTGATGTTGTCTACATGGACTTTAGCAAGGCCTTTGACAAGGTACCGCATGGTAGGTTGTTGCATAAGGTTAAATCTCACGGGATCCAGGGTGAGGTAGTTAAATGGATACAAAATTGGCTTGATGACAAAAGACAGCGGGTGGTTGTAGAGGGTTGTTTTTCAAACTGGAGACCTGTGACCAGCGGTGTGCCTCAGGGATCGGTACTGGGTCCACTGTTATTTGTCATTTATATTAATGACTTGGATGAGAATATAGGAGGCATGGTTAGTAAGTTTGCAGATGGCACCAAGATTGGTGGCATAGTGGACAGTGAAGAAAGTTATCTCCAATTGCAACGGGATCTTGATCAGTTGGGCCAGTGGGCTGACGAATGGCAGATGGAGTTTAATTTAGATAAATGCTAGGTGATGCATTTTGATAGATTGAACCAGGGCAGGACTTACTCAGTTAATGTTAGGGTGTTGGGGAGAGTTACAGAACAAAGAGATCTAGGGGTACATGTTCATAGCTCCTTGAAAGTGGAGTTACAGGTGGACAGAATGGTGAAGAAGGCATTCGGCATGCTTGGTTTCATCGGTCAGAACATTGAATACACGAGTTAGGACGTCTTGTTGAAGTTGTACAAGACATTGGTAAGGTGACACTTGGAATACTGTGTACAGTTCTGGTCACCCTATTATAGAAAGGATATTATTAAACTAGAAAGAGTGCAGAAAAGATTTATTACCGGGACTTGATGGTTTGAGTTAAGGAGAGGCTGGATAGACTGGGACTTTTTTCTCTGGAGCGTAGGAGGCTGAGGTTCGATCTTATAGAGGTCTATAAAATAATGAGGGGCATAGATCAGCTAGATAGTTAATATCTTTTCCTAAAGGTAGGGGGGTTTAAAACTAGAGGGCATAGGTTTAAGGGGAGAGATACAAAAGGGTCCAGAGGGGCAATTTTTTCACACAGAGGGTGGTGAGTGTCTGGAACGAGCTGCCAGAAGTAGTAGTAGAGACGGGTACAATTTTGTCTTTTAAAAAGCGTTTAGACAGTTACATGGGTAAGATGGGTACAGAGGGATATGGGCCAAATGCGGGCAAAAGGGACTAGCTTCGGGGTTTAAAAAAAAGGGGCAGCATGGACAAGTTGGGCCGAAGGGCTTGTTTCCGTGCTGTAAACCTCTATGACTCTATGACTCCTACAACCCTCTGTGATATCTGCGCTCATCACATTCTGCCTTTGGTGCATCACTTATGGCTCCCACCATTAGTAAAAGTGTCTTCACCTGCCTAGACCATAAGCTCTGGAATTCCCTCCCTAAACCCCTTCCCTTCTCTCTCCTCCTTTAAGACACTCCTTCAAATCTACCTCTGTCAAAGCCTTTCACTCACCTGGTGAAAGAGCAGCGCTCCGAAAGCTCGTGCTACCAAATAAACCTGTTGGACTTTAACCTGGTGTTGTGAGACTTCTTACTGTGCCCACCCCAGTCCAACGCCGGCAACTCCACATCACATCTAAGCCTTTGATCTTTGCCCCTAACATCTCCTGAAGTGCCTCGATATCAAACAAATCCTGCGAAGTGTCTTGGATGGCTTGCTACATTAAGGGCACCATTGTTGTTGTAGCTAGTCTGCGATCAAACAGTTCTGCGAATAACTATTTTACAGACATTAAAATACACAATTAAACCAATAGCTGGTGCTTGGCAAAAGATGACAAGTCTCTAGATAATTAATTTAATTGGCAGACGACTCAAACTGATTTTAAAACCAAAGTGTTTTTGATCACGGATTCCTCATAATTGTAATCGCTTTGACAAAGTTTCACTCAGACGAAACCTTGTGGTTTCTATTTGTATTTGGAACATGTCACACCAGACCCCCCGAATTTAAAGGCAGGCTTTTCAATGTTACCTTCTGCTGAGTAGACTCTGCAATTCTCTCAAGACGGGCCATTTTAGATGTTGGGGAGCACTTTATTCTGAGTTTTCAAAGCCTTTCAACTTGATCTTTCCAAAACAAGCATTTCTATTTTGATTACAGCCTGTAATAAAATCAGTCGCTTTTGGGTAATCCTCTTGGCTACTCAATGCATGCCGCTTTATCTGGAACGTATCTCTGTGACTGTCCCGAAATCCGAGGAGGTTTTCTTCAACTTCAGAGTGCTGTTGTTGTGCACTCCTGTGACAACGAGAAGTAGGGTGTTTTTTGTGCTGTGTTATCTGCGGAAACTAGGGCCTAAATCTTCTGGTCCCACCCGCCGTGGGGATCGTAGAAAATTCAATGTGCGGGTAAAGAGGGGCCGGGATTTCTGATCCTGGGGCGGGCCTGGAAGATCCTGCCTAAGACGTCTCCGCAGAGATCCAGATAGAATAGATAGAATCCCTACAGTGCAGAAGGAGGCCATTCGGCCCATCGGGTCGGCACCGATTCTCCGACAGAGCACCCCACCCAGGTCCCTATCCCCATAATCCCACATATTTACCCCTAACCTATACATCTTGGGACACTAGGGGGCAATTTAGCATGGCTAATCCACCTAACCTGCACACCTTTCGACTGCAGGAGGAAACTGGAGCACTTGGAGGAAACCCACACAGACACGGGGAGAACGTGCGAACCCCACACAGACAGTCATCCGAGGCCGGAATAGAACCCAGAACCCTGGCGCTGTGAAGCAGCAGTGCTAACCACTGCGCCACCATATTAATGTCATATTACTTGCACTGTTAAGGTTAAGGATAAACAGGTGGAGGGTATTGATTGATTGAGTGTCTTGAGCACATATAAAAAAGGACCGCTGGGACATTGGATTGGTTGGAGGCGAGGCGAGGCGGCAGAGAAATAAATCTGCAACCTAGAGAAGGATTTGGGCCTAGATTTCTGCTTCATCACCTGGCTTGGGACTCTTTTAACACTGAAATGCAGTCGGTGGGAGTTGGCAGGCCCGAGTTGTATTTTCCCTCTCTCAATCAGCAGCCCTACCTTTGCAGCAAGAGTTACCACACACATTGATATATTCCCAAATGCGATTGGTATAATTTCAGGGGCCCAGTGTCTAAGCATCAGTAAAAACGGCAATAAGTAAATCCTGTACCAAAACCCCAGAAAGGCAAACAGCTGAGGAGTCTAATAATACAGCAGCCATCTCCGGATGTCATGGATGCAGTCTGGCTCCCGTTCACGGCATGACTCACAGCCCAGCGATACTTTATGGAACTTGTGCCATTTTTAAAAAGAACTCCTGTATGTCAAACAAAATCTGTAGCT
The DNA here is from genome assembly GCF_964213995.1 of Mustelus asterias. NCBI lineage: Eukaryota > Metazoa > Chordata > Chondrichthyes > Carcharhiniformes > Triakidae > Mustelus > Mustelus asterias. The sequence continues at coordinate 16,686,050 of NC_135813.1, forward strand.
TGTGAAAATGCTCAACCTCCCATCTGTTTTTACCCTATTGAAACATATGTGCAGTTGGTGTCACACAGAAAAGGTTACCACAGGCATCCCATAATTGAATTATGACTATTCTTTTACACTGACATCAAAATGTATTTATCATTTCCACCCACAGGTTTTAACTCTCGTCTAAAATTATTAATTGTCAATATATATAATTTCTGTATTTTGTTCGTGCTATGAGCATCATTGACATGGGTGAGTTAGATTTTTTTTTGAAATTATGAAACTTAGCAGAAAGATGCATAAATAAATCACCTTGCTCCGTGGTAACGTCATTTCAGAATATTGTATTGCCGAGAGGGCATAAGGAGGAAAAGAGACAACAACAGCGTGAAGCACCCTGATACATGTTGTTTTCCAGCACTGCCTGGTGTAACATATTCCTCCTTCTCTCATGCTGCCGTCATCATTCAGAGCCTCACTAAAAAGCAACCAAGCAATAAGCTCGGACTCCATTCCGTGTAGAAATAGCGGCCAGAATAAGACTATAAGGCACAGGAGCAGAATTAGGTCACTCGTCCCATCGAGTCTGCTCCGCCATTCAATCAGGGCTGATATTTTTCTCATCCCCATCTTCTCCCTGTAACCCCTGATCCCCTTATTAATCAAGAACCGACCTGTCTTTGTCTTAAAGACACTCAATGACCTGGCCTCCGCAGCCTTCTGCGGCAAAAGGTTCCACAGATGCACCACTCTCCGGCTGAAGGAATCCCTCCGGTCGCACATGCTCCGCCGCTGCCAGCCAGAACGGAGAACTTGGCGCTCAGTCCAATCTCCATTCACTGCAACGGGGACTGGAGAATCTCAGCCGCGGGCGAGGTCGGAGAATCCGGCCCAGCATCTGGTCTTTTCTTAAAATCTCCAAACCTGGGAAAGTCCATGGCTGTCGGGTTCCGAGACGGAGCTTCGGAATCTTCAGAGCCACCGGCCACCAGCTGTATTTACGTCCAGCGCCTTTGGCATGGCGAAACATCCCAACATACCGTCACAGAGGTGCAATTGAGTTTCTGAGCACGGTGTGTCTGTCGAGACGCTTGTTATTTGCAGCTGGTGTTCTTGGTGACCGCTTTGGTGTCCTTAGAGACGGCGCGCTTGGCCAGTTCCCCGGACAGTGGTCTGCGTCTCCCGGGAGGAGGTGGTCTGCCGCTTGCTGTAACGGACGAGGCAGGAAGCCTCGCAGGCGATGAGCTCGAAGATGTCGTTGACGATCGAGTTGATGGCTGAGGAGGAGATGCCCGTGTCCGGGTGGACCTGCTTCAGCACCTTGTACATGTGGATGCTGCAGCTCCCCTTCTGGCTTTTCATGCACTTGTTCTTGTCTTTGATCTGCATCTTGGTGACTGCTTTCTTCGGTCCCTTTTTTTGGGGGCCATGCCCTTGGCTGCCGCTTCAGGCATCGCAGACAATATTATTGTCCCGTGTGATCGGGGTAATTAAAAAAAAAATTAAACACCCAACCAAAGATGTTCTTTGACTGTTCTTTGAGGAGGGAGCAAGGAAGTTAGATAAAGGAGAACCAGTGAACCTGATTTATTTAGATTTCCAGAAGGCCTTTGACAAGGTGCCGCCTAGGAGACTGTTAAATAAATTAAGTGCCCATGGTGTTAAGGGTAAGATCCTGGCATGGATAGAGGATTGGCTGACAGGCAGAAGGCAGATAGTGGGGATAATGGGGTCTTTCTCAGGATGGCAGCCGGTGACTAGTGGTGTGCCTCAGGGGTCAGTGCTGGGACCACAACTTTTCACAATATACATTAACGATTTGGAAGAAGGAACTGAAGGCACTGTTGCTAAGTTTGCCGATGAAATAAAGATATGTAGAAGGACAGGTAGTATTGAGGAAGCAGGAGGGCTGCAGAAGGACTTGGACAGGTTAGGAGAGTGAGTGGGCAAAGAAGTGGCAGATGGAATATAATGCGGAAAAGTGTGAGGTTATGCATTTTGGAAGGCGGAACGGAGACATAGACTATTTTCTAAATGGGAAAATGCTTAAGAAATCAGAAACACAAAGGGATTTGGGAGTCATTGTTCAAGATTCTCTTAAGGTTAACGTGCAGGTTCAGTCGGCAGTTAGGAAGGCAAATGCAATGTTAGCATTCATGTCGAGAGGGCTGGAATACAAGAGTAGGGATATACTTCTGAGGCTGTATGAGGCTCTGGTCAGACCCCATTTGGAGTATTGTGAGCAGTTTTGGACCCCATATCTAAAGAAGGATGTGCTGGCCTTGGAAAGGGTCCAGAGAAGGTTCACAAGAATGATCCCTGGAATGAAGAGCTTGTCGTATGAGGAACGATTGAGGACTCTGGGTCTGTACTCGTTGGAGTTTAGAAGGAGGAGGGGGGGATCTTATTGAAACTTACAGGATATTGCGAGGCCTGGATCGAGTGGCCATGGAGAGGATGTTTCCACTAGTAGGAAAAACTAGAACCAGAGGGCACAACCTCAGACTAAAGGGACGATCCTTTAAAACAGAGATGAGGAGGAATTTTTTCAGCCAAGAATGGTGATTCTGTGGAACTCTTTGCCGCAGAAGGCTGTGGAGGCCAGGTCATTGAGTGTCTTTCAGACAGAGATAGATTCTTGATTAATAAGGGGATCAGGGGTTATGGGGAAAAGGCAGGAGAATGGGGATGAGAAAAATATCAGCCATGTTTGAATGGCGGAGCAGACGCGATGGGCCGAGTGGCCTAATTCTGCTCCTATGTCTTATAGTCTTGTGGTCTTATATTAAGACTGCTCAATGAAAGCTTGGTCCTCGAAGTAGTTTTTAAAGAACGGCTGATAGGAGGAGAGAGTGAGGCAGAAGGAATTTCCACATCCCAGGACCTTGATGGCTGAGACACAGCACCAGTGGTGGGCTGAAGGAACAGGCAGATGCTCAGGTGCCCAAACTTGGAGGAAGACGCAATTCTCTGGGGGTTTTCGGTCTGGAGGAGGTTACAGGGACAGGAGGTGGGGGAGAAGTGCACTCATGGAGGGGTGACATTGAGAACTTTCTAATCGATCCATCGGGAGTCAGACAGTGTGGGTTAGTGAGCACAGGGGTGGGTGAAACTTGCTGTAGGTTAGCATACAGGGAGCAGAGTTTTGGACGTGCTTACGTTTGTAGAGAGCGGAAGTGGAAGGTTGGCGAGAAGAACTTTGGAATTGTCACGTCTTGACGTAAGAAAAGCCTGGGTGAGGTTTTCAGCAGGAATCAGGCTGAGACGGAGACTGGGATGAGATAGGAATTGATGGTGTTGGTGAGCGAGAGGATATTGGGTTCAAATCTCAGACCAGGGTCAGATAGAAACATAGAAGCAGGAGTAGGCCATTTGGCCCTTCGCGTCTGCTCCACCATTCATTTTGACCATGGTTCGTCATCAAATTCAATATGCTGACCTCGCCTTCCCCCCATATCCCTTGATCCCTTTAGCCCCAAAAATCTACGATGCCACGGCTGAGAACAGCCTGAAGCAGTGACCAATAAATGGGACGGAATCAATGGCTAAGGAAAGGAGTTTGGGACAAGGTCTGAAGGCGATAGCTTCAACTGGAGCACCCGGTTTGAGACATTGGGGGGTGGGGTGTGGGTCAGTGGAGATAGTGAGGGTGTGGGTGGCCAGTGGAGATGGAACCTTACATTGTCAGCAGCGTGGGAGTACCATCACCTCAAACATTGCCGCCACTCAGAAAGAAGGTCCATCACCACCTTGTCAGCCAATGCGGCCTTGCAGTTTCACCCACATCCTGGGGCTAAGTTTAACGAGATGGCTTCAGAGTGAAGGATAGCGTGGGAGAGGGGCAGCACCCTCAGGTGGCATTGAAAGCTGGTGGTGCTGGGTGATACATGATCAGGACTGGTTCTGTTCCGTGAAAAAGGCAATTTCTGGAACAATCCGACTGACTTCTGGCCCTTGAAAAAAAAAGAGCTGTCTTGTCCTTTACAGGTTCTGCAAGTTCCATTTGTTGGCAAGCAATGGGATTGGTTGAGATGTTGGGGTAGTGAGGCAGGGCGCTGTGGCCATATTAACTCCCCGGAGTTTCTGCTGGGCGGGAAGGGTTGGACGTGGCTTCCTGATGAGCGGAGAAAACAGTTTGAGCAGCTGCAAAATACAGGGGCAACACCCATAATGCAGCTGTGCTGGCATCCAAGAAGGGCAGGAGAAAATAGCTTCCGTGTTGAACACGTGGGAGAAGGGCACTTTTGAGAAACATGTACCGAGGGAAGACCCTCGCGTTAGGATAATCTGAACACTTGGCTATTTTCGGGTATCTCCACTAAATAAGCTTTGTTGTCTGTGTGAAAAGTTCACAGATGGTCGAGCCTTCAGTCGGCGGTTAGGAAGGCAAATGCAATGTTAGCATTCATGTTGAGAGGGCTGGAATACAAGAGCAGGGAAGTACTTCTGAGGCTGTATAAGGCTCTGGTCAGACCCCATTTTGGGTATTGTGAGCAGTTTTGGGCCCCGTATCTAAGGAAGGATGTGCTGGCCTTGGAGAGTGTCCAGAGGAGGTTCACAAGAATGATCCCTGGAATGAAGACCTTGTCATATGAGGAACGGTTGAGGACTCTAGGTCTGTACTCGTTGGAGTTTAGAAGGATGAGGGGGGATCATATTGAAACTTACAGGATAGTGCGAGGCCTGGATAGAGTGGGCGTGGAGAGGATGTTTCCACTAGTAGGAAAAACTAGAACCAGAGGGCACAACCTCAGGCTAAAGGGACGATCCTTTAAAACAGAGATGAGGAGGAATTTCTTCAGCCAAAGGGTGGTGAATCTGTGGAACTCTGCCGCAGAAGGCTGTGGAGGCCGGGTCATTGAGTGTCTTTAAGACAGAGATAGATAGGTTCTTGATTAACAAGGGGATCAGGGGTTATGGGGAAAAGTCAGGAGAATGGGGATGAGAAAATATCAGCCATGATTGAATGGCGGCACAGACTCGATGGGCCGAGTGGCCTAATTCTGCCCCAGGTCTTATGGTCTTCCTGCTGCTGGCTCTAACCCCTGGCACTCCCTCTCTAACAGCACCGAGGGTGTACCTGCACCACACGGACTGCTTTCAAGAGCAATTTGGGATTGGTGACAAACCCTGGCCTAGTCAGTGATGCCCACACCCTGTGAACTAATGGAATGAGTCTCCTTGTCTTTGGTGCTGAATTGTTGCAGATGTCAGTCAAAGGGTGATCACAAGGGTGGCCCAGTGGTTAGCACTGCTGCCTCACAGCGCTAGGGACCTGGCTTGAGACATTGTCTGTGCGGAGTCTGCACGTTCTCCCCATGTCTGTGTGGGTTTCCTCCGGGTGCCCCAGTTTCCTCCCACAGTCCGAAAGATGTGCTGGTTAGGTGCATTGGCCATGCTAAATTCTCCCTCAGTGTACCCGAACAGGCGCCGGAGTGTGGCGACTGGGGGATTTTCACAGCAACTTCATTGCAGTGTTAATGTAAGCCTACTTGTGACACTAATAGATAAAATTTAACTTTTTTGCACAGTTCATATCTTCAAATGGCTGCTGGTGTCAATCGGTCAGTGACCCGTGTCAAAACTATAGTTCCCGGGCCTCTCCCTCATCACTCGGGAAAGTCTTAACATCATCCATTTGCCAAAACTACCAGCTGCCGTAACAGCTGAGGTGAGGCGTGAGGCCCATCCCATCACCATGGGTACGGTTTGAGTGTCGTGTCGAGGCTCCTTCGTCTGCTATCACTCATTCCCCCTTTGCAGATTTGAGCTCTTGTATCGAGCAGCTCATCAGTAATCTGCATTACTTTGCCAGTGCCAGACGCTTTTACAGGAGGTTATTTACAGCATCCTCTTTACAGGTGAAAGAGGTTGGGCGTGTGGACTGCTGGGTCAAAACTCCAGGGCCCAATGCGCAGACTGCTGCTCGGGAGAAGTATTAATTAACAATTCGAGTCACAGATTTGTAACCGCTCACACATTAGGAGCTCGAAGGTGTGCTTCTGTCTGTGTCAGTCTGAGTAATGTGTGTACTTACCTTGACACGTCCTCCAGAGACCACAGAACATCTTACATAGAAACATAGAAAATAGAAGCAGGCCATTCCGCCCTTCGAGCCTGCTCCACCATTCATTCTAATCATGGCTGATCATCAAATTCAATGTCCTGATCCCAACTTTCCCCCCCCATATCCCTTGATCCCTTTAAAGTTAAATGTTTTTTTAAGTTTATTTATTACTGTCACAAGTAGGCTTTACATTAACACTGCAATCAAGTCACTGTGAAAATCCCCTAGTCGCCTCACTCCGGCGCCTGTTTGGGTCCACTGAGGGAGAATTTAGCATGGCCAGTGCACCTAACCAGCACGTCTTTCAGACTGCGGGAGGAAACCGGAGCACCCGGAGAAAACCCAGGAAGACACGGGGAGAACGTGCACACTCCACACAGTCAGTGACCCAAGCCGGGAATCGAACCCAGGTCCCTGGTGCTGTGAGGCAGCGGTGCTAACCACTGTGCTACCGTGCCCCAAGAGCTATATCTACTTTCTTCTTGAAATCACAGAAAGTTTTGACCTCAACTACTTTCTGTGGTCGTGAATTCCACACATTCACCACTCTGTGGGTGAAGAATTTTCTCCTTACCTCAGTCCTAAAATGTTTAATGTGGAGATGCCGGCGTTGAACTGGGGTGGGCACAGTAAGAAGCCTCACAATGCCAGGTTAAAGTCCAAACCTGTTGGACTTTAACCTGGTGTTGTGAGACTTCTTACTGTGCCTAATATCCCCTTATCCTCAGACTATAGAACCCTGCATAGAATCTTACAGTGCAGAAGGAGACCATTCGGCCCATCGAGTCTGCATCGACCACAAACCCACCCAGGCCCTATCCCCATAACCCCATGCATTTACCCGAACTAGTCCCCTTGACACTATGGGGCAATTTAGCATGGTCAATCCACCTAACCCACACACCTGTGTGGGAAGAAACCAGAGCACCCAGAGGAAACCCACGCAGCCACGGGGAGAATATGGAAACACCACACAGACAGTGTCCCAGGTGGGAATCGAACCCAGGTCCCTGGTGCTGTGAGGCAGCAGTACTAACCACTGTGCCACCTGACACCTCGTTCCGGACTCCTCCATTGTCTTCCTCATTGGCTTCCTGACACCACGGAATGCATCAACCCATGGACCCTGGCTAACATTTTACAAGCTTAGAACATAAAAACATAAGAAATAGGAGCAGGAGTAGGCCATCTAGCCCCTCGAGCCTGCCCCGCCATTCAATAAGATCATGGCTGATCTGAAGTGGATCAGTTCCACTTACCCGCCTGATCCCCATAACCCCTAATTCCCTTACCGATCAGGAATCCATCTATCCGTGATTTAAACATATTCAACGAGGTAGCCTCCACCACTTCAGTGGGCAGAGAATTCCATAGATTCACCACCCTCTGAGAGAAGAAGTTCCTCCTCAACTCTGTCCTAAACTGACCCCCCTTTATTTTGAGGCTGTGCCCTCTAGTTCTAGCTTCCTTTCTAAGTGGAAAGAATCTCTCCACCTCTACCCTATCCAGCCCCTTCATTATCTTATAGGTCTCTATAAGCTCCCCCCTCAGCCTTCTAAATTCCAACGAGTACAAACCCAATCTGCTCAGTCTCTCCTCATAATCAACACCCCTCATCTCTGGTATCAACCTGGTGAACCTTCTCTGCACTCCCTCCAAGGCCAATATATCCTTCCGCAAATAAGGGGACCAATACTGCACACAGTATTCCAGCTGCGGCCTCACCAATGCCCTGTACAGATGCAGCAAGACCTCCCTGCTTTTATATTCTATCCCCCTTGCGATATGGGCCAACAGCTAAAGGACTTGAATCCTGTCACAAGCCGTGAACCGACCAAGATCTCTCTTGGATCGTACGTGGCAGGACTGGAAGTGAAACGGAATGTTTAATTAGAAAGAGGACATTGGAAAGGAGCCAGAATCTTGCAGGGATCATTCGAGTCACGTGGGTCTTTTGGGATGATGACACCATGAATAATATTATGTAAGGAGTTTGGCAGCTTGACGCATTAGCTGGTGTGATTCCAGATGTGGAATCAGACCTTAATGCACTTTAAGCCTGGTATTGTCTTTGTTTGACTTGGTGAGTTGGTCATGCCCGGTGCTGGAGGAGCCTGCTATGATCTTATTCAACAGCCAATGGAATTTAGCAACAGATTTAATACAGATACATTGCGTGCATGTTGCATAATACAAGCGAATCCTTTATTAGCTCAGAGGGAGCTAAGCAGACTCTGATAAGACGCCCACAACATTGCTGGTGGTGAGGGGAGGATATGCGAGCAGGGTAGAGCATAGCTGGTTAATCTTCTCAGGGCTGCCTGTCGAGGAATCAATCCTCCCCTCAGCTCGGCTGTGCTGCCAGCCTCCTTGTATCACTCAGCCTCCCCCGGGTTGTGAGCGAGAGGGGACTTGTGCAGAATTACTTTCCCAGTGCTACATGTGGCTGCGATGCGCTGGCTGAATCCGCACGGTGGTAGTGGCGGGGATCGGGCATCTTTCCAATTGCACACTCGGGTATGGGGGAGCGTGGGGGTGGAACGTGGGGACGGAGTGATGGTGGTGGCAGTACCTTCAGCTGTCAGAACCCTAAACTCTGGATTTTGGTACCGTGGCACAGTGGTGAGCACTGCAGCCTCACAGCGCCAGGGACCCGGGTTCGATTCCAGCTTCGGGTGACTGCCTGTGTGGAGTCTGCACATTCTCCCCATGTCTGCGTGGGTTTCCTCCAGGTGCTCCAGTTTCCTCCCACACTCCAAAGATGTGCGGGTTAAGTTAAATTGACCTTAATGGCAGGGGGATTAGCAGGGTAAATATGTGGGGTTACGGGAATAGGGCCTGGGTGGGATTGTGGTCGGTGCAGACTCGATGGGCCGAATGGCCTCCTTCTGCACTGTAGGGATTCTATATTCTATATGATCAAAATCTCTGTTTTTTATTCATTCGTGGGACATGGGCATCGCTGGTTGGCCAGCATTTAGTGCCCATCCCTAGTTGCCCTTGAGAAGGCAATGGTGAGCTGCCTTCACCTCACCGCTCCTGCTTTAAGATGCTTCATCTTTGATCAAGCCCCTCTCATGCCCTAATACCCTCTGCGTGGCTCCATGCCAAACTCTTGTCTAACAACACCGCTGTGAAGTGCCTTGAGAGGTTTTGCCGCATTAAGGTGCTTTATAAATTCACATTGATTATTGTTATTGACGCGTTTTGAGTTGCATTTTTCTATTTATTTAAATGTACACTACTGGTCGGTTTTATTTGTGATGTCAGGGTTCATGCTGTGGTTACATTGTACTCTTCAGTAGACTGGGAACAGTGTTTAATGTAATAATACGGTCCTCGATCTCAGCAACACACTTTAGTAACAACCCGAAGTTGATCACGGTACATGTGGGCTTTGTTTGTGCCCATGTTTATATATTGAGGATGGCAAAAGGCCACCAGGCCCGTGTGTGCGCTCACTCTGTCCCTTGAATGTACCAACCCTTCCCAGTGTCTTCAGAAAGGCCCCACACCAGTAACCATTTCAGGAGCCCTCGGTCAAAGAACCCCACTTCATCCCTCATAGATGATCCGTCAGATCCCTGCAGATTCCAGACCTATTCATTCTTACCCCCAGCGATTTGCTCTAACCTTTTCATGGGTTGTGGTTATCTCTTCAAATCTAAAAACGAAAGTGGAAAACGACACTGCGATATTATTAGACTCAATGGGCTGAATGGCCTCCTTCAGCCCTGTATGATTCTATGATTATCTCAACTGTCAAATTCTGTCAAATTCCTTTGCTGTTCAAATGGAAATGTTAACATAGAAACATAGAAACTAGAAGCAGGAGGAGGCCATTCGGCCCTTCCAGCCTGTTCCACCATTCATCTTGATCATGGCTGATCATCAAATTCAATATCCTGATTCCCCCCCTTCCCTCCCATATCCCTTGATCTCTTTAGCCCCAAGAGCTATATCTAATTCCTTCTTGGAAATTACATAATGTTTTGGCCTCAACTACTTTCTGTGGTAGTGAATTCCACACATTCACCACCCTCTGAGAGAAGAAATTTCTCCTCACCTCAGTTCCAAAAGGTTTACCCCTTATCCTCAAACTAGTTCTGGATTCCCCCACTGTTGGGAACATTCTTTCTGAATCTATTTTATAAGTTTCTTTGAGATCCCCTCTCACTCTTCTAAACTCCAGTGAATATAATCCTAACCAACTTAGTCTTTCCTCATATGACACACCTGCCATCCCAGGAATCTCCTCCGGAGCCTTCAACATGTCATTGATGAAGACGAACATCTCGCCAAGGCCATCCCCACACCCCCACTTCTTGCCTTCAAACAACCGCACAACCTCAAACAGACCATTGTCCGCAGCAAACTACCCAGCCTTCAGGAGAACAGTGACCAAGACACCACACAACCCTGCCACAGCAACCTCTGCAAGACGTGCCGGATCATCGACACAGATGCCATCATCTCACGTGAGAACACCATCCACCAGGTACACGGTACATACTCTTGCAACTCGGCCAACGTTGTCTACCTGATACGCTGCAAGAAAGGATGTCCCGAGGCATTGTACATTGGGGAAACTATGCAGACGCTGCGACAACGGATGAATGAACACCGCTCGACAATCACCAGGCAAGACTGTTCTCTTCCTGTTGGGGAGCACTTCAGCGGTCACGGGCATTCGGCCTCTGATATTCGGGTAAGCGTTCTCCAAGGCGGCCTTCGCGACACACGACAGCGCAGAGTCGCTGAGCAGAAACTGATAGCCAAGTTCCGCACACACAAGGACGGCCTCAACCGGGATATTGGGTTTATGTCACACTATTTGTAACTCCCACAGTTGCGTGGACCTGCAGAGTTTCACTGGCTGTCTTGTCTGGAGACAATACACATCTTTTTAGCCTGTCTTGATGCTCTCTCCACTCCCATTGTTTTGTTTCTTAAAGACTGGATTAGTTGTAAGTATTCGCATTCCAACCATTATTCATGTAAATTGAGTCTGTGTCTTTATAAGTTCTGTTTGTGAACAGAATTCCCACTCACCTGAAGAAGGGGCTCAGAGCCTCGAAAGCTTGTGTGGCTTTTGCTACCAAATAAACCTGTTGGACTTTAACCTGGTGTTGTCAAACTTCTTACTGTGTTTACCCCAGTCCAACGCCGGCATCTCCACATCCCAGGAATCAGCCAGGCTGTACTCCCTCTATAACAAGGACATCCTTCCTCAGGTAAGGACACCTAAACTGCTCACAATACTCCAGGTGTGGCCTTACCAACGCCCTGCGCACTGTTACTTAATATGTTAACATGTTGGCAAGATTGTATTGGACAGTGTAACACCAGATCGAGTCCCTGTACGTGATTGGAATGTGGGATGGATGGGAAGTTTCAGAATGATGAAAATGTGTTTGCAATCGGGATAGCCACAGATATGTGGGAATCGCACAGATATGTGGGAAGCGTGTGCCTGCAGCTCTTGGGAACACTCTCATGACAGACTCATGTATTTTATGTGGTTCTGTCCGTCCATATGAAATACAGACGGTCTCCTTCCAGTTTATAATTGTGGCAGAAAATCATAGCCAAGCCAGTGAAACGAGACTCGGTGATTGCAGTGTGGCAGTGTGACTATTTGCTTAGACAAGGAGTTGACGATAATTGGTGTTTGTCAAGCAACTTCCTCTCAAAATATCAGACAAAAGTCAAGCAAGGTGCTTTGATATTCTCTCCTTTGTATTGAAGTTATTTTTTTCTATTTTTCTTTGCTCTCAGGTTGACTCATCATTGGGCCTGGATTTTTGTAATGACTTCAATCAGACCATTGAGGTTGGCCTGTTAGAATATGAACTCCCTGATTAAGGAGTGGGCACAGTTGATGCCTTCTGTGCCCACTGGGCACCGCAGGGATGGGGGTGTATTATTGACCCCTTTAATCACATTTTAATTTGATGTTTTAAGTTTCCTTTCCGTTTTGTTTTTTGTTTCAGGTGGTTCCCCTCCTTTCAGGGAGCTGCCCCTTTTGAGTTGTCCCTGAGTTAATTTGAGTTTGTTTATTTGGTTCAACATGAATAGATATCCCTGATTAAGGATCCAATTGATGGGCCAATCAGGGAGTCTTTGCCTTGCACTTAACCGGGTGTCAGTTCCTCTGACACCTCCGGAGGTAGACTGCTAACTGCTAGCACTCAGTGTACTGCTGTTAGAGTTATAAATAAAGGGATTTTGGTGAAGGGACTTCTGCCTCCAAAGACTTATTACAGTTTTACTGTGATTCAGGCACCAGTTTGGCCCACCAAGGTTGCAGTCCAACAGCCAGTGGCAACACAGTGGCCCAGAGTTGAGTGCACACTGCCCTGATACAACATATCAGCTGTGCATCAGTGGCAAAATAACATGCACAGAGGGACAAAGAGACGGGGGTTTTCTGACAAGCGGGAATGATCCTGGGATCTGCCAGAAGGAGGAACTGACCCAACTCTGGGTGAGATCTTCTGAAAGTTTTTCCAGAGTGTCGGTTTCAGTGGGAAAACCGATGTGAGTCTCTCCAGCTGCCCAGCCGAATTTTCCCTCCGGATTCTCTGGCATTCCATGCACAGATAATCTGGGGCATGGTTTGTGTTGTTACTCTGGCAGTCGGAGGGGATGGGGGTGGATGGGGGGCTGATAAGAGTCGGAAAACCAGCTCCACAGAGATCGGGGCACCATCTTTAAAGGGGAGATTGATCTGCGCTAAAAAGAAACCCCCTCACACACACAGACATGGGGTCCACCATACAAGCATCAGGGTGACTCCCCCCACAAGCATCAGGGTGACTCCCCCCACAAGTATCGGGTGCCCCCCCCAGCCCCTTCCCGCCACACCTCATAGAATCACAGAAGCCCTACAATGCAGAAGGAGGCTATTTGGCCCATCGAGTCTGCACCGACAACAATCCACCCCAGGCCCGATCCCCACAACCCTAATCACAGTTATCCTGCGAATCCCTCTAACCGACACATCCCGGGACACGATGGACAATTTAGCATGGCCAATCCACCTAACCTGGACATCTTTGGAATATGGGAGGTAACCAGAGCATCAGGAGGAAACCCATGCAGACATGGGGAGAATGTGCAATCTCCGCACAGACAGTGACCCAAGCCGGGAATCAAACCTGGGTCCCTGGAGCTGTGAGGCAGCTTTGCTAACCACTGGGCCGCTGTGCTGCCCCTGTGGGGAAACCCCCAGTGAGACTCCCCAGTGGGACTGCCCCTGCCGTGTCCCTCTCCCCCCAAGGGTATACCCACACAGACGGGTTCCCCTCGAGTGCCTCAAGGTTTTAAAAACCTGTTGACATAATGTTGGCCAGCTATGAGTATTCAGTGAGGGGGGAACACATTGCAAGGTCGCCCTTTCAAGCCCTATGCATGAACATTTATTGAAATGATGTTCCCATCCTCCTTGTTATGTTACGGTCGAGGGGGGGTTGAAAAATCGGGGAACGATCTCGCCGGCAAGATTCGCTTTTCCCGACTCTCGCGAAATATTGAGTTTGCATCATCATTAACGGCTGGCGGTCAAAGTGGACTCAAAACTGCCCGCTCTGTGCGTACCGAGAACACAGCACGCCAGAAAAACTCAGCTACATCCATTCGGAGAGAAACAGAGCTAACATTTCGAGCCCTTCGATTCTTCGTCAGAACTGGAAGGAGGGTGAATGTGTTGGAGCTGTCGAATCCTCATCAGTGAACATCCCCACTTCTGACCTTATGATGGAAGGAAGGTCATTGATGAAGCAGCTGAAGATGGTTGGGCCTCGGACACTAATCCTGAGGGACTCCTGCAAAGATGTCCCCCTCACCCACACCCCTCACCCCTCGCCCACACCCCTCGCCCTCATCCCTCACCCTCATCCCTCGCCCTCATCCCTCATCCTCACCCACACCCCTCACCCCTCTCCCACACCCCTCACCCTCACCCCTCACCCACACCCCTCGCCCTCACCCATACCCCTCACCCTCATCCTTCACCCACACCCCTCGCCCACACCCCTCACTCACACCCCTCGCCCACACCCCTCAGCAGCAGTCACAGTTTGTTTGCTGGAGATGAGCATTCACTATTTGCCTGAATGTTAACATTGAATGGTTCAGAATGGTCGGAGTCAGGTAAACGCCAGCAATATAATTAATCATTAAAAACAAGAAATCTGAATCACACAGGGTTCCTGTATCCCCCAGTGGGGCAGTGGGACAGGGAGCTGGGGTCACAGGGCCTGTGGCAGCAGTGATGGGTGTGGAGTAGAGATACAGAGATACAGAGTACAAGGCTGGGCTCTGAGGCACGGGCTATTGTTTTTGGAACTGGCCATGACCCTATTGAAGGGGTCATGCAGCCCCATCGCTGCCACCAATACAGCCTGCCAAACGGGAAGCGTCTGGGGTCCTTTTCTGTGCACCTTTACTCATGCTGTTTGAATCCCCCAACCCCCTACACCCTGCTTCACAACTCCCCCCGTCCCTGGGTGAGCAACTCTCCGCCTCCCTGGCTTCACGACTCCCTCTCCCCCTCCCTGGGTGAGCAACTCTCCCCCTCCGCTGCTCAACCACCTGTACACCACACCTCCCCCTCTCCTCCCCGAAGCCCTCCCCCAACAAGTTTCACCCTGGGATCACATTAAAACGGGTCACAGTGAGTAAAGGTTGTGAAGCTCTGATCTAACGATGCTCTGTTCCATGTGGCGAGCGCTTTGCTGCATCGAAACTGTGCTCACCCGTAAAGCGAATGACAGGATTTGAGATAATTTTATGAGCTCTCAATTCCCCCACATCTCTGTCGGATGTCCTTGAGTACTCAGAATTAAATAATTTATCATTGAAAACAGAACATCCATTAAGGCTTCGCACCCTGAGTGGCGTGGGTGAGGATCTTTAGGTAGATGAGAGGGAATCAGAGTGAGGGGGGATTGGAGTGGGGGGGGGGGGGGGATTGGAGTGGGGGGGGGGGATTGGAGTGCGGGGGGGGATCGGAGTGCGGGGGGGAGAGAGATCGGAGTGCGGGGGGGGGGAGATCGGAGTACGGGGGGGATCGGAGTGCGGGGGGGGATCGGAGTGCGGGGGGGATCAGAGTGAGGGGTTATCAGAGTGATGGGATATTAGAGTGAGGGGGTATTAGAGTGAGGGGGTATCAGGGTGAGGTAAAGTGAGGGGGAACCAGAATGAGGGGCGAACTGGAGTGAGTAGGGGGACCGGAGTGAGGGGGGAACCAGAGTGAGGGGGGAACCAGAGTGAGGGGGGAACCAGAGTGAGGGGGGGGACCAGAGTGAGGGGGGGGGGGGGACCAGAGTGAGGGGGGGGGGGGACCAGAGTGAGGGGGGGGGACCAGAGTGAGGGGGGGGAACCAGAGTGAGGGGGGTGAACCAGAGTGAGGGGGGGGGGGGAACCAGAGTGAGGGGGGGGAACCAGAGTGAGGGGGAAACGAAGTGAGGGGGGAATGAAGTGAGGGGGGATCGGAGTAAGGGGATGTCAGAGTGAGGGGGAACCGGAGTGAGGTAGAGTGAAGGGGGAACTGTTCTGAGGGGGGAACGGAGTGAGGGGGGAACCGGAGTGAGGGGGGAACCGGAGTGAGGGGTGATTGGGAGTGAGGGAGAATCAGAATGCGGTACAATGAGGGGGAAACTGTCTTCAAACTGTTCTTTCCGATGATGGAGTGGAAAGTGGCTTTGTCAGATTTTGAAGGAAAGATGCCTGTGGCTCTGCTCTCAGCTGGGGAAAGGTTACAGCCTCAACGCTTCACATTAAGTCTCGATAGAAAGACCATAAATCTGTGTTTAATTTGTCTTGTTGTTTGCGAGTGGTATGAAGTCAAATCATCAAGTTTTAGGCTGTAGGGCATTGTAAATTGTTGCCCATTAGAAGTCACTTTGTTTGAAAAGCTCCGCAGTTTGCAGAGGGCCATGGTTGTGTGAACATTGCATATTAGCAGCATCTATCTTGCCTTGCATAGGGAAATTTTCATTACACAGTCTAAAGCAGCGAGCAAACTCCTCCCTACAGAAACTGATCTAAATTATTACATCAGATCCAAAAACGGCAGCATTGCCTCGCTTTCTCACTCCAGATTTCACTTATTGCAAATAATTATCAGTGTGTCTTTCCCCGATAACGATGATTCATGCAATAATTTATTGGGAAAAAATAATCTTTTTAATACTCTTATTCCAATCAAATAGACATGCATTTTCTTGCATGATAATGCTTTAATTGCCATTGATTAAGGCTAATCTTTTTACCCAGTTTGAGTACTGGCATAAGATCTGTATGCTGATAAGTGATTACTAATATCCACAAAGAATCACGTTCCATATGTCGGGATATATTTGTTTGTGTAAGGCATGTACTTCTTGCCTTGAAACTTTACTTCCTGATATCAGTTTTTTTGGTCGTGTTTCTGTGTCTCATTGGAAATTTGCCATGTCGTTATTTTCCATTCCGTTTTTCTATGTCAACTGTCACAACTTCATTACAGGCCCTGTCCACTAGGTGGCTCTGATTTTGAAATCTTTCTCTCTCTCTCTTCTCTTTAAAGTTTATTTATTATTGTCACAAGTAGGCTTACATTAACACTGCAATGAAGTTACTGTGAAAAATCCCCCAGTCGCCACACTCCGGCGCCTGTTCGGGTACACGGAGGGAGAATTTAGCATGGCCAATGCATCTAGCCAGCACATCTTTCGGACTGTGAGAGGAAACTGGGGCACCGGGAGGAAACCCACGCAGACACGGGGAGAACCGGCAGACTCCATGCAGACACGGAGAGAACGTGCAAACTCCACGCAGACACGGAGAGAACGTGCAAACTCCACGCAGACACGGAGAGAATGTGCAAACTCCACGCCGACACGGAGAGAACATGCAAACTCCACGCAGACACGGAGAGAACATGCAAACTCCACGGCAGACACGGGGAGAACGTGCGAACTCCACGCAGACACAGAAAGAACATGCAAACTCCACGCAGAGAACGTGCAAACTCAATGCAGACATGGAGAGAACATGCAAACTCCACGCAGACAAGGGGAGAACGTGCAAACTCCACGCAGACATGGAGAGAACATGCAAACTCCACGCAAACAGTAACCCAAGCCGAGAATCAAACCCGGGTCCCTGGCGCTGTGCCACCTTTGCTATTTTACATTAGTTATTTTTAAAAAGAATCGTATTTAACAACTGATTGTGAGCAGTATTACGGGCTAATTATTGGCAATTATATTTAAAATGTACACTGTAATTATTGAATTTTGTTAACAACACCTCTAATGCTCCCCCACTTGTGGGGGGGGGAGGGAAGGGGGGTGGCTTCTGAGGCAGGGTGGGGAGCGTAAAATTGCACGGATGGAATTCACGCTGGAGTCCCACCAGCCCCGACCCAGAGACAGTTTCATGGTGAGGTGGCCATGGGCTTGGACAGGAGACCCCATTAAGGCCTGTAAGTCACCATTTTATGGCCAACCTAAGGACATTTTCCCATCCAACCTCACCTTTTAGGCTGTTGGGCACAGGTCACAGCAGGATGGGAAACCAAAAAAGAAACAATTCTCCATCTCGGGCGGAAAGCGGGGAGGCTTCTCAATCTGAACACCCCTTCCCTTCAGGACCTGTGAGCTCCTGCCCTCCCTCCTCCCCCTGTCCTACCCCCACTCCCCCCCCCCCCCCAGGGTCACTTCAACCCCGCCTCCTCCAACCGCGCACCCCCCCCATCCACCTCCACCCCCCATACTCACCAACCCCCCAGGGCATTCCTGACCCTCTTGACCCTGGGACCGTTGCAACTTACTCCAAGAGTGGTCCCAGGACTCAGTTCTGGACAGAGTGCTGCAGTACCTCTACTGGCCACTACAGCGCTGTGCCTGGAGGTGTTGGAGAGCTGTCGGCCAATTCCCACCCCCTGCCATTCGGAGCTGAATTGGATGTGAAATGGAAGGCAGCTTCTGAGAGTGGGCGGGAATGGGTTAAAGCATCGACTCTCTGGCTGGTGAGAATTCTGCCCTTATCATTATGTCAGTGCAGGCTCGAAGGGCCAAATGGCCTCCTTCTGCACTGTAGATATTCTATGATTCTAGGGTTGTAAAACAACCCATCTTCTGACCTGCTATGAGGTAGACCACGGGAGATGTACAATTGCATAGAATAATACTGAGATGGAAGGCAGTTGCAGGCAGTAATGTATCATGTTATCTGCATGAATTATCTGAGCTTTGTACTTGTAGTTGATGATTTAATCTTGATCCCTCGAGCGTTACTGTGCCATAAATCTTTCTGAGGTTTGTACACTTGGGGAGTCAGCAGGTCCAAGGAGATTTCAGACTCCCTCAGGGACCCTGTATGAATGTTTTTCAGCTAACACACACTTTTGGCATGGATTCAATGGCCCGAATGGCCTCTTCCTATGTCGCCGCCGTTGGGACCCGAGGATCCTCCCGGCAGGAACAGCCGGAAAATTCCGGTGCTCTTTCCCCCCCTTGACTGATTGCAGCAGCGTCCAAGAATTTAATATTTAATTAGTGGAGACTCCAGGACAGTTCCAGAGTGTCAGTGGGTGGAGGGAAACATTTCCCAATCCCCTTTGCCAGGCCGGGATTTTCCAGTCCTTCCACCGCACCTCAGCTGCAGTGAATCGGAGCGGCCAGACAATTTCCGACCCCTCTTCCTGCTATTTTTAAAATCAAGGTTGTTCAATCCTGTCGGACGCTGAGCTTCCACACAACATGATTGCATTATCCAGCCAGTCAGTGCTCCAAATATGATTACACTTCATCCTGTCAGTCCTCAGTGTGCTGACATGAGGCGTCGCTGGTAACATCAGCAGCAATTTAGTTCAGTTGGTGCAGGCTTGGAGGGCCAAAGGGCCTGTTCCTGTGCTGTAATGTTCTTCGTTCTTTGTTCAATTTGGTGGACTTAACAGAAATGGAAAGAAAATAAGAACATCCGGCCTCAAAACTTTGCTTAACCTGGAAGAGGGTCGTAGGGTGGAATTTTCCCGTCCCGCCCACCACGGGAATCATAGCAGGTGGGGGCGGACCATGCAA
Organism: Mustelus asterias; assembly: GCF_964213995.1. Classification (NCBI taxonomy): domain Eukaryota; kingdom Metazoa; phylum Chordata; class Chondrichthyes; order Carcharhiniformes; family Triakidae; genus Mustelus; species Mustelus asterias. Next base: position 16,705,175 of record NC_135813.1, read on the forward strand.
AGGTCCGTTGACCTCGAATGGGCATTTCTGGCCTTGGGACGAGAGCGGTGAGAAAATCCCAGCTGTAATCTTTTATTGAATCGATCTTGATCATTTCCGGCCGTTTGGTATCTGGAGAAAATGGTGAATTTTCTCCTCTTGCCTGCCATGGGAATCATAATGGGCGGGACACGGGCCATGCAAAGGGGTCCCTCCAAGCCAACACTATGGTTAAGAAAGCCCACTAACGCCTCTACTTTCTCAGAAGACTAATGAAATTTGGCATGTCCACTATGACTCTCACCAACTTTTACAGATGCACCATAGAAAGCATTCTTTCTGGTTGTATCGCAGCTTGGTATGGCTGCTGCTCTGTCCAAGACCGCAAAAAACTACAAAGTGTTGTCAATGTAGCCGGTGAATGTAGCAGGGCGGCACGGTAGCACAGTGGTTAGCACTGCTGCTTCACAGCTCCAGGGACCTGGGTTTGATTCCTGGCTTGGGTCACTGTCTGTGTGGAGTTTGCACATTCTCCTCATGTCTGCGTGGGTTTCCTCCCGGTGCTCCGGTTTCCTCCCACCGTCCAAAGATGTGCAGGTTAGGTTGATTGGCCATGCTAAAATTGCCCCTTCAAGTCCTGAGATGTCTAGGTTAGAGGGATTAGTGGGTGGGATATGGGGATAGGGCCTGGGTGGGATTGTGGTCGGTGCAGACTCGATGGGCCGAAGGGCCTCTTTCTGCACTGTAGGGTATCTATCTATCTATCTATCATAGCCCAATCCATCACGCAAACCAGCCCCCCATCCATTGAGCCTGTCTACACTTCCCGGTGCCTCGGAAAAGCAGCCAGCATAATTAAGGACCCCACACACCCCAGACATTGTCTCTTCCACCTTCTTCTGTCAGGAAAAAGATACAAAAGTCTGAGGTCACGTACCAACTGACTCAAGAACAGCTTCTTCCCTGCTGCCATCAGACATTTGAATGGATCTACCTTTCACTAAGTTGATCTTTCTCTACACCCTGGCTATGTCTGTAACACTACATTCTGCACACTCTTCTTTCCTTATCTATGAATGGTATGCTTTGCCTGTATAGCACGCAAGAAACAATATTTTTCATTGTATACTAATACATGTGACAATAATAAATCAAATCAAATCAAATTGATTTTCCGGTCTTGGGGCGAGCATGGCCAGAAAATCCTACCCAATGTCTTAAACAAAATGATGTGATGCTTGTTCTCAATTTCATTAACCAAGCAAGAGGGTTCCACTTGTTTTTTTAAAAATGTTTTCGATAAGCCTTTGACAAGTGTTGTTGCCATCGGCGTGGATTCGAGACAATGATGTGTTGCTCCGACACATCTGTGGGCTGGGACGTCGGCTGTTGTTATAGTTCCAAGACAGGTAAAAAGCAAAGAAGCAAAATGACTGGAACGGCTAAATAAATGTTGCTTTGTTACGACCCCAGTTGATCTTTTAACTGGATGGGAAGATCCCAGAATGGAACCGTGGCTAAAAAAAGATTGTAAGTTTTAGTTTCCTTTGTCAGATGTGGAGGAATGGAGTCACATGTCTGCTCATTGGTTTCAACAATAAAACAAAACATTTATTAAACATGACAAAAATTGGCTCGTAATACAATATTCCTTTCCTCCCATCTTGGCATGACAAAAGCATACAGGTTTTAAGATTAACACGGATGACAAAGTACATTTAAAGCTGCAGTGGTCTCATTAACACATAAAGTCCTTTTTTAAAGCAGACAGAATGACTGTGGTCAAATGCACACTCCGCTCTGAAAGCAAGTTAGCGTCTGTGGATGTATCCTCAGAATTCCCTGTATGAGAGTTTCCTAACTCCACTCCCAGAAACACGCTTTAAAATCTTTTCTCGTAGAAATACTTTCATTTAGCAGTTTGCATTCCAAAACTCGACTCCGTGATTTCCAAAGTACTCCTTTGAACAGAGCTTCCACTCCACTTCTGCAGGTGAATCTATTCCAGGATTTTGCACCAACCCCTTTTTTTGGATTTCTTTACCTTGACTGCTGTTATACACAAACTCCGATATCCAGATACCGATTGTCCACAGTTATTTCAATGAATGTCTCACAAACTGGAGTAAGATATCTCAAATCTTGGAAGCACTTGAGATATTTTTGACTTCCCCCTAGCCAGCTCCTTTTCAGTTCCGTGACTTGAAATGAACAGTACCCTGTTCTGCTCCCTTTTCCTTTTTGTTCCTTTAATTTCAGGCTCCATGGAAAGTCCTCTTTGTTTTTCAAGTTTCCTTAAGTAGCTCTCCTTTAGATTTCTGGCACTGGCTTTCTAGATCCTTTCTCCATTGTATGGCTTTTCTTCTAGCAACGCTGAGAGAGATGTTTTCCTCTTTAGCTGCCTGTCACCAACTGCGTCTATTCTGTCTTTCAGTTAAAACTAAGGACAAGAGCCTCTAGTTGCTAAGCAACATCTGCAATAATTTATTCTGCACGCCATAAACCTCTCTATGCACAATAGAATCCCAGTTGGAATTGAAACCAACCCCCACAATACAAACACACTTGTCTAGGCACAGAAACATTAAATTTCATCTGCCTGACACCATGGGAACCACCTCCTTCCCAAACATAACCATGGCATCAGCCCAATATCGCATAACTGCCTGAGTAATAAAGTTTGCCGCTCCAAACATCTTTCACCAGGCACTGATGAGGCAAACACCCGTCGAATACACAGGACACTCAGGGCTTGTGAGCAAGGCATCACTTCTCTTTATGACATTTAAGTGAAACAAAGAAAAAGCATCCATTCTGAAATAATTTAGACACATGATATCAAAAATACATAAAGTCACCAGTGCAAACGCATTGCTATGTCCACGATGTCTGAAGCTTACGTTTGCGGGTGCTACATCTTGGTGCCCACCTCCCTTACTGACAGCTGCATTAGAGGCAGATTGCTGACTGTAATGTCCTGAGAGGGTGCGCTCAGTGGCAAGGCTTGGCACTCCTTAGTCGTCACAGACTCTGAGGATGGCGTGGTGACTGGCAGAGAAGCAAAGGAGCTGCTGTCTTTTTCCGGGGCACCTTGAGAGGAGCACACAGATTGTCCGCCATTGTGAGGTGTGTCTGGACCTCCTTGCTCATCACTGATGGATGGACACCCATCTGAAAGACTGAGTTAGGGCTTGCAGGTCTGAATGCAACCCCAGGAACCCCTCATTCTGTCACTGGAACTGCCGCTATCTCAATGAATAAGGCTGTGCGCTCTTAGCTCAGGGTAAGCACAGCACTCATGTTTCACAAAGACTCCTCCATGACAGAGACCATGGTACGTGGATCCTCGGGGATCTCCACCAGATCTCCCCGGCGCATCCCACTAGACATCCGGCATTTGCCACCAAATTGACGACTCCAGACGCTCATCAGATATAGCAGTCCTTCGACTGCTGGCACTCTGGGCACTCCCTGCTTCCACCATCTGCCCATGCAAGCATGATGTGCCCTCACCACTGTGCAGTATTAACTGAGCCCACTGACACGCCAGTATCTGTGCTGGTGCTTGGTGCTGAGAGAGGGTATGCTGAGGGTGCATCTGCCATCGGTGCCTGCTCTGGTGTCAATGGAAGGTTGTTGGCCTCCTGCCTGGCTCGGGTGGATGATTCATCTGAGGGATGAACACAATCGGTCAGTATTATTCGTCATATGACACAGAGTCATTGTGCATGATATGTGGCTTGGTGCGAGTGGTATCAGTGGCATCATAGCAGCTTAGTGATTGGTGCATCACTGAAGTCAAAGAACAAAGAAATTTACAGCACAGGAACAGGCCCTTCGGCCCTCCAAGCCTGCACCGACCATGCTGCCCGACTGAACTAAAACCCCCTACCCTTCTGGGGGCCATATCCCTCCATTGCCATCCTAATCATGTATTTGTCCAGATGCCCCTTAAGCCCTTATGAGGGATGCATTGCCCATACATTCTTTTCACTTTCTGCCTGTCTCGCTTCTGTCCACTGAACTTTTACCTTCCTCAGAGACAGACCCGAGCATCTTCCTCCTCACTCGCAACCCCATCACCAATGATTGCGTTGTTCCTGTAATGCCATCTCAATTCAGTACTCAACCCTCCAGCACCATACCATGCTGTACCCTCCCCCCCCCCCCCCCCCCTTCACCCCATGCGGATGTTCCCAACCTCCTTACGCACCTGACACTCTGTTGGACCCAGGGTTTCACCTTTTCTCTGCAGCCGGAACATGAGGTGTGCCCCGAGACGCCCTGATTCCCTACACCCATAAATGGGCATCTTTCCTCAAGTCCCCAAGCTGGACCTCGCCAACTCAGAACTCCCCCTTGCCGAACGCATATCGCTGAACCTTTACCAGTGCTGTATCCGCATGCATCGGACCAGGTCATGCCCGCTGACTTCAGCTGCCACCTCTGCCCAGGCCTCCTTGGTGAGGTGGTGTGGCCTCCTCCTGCCCCCAGAATGCCCCTCCTGGCTGGCACTGCATGGACAGTCATCTGAGAATTTGGGAAGTGTCCCCCTGCCTGGAGTGAATTGCATTTATATAGCACCTTTCACAGCCTTGGCTTATCTTGAAGCACTTTCAATTAACCAATATTTGAAAAGTAATTACTATTGCAATGAAGAATAAAGTTACCATAGTTCCAAATGGTCAGAGGCTACTCTCCATTTTGAGGGGGAGAGTGACTGGTGGTGATTTAGAATCATAGGATCATAGAACTAAAGAATCCCTATAGTACAGAAGGAGCCCATTCCGTATCCTGGCCCTATCCATTTCACCCCATGTATTTAACCTCCCAATTCCCCTGACACTAAGTGGCAATTTAGCATGGCCAATGCACCTAACCCACACATCTATGGAGTGTGGGAGAAAACTGGAGCACCCGGAGGAAACCCACGCAAACACGGGGAGAACGTGCAGACTCCGCATAGACAGTGACCCAAGCCGGGAATCGAACCCGAGTCCCTGGCGCTGTGAGGCAGCAGCGCCAACCACTGTGCCACCATGCCGCCCCTCTAATTTAACCTGAGGACCACCACGCCTCAGACAAGGGGTAAGGTTGAGAAGGCCTTCATGAATAACCGGCATGGGAATTGAACCCACGCTGTTGGCATCACCCTGCATCAGCTGTCCAACCAACTGAGCTGAACTGACCTCCAATAAAGAATAGGGATAGCCCAGGAGATATGATTAAAATTGTTATTTTTTAAAAATGCATTGTTACAGCAGTGGTGAAAGGAAACATATTTAAAATAAGTGTGAACTTACTTTCTTGTAGGCTCTTTCCCCAACTGTCCGACAGCTATTCAGAATGGCCATCAGTAAAATATCGTGGCCTGCGGCTGATTCTGTTGAGTGTTTCCTGGAGAACCTTCAACATGCTCAGAACCTCTCAGCGCAGTGTTTGTGCTACTTCATTCAGAGTTTCTTCTCCATGAAAGCCAGGCCTCGTTCACCGAGACGGCACTGGATTGAATTTACAATCCATGCTGAGTTAACTGGTCTTGGCTAAAGAGGCAGTCGCAGAGGGATAATGGACCTCAGCGGAGGGGATAGGGAGAAGGGTGCCATTGGCCAGGGCTTCCACTCGTCCTTGTTATTTATTAACTCCTTTGTGAAAGTGTCTGTGTGTGTAGACATTGAATGGATGGTGTTGTCAATCCTGGCTGTGATGTATCCTTTAGTGGGATGACCAGCCCAACAGTCAGCCCATGGGCAGTGACCACTTGAGAGAGAGAGAGAGAGAGAGAACAGGAGCAGACCTGAATCCCAGTTAGGAGTTAATGTCTTCAAGAGGGAAGAAAATTGGTGAGAAAAATGAACAGATAAACATCACAGGCTTCACAACGCCAAACGTTGTGGATTTTTTTTCATGTCAGAATCATTGTTATATCAGAATAACATAACATATTTGCAATGACCTAGTCATTAAATGCATTTTCAAAAGAGAAGCTTGATGTCAGACTCCCTTTTCCCTTGCATTCTTGACCTCAGTATAAGTGGCCCCCGGCAGCTTGGGGCTTGCAGCATTTTTAACCACTGCAGAGTTTAGACCCTCTTGTTGGCGTGGGTGCGCAGAGCATTGGGCACTGCAGTGACAGCACACCACCACAGTGGCATCCCCCTGCCTGCCTGCCTGCAGACAAACAACACCGACACACAGACATGGCACACACACGGCACTCACACATACACACACACATGGCACTCACACACACATACACACACACACACGGCACTCACACACACACGGCACGCACACACACCCGGCACTCACACACACATGGCACTCACACACACACACACGGCACTCACACACACACACGGCACTCACACACACATGGCACTCACACACACACACACACATGGCACTCACACACACACATGGCACTCACACACACATGGCACTCACACACACACACACACACGGCACTCACACACACATGGCACTCACACACACACACACGGCACTCACACACACACACACGGCACTCACACACACACGGCACTCACACACATGGCACTCACACACACACGGCACTCACACACATGGCACTCACACACACACACGGCACTCACACACACACACACGGCACTCACACACATGGCACTCACACACATGGCACACACACACACACACACACGGCACACACACACACACGGCACTCACATGGCACTCACACACACACTCACAGACACATGGCACACACACACACACGTGGCACACACACAGACACAGTGCACATGCACACACACGGCACATGCACTGACGTGGCACTCACACACACACACACACGGCACTCACACACACATACAGTCACAGCACACATGCACACATACGGCACACGGCACACACACGGCACACGCACAGACACGGCACACACAGACACAGACACACACACACGGCACACACACACACAGACACACACACAGACGCACACACACACACACACAGATGCAGACACACACAGACATACACACACACACACACAGACACACACACCCTAACAAAGCCTTCACTGTGGAGGGTCTGTGCGATAAAGCTCATTGATCAGTTGGGGACAAGGAGAACCTCCATCACCGACCTTAATGGGAACCAAACCTTCATCTCAAAAGGCTAATCTTGATTTTAAAAAAATGCTGTGTAGTAAAGCATGATCTTGGCACAGTGGTTTGCACTGCTGCCTCACAGCGCCAGGGACCCGGGTTCGATTCCCAGCTTGAGTGACTGTTTGTGCAGAGCCTGCATGTTCTCCCCGTGTCTGCGTGGGTTTCCTCCGGGTGCTCTGGTTTCCTCCCACAGTCCAAAAGACATGCTGCTTAGGTGCATTGGCCATGCTAAATTCTCCCTCAATGTACCCGAACAGGCGCCGGAATGTGGCGACTAAGGGATTTTCACAGTAACTTCATTGCAGTGTTAATGTAAGCCGAATCGTGACACTGGTAAATAAAAACTGATCGACCTATATTAATTGGATGACTCGCCCCTGTTTCATTTGCAAAATACAGAAATGAAGGATGGGAATAGACCAGCTGATCCAGGTTTCCCTTACGCTGCTGCAATGTGACCTGTACCCACCGTGACTCACATCTGCTTTCCTCCCTGAGCAGCCAAGAGATGCCCTGAGAGAGGCATCGTTGTACACACCCTGACAACTGGCACCGTTGCAGATACATTCGCGGCTGGGTGTCCCTGGAGAGGAAGCGTGTGGTATCCACGGGCACCATTGAGGTGTCCTGTGCAGTGAGGCAGCAGTGCTAACCACTGTGCCACCGTGCCGACCAGTTCAGACCAGTATTCTTATTTCCTCATTTCACCGGTGTTCCATTTTAAAGTATTCACGACCAGTTCAGACCATAGAATCATAGAATCCCTACAGTGCAGAAGGAGGCCATTCAGCCCATCGAGTCTGCACTGACAACAATCCCACCCAGGCCCAATCCTTGTAACCCCACATAATCCCCTTGACACGAAGGGGCAATCCCACCCAGACCCTGTTCCCCATAACCCCACTAATCCCCCTAACCTACACATCTTGGGACACAAAGGGGCAATTTAGCATGGCCAATCCACCTAATCTGCACATCTTTGCAGTGTGGGAGGAAACCCACGCAGACACGGGGCGAATGTGCAAACTCCACCAGTCTGCTAATGTCCCGGTTTTACTGTTTTTCCCTTCTTATCACCAAGTTTAATCCATTCTGTTATCTGAAAGTCAACTCTCCCCAAAGTGCGCTTAATTAAAGTCTCTCAGACTAACATGGCAAGTTAAGGGCATTTAAAGTAAGCAGCTGTCTGATAGTCCTCCTTTGAACCTTTCCTGTGGCCCTGTGTGCCAGCCACCACATGAGGGGGACAGGGAATACTAGTCGAGGCAGGACTCAGAAACAAAGGCGTATTTCTTGTTTTGTGTTAAGTTGCCCTGACAACATGTCCAAACACCATTTGCTTCTCCAGTTGATCCCTGAGTGAGGGTTTGGAGTGCTGGTTGATTTCTGGATCATTTTGCCCTTTGAGAAATGCATATAGATAGTGACGCCCAAGGAAAATCCTCATCTACTGGAGCTATACTGCCTGGCTTTAAAAAAAATGGAATCTGCCGGCAAAATGACTCCTGTGCACCTGCATTTAATTAGCGAAAGTAGAGATTAAGAGGCAATTAGCTAAAATTAAAATACATCTGATTCAGTTCTTCTGAGCTGATTAAACCCTAATTGTTACATAGCAAGCTCCAGAAAATGGAACAAGGGTGTTTTCCTCGTGCATTTCCATTCCGCTGTGAGATTTTCTCTTAATGTGCAAAGCTATACACGTAAAAGAGTCTCGTGCGCATCCTGCACATTGTACTCATTAGGAGAGTGAATCGAAGGAATAATGGAAAGGATCAGGCGGGTAGTGGGGGTCAGTGGGGCCGATGGTTAAAGACTTGTGCTACTGATTGGATTTTGCCTTCCTCAGTGTGCAGAGAGCCTGGGCTTCAGTGAACATGAGGAGCTTGCACGGCGCCGACCCACACCCCAGTGATACAGCCAAAAAACACACAAGTTTAAAGTTTATTTGTTGGTGTCACAAGTAGGCTCACATTAACACTGCAATGAAGTGACTGTGAAAATCCCCTCGTCGTCACACTCCTGTTCGGCTACACTGAGGGAGAATTTAGCACGGCCAATGCACCTAACCAGCACGTCTTTCGCACTGTGGGAGGAAACCGGAGCACCCAGAGGAAACCCACGCAGACACGGGGAGGATGTGCAGACTCCACACGGACAGTGACACAAGTCAGGAATCGAACCTGGGTGCCTGGAACTGTGAGGCAACAGTGCTAACCACTGTGCCACCAATTGACTGTATAGGCTGCTGGTGAGGCCATACCTGGAGTATTATGTGCAGTTTTGCTGTCCTTATCTGGGGTATCCTTGCTATAGAGGGAGTACAGCGAAGGTTTACCTGGGATGGCAGGTCTGTCATATGAGGAGAGACTAAGTCAGTTAGGATTTGATTCATGGAATCATAGAATCCCCACAGTACAGAAGGAGACCATTGGGCCATTGAGTCTGCACCAACCACAATCCCACCCAGGCCCTGTCCCTGTAGCCCCACATATTTACCCTGTTAGTGCCCCTGACACCACAGGACAGTTTAGCATAGCCAATCAACCTAACCGGCACATCTTTGGACTGTGGGAGGAAACCAGAGCTCTTGGAAGAATCCCACACAGACACGGGGAGAACGTGCAAACTCCACACAGTCAACTGAGGCCGGAATTGAACCCAGATTTCTGGCACTGTGAGGCAGCAGTGCTAACCACCGGGCCACCCTATTCATTGGAGTTTGGAAGAGTGAGAGGGGATCTCATAGAAACTTATAAAATTCTAACAGGATTAGAGAGTGTAGATTCAGAAAGATTGTTCCCAATGGTGGGGGGAGTCCAGAACTGGGGGTCATAGTTTGAGGATAAGAACATAAGAACTAGGAGCAGGAGTAGGCCATCTGACCCCTCGGGCTTGCTCCGCCATTCAATAAGATCATGGCTTATCTTTTCGTGGACTCAGCTCCATTTACCCACCTGCTCACCATAACCCTTAATTCCTTGACTGTTCAAAAATGTATCTATCCTTGCCTTAAAAACATTCAATGAGGTAGCCTCAACTGCTTCACTGGGCAGGGAATTCCACAGATTCACAACTCTTTGTGTGAAGAAGTTTCTCCTCAACTCAGTCCTAAATCTGCTCCCCCTTAATTTGAGGCTATGCCCCCTAGTTCTAGTTTCATCCGCCAGTGGAAACAACTTCCCTGCTTCTATCTTATCTATTCCCTTCATAATCTTATATGTTTCTATAAGATCTCCCCTCATTCTTCTGAATTCCAATGAGTATAGCCCCAGTCTACTCAGTCTCTCCTCATAAGCCAACCCTCTCAATGCCGGAATCAACCGAGTGAATCTCCTCTGCACCCCCTCCAGTGCCAGTATATCCTTTCTCAAGTAAGGAGACCAAAACTGTACACAGTACTCCAGGTGTGGCCTCACCAGCACCTTATCCGGCTGCAACATAACCTCGCTGTCTTTAAACTCCATCCCTCTAGCAATGAAGGACAAAATTCCATTTGCCTTCTTAGTTACCTGCTGCATAAAGGGTAACCCTTTTAGAACTGAGGTGAGGAGAAATTTCTTCACCCAGAGAGTGATGAATGTGTGGGGGGAATTCACTCCCACAGAAAGTAGTTGAGGCCAAAACATTGCTTGATTTCAAGAAGAAATTAGATATAGCTCTTGGGGTTAAAGGGATCAAGGGATATGGCGGTTGGGGGGGGGGGGGGAATCAGGATATTGAATTCAATGACCAGCCATGATCAAAATGAATGGCACAGCAGGCTTGAAGGGCCAAATGGCCTCCTCCTGCTTCTCTTTTCTATGTTTTTATGACTTTTCGAAGTCGTCTCACGGGCAAAGGCAGCGACTAATTTATTCTCGATAAATGTGATGAAACCACAACTTCATTTCGCTTTCAAATCCTCCATATCTGATTTTAAGAAGGCCATTGAAATGAATGGTTTAGGTATCTGCTGGGAAAACAAAGGGCATGTGTGCTTCTTTTGAATGCACATTGACTTGGCGTTTATTGCAAGGGGAATTGAGTATTAAAGTGGGAAAGTGTTGCAACAGTTGTACAGGGTCTTAGTGAGATCTGGAGTGCTGTGTGCAGATTTGGTCACCTTACTTTAGAAAAGATATACTTGCATTGGAGGCGGTTCAGAGACGTTCACTCAACTGATACCTGGGACCAGAGGGTTAGCTTATCAGGACTGATTGAGTAGGTTGGGCCTGTATCTATTGGAGTTTAGAGGAATCAGATCTTATTGAAACATATAAGATCCTGAGGGGACTTGACGGGGTGGATGCTGAGAGGATGTTTCTCCTTGTGGGAGAGTCCGTGGGAGGAAACCGGAGCACCCAGAAGAAACCCACGCAGACACGGGGAGAATGTGCAAACCCCACACAGACAGTGACCCAAGCTGGTAATTGAACCCGGGTCCCTGGCGCTGTGAGGCAGCAGTGCCACCCTGCCACCCCTCTCACTCTAGCTGCCTCCCATTCTATTGACTTGATCTCACTCTGTTGACATATCTTTCTCTTCCTTTCTCTGCTGCCAGAGAAAGTGGTTGAGGCAGGTACAATAGCAACATTTACAAAGCATTTGGATAAGTACATGGATGGGAAGGAATTGGAGGATATGGGCCTAACAAGGGCAATTGGGACGAGCTAGGAGGGCACCATGGTCGGCATGGATCAGTTGGGCCGAAGGGCCTGTTTCCGTACTGTATTGCTGTGTCACTCTATGATTCTGTCATGAGATGGCCCAGAGCTGCATTCTAACCATATTGACAAGGCAACAATTTATTGGTCCTTGCGGACAAATAAATGAGATGATCAATTTAACTTTGCTCTTTTTATCTGTAAAGCAGCATATTTCACTTGTTCAGGTACAGGTTTACTGTGCGGCTCCTGTATTTACCATGCCCATCAGTGTTAATTATAGATTGCATCAATGTAATTAAAGCAATCATTTTTCTCCTGTGTAATTCAGTCGGGCTTTCATTAATGTCATTACTTGCATCGAAAGGAAAGGAATTAAGTTGCGATGTAGATATCGACCCAGTGACGGTAATGGAGCAGCAAAGGGTGTATTCAGATCAGGACGTTGTGTGATATGGAGGGATGAATGTCCCTGATGGTGGGGGAGTCCAGAACTAGGGGGTCATAGTTTGAGGATAAGGGATAAACCTTTTAAAACTGAGGTGAGAAGGAAATTTATTCACCCAAAGGGTGATGAATGCGTGGAATTCACTACTACAGAATGTAGCTGAGGCCAAAATATTGCATGATTTCAATAAGAAATTCGATATAACTCTCGGGGCTAAAGGGATCAAGGGATATGGGGTGATATTGAGGGTGAGAATGCCCTTACTTCAGTTGCCTGATGTGGCTTCTCATCCAGATGTGGTACACCAACAGAGCCTCGAAGGCCAGATCCTTAAACATGAAGCTTTATGTACCCATATGGGGACATTCCTGCTATTTGGAATCGTTTCTTGTGCTTGATTATATTACAAGCAGTGAAATACAGCATGTTTGAAGTCGAGTGCACCCAAACTATAAAGCATCAGTAGGAATGATAACTGGTCTATTTTCTAACATTGTCGCAGAGAACACAATATCGGGGGAGGCCGAACTTGCAGTGAAGTAGCACGTTTCACAAACCCGGGATCATGGAATCATAGAACCCCGACAGTGCAGAAAGAGGCCATTTGGCCCATCCAGGCTGCACCGATAACAATCCCACCCAGGCCCTATCCCCACGTATTTACCCTCTTAATCTCCCTGACATTAAGGGGCAATTGAGCATGGCCAATCAACCTAACCTGCACTTGTTTGGAGCATAGGAAGAAACCGGAGCACCTGGAGGGAACCGACGCAGGCAAGGGGAGAAGGTGCAAACTCCACATTTGGAATACTGTGTACAGTTCTGGTCACCCTATTATAGAAAGGATATTATTAAACAAGAAAGAGTGCAGAAAAGATTTACTAGGATGCTACTGGGACTTGATGGATTGAGTTATAAGAAGAGACTGGATAGACTGAGACTTTTTTCTCTGTGGCGTAGGAGGCTGAGGGGTGATCTTATAGAGGTCTATAAAATAATGAGGGGCACAGATCAGCTAGATAATCAATATCTTTTCCCAAAGGTAGGGGAGTCTAAAACCAGAGGGCATAGGTTTAAGGTGAGAGGGGAGAGATACAAAAGTGTCCAGAGGGACAATTTTTTCACACAGAAGGTGGTGAGTGTCTGGAACGAGCTGCCAGAGGTAGTAGTAGAGGCGGGTACAATTTTGTCTTTTAAAAAGCGTTTAGAGAGTTACATGGGTAAGATGGGTATAGAGGGATGTGGGCCAAACGCGGGCAATTGGGATTAGTTTAGGGGTTTAAAAGAATAGGGCGGCATGGACAAGTTGGGCCAAAGGGCCTGTTTCTATGCTGTAAACCTCTATGACTCTACACAGACAGTGACCCGAGGCTGGAATCGAACCCGGGTCCCTGGCATTGTGAGGCAGCAGTGCTAACCACTGTGCCACCCCGTGCCACCCAATATGTTCCAGGAAAGCTTTGAGTTGGTCCTGTCTGGAAATGAAGTTCAACTGGCTTTGCGAAAACCCTGAGAAACCAGTCAGGGAAATGGCGTGAGTTACAAGAACCTATTCAGGTTGGAGAGGCACCACAGTCCTCAAAATGAAACGAAAAGCTCCGTGGGATAAACAAGAAATTCACTTTGAATTACAAGAGGGTTCCACGTGATGAAGTTATCAAAAGGATTCCGTATGATCAAAGGCCTTTTGATTCAAATTCTCTCTCAGTTGAGCATCTGAAAGTTGTTCCTTTTCATCAAGATAGAAGCTTAATATGGATTCTATTCAATTAAAACTTAAAGGAGAGTCTTCAGATGCCGTTTCAATGGATAGATCGTGCCAGCCCTGTGCATTTCTCTCTTGCAGACACAACATCAAGCTTCAGACTCCCACAAACAAAAACTATTTTCTTTTCCTTTTCAGGCTTTAAGCTGACCTCAAATGTGTTATGCCTGTTAAGTGATTGAATGAAAGCACTAACAACCGTATCTAGTCTTTTATTTTCTGAGCTTTGGTAATCTTATCCCAAGTTAGTTATCCACAATTGTTCGCCTGGGTCAAAGGAATGGCTTGAGTGAAATGTGTCGGACCATTTCCAGGTGTGTTTGAGGTACATGCATTCTATTGAGAATGGAGAACACCAACCCCACCCTGGACACAAATCTATCAAAGGGAGAGAAGGAAGACAAAAGTGTGGAGAAGGAGGGATGGAAAGAATGTGAAGATTAGCGATGGGCCTCCTTATTGTTGGGGAAAAGTCATCAGGTGAAGAGAAAGAAAGGAGTCGCCATGGAAACTGGCCTCACATAGACTGATGTTTGGTTAGTTTGCGAGTGTGTCATGGTTCAGGTCAGAAACTCCAAAGTGTTTTATGGAACCCGCCTGGATCATAAGTTTTGCACCTTGAATTTGGATATGATAAGCATTGTAAGAAGTCTCACAACACCGGGTTAAAGTCCAACAGGTTTATATGGAAACACGAGCCTTTGGAGCGCTGCTCCCTCATCGGGTGATGAAGGAGCAGCGCTCTGAAAGCTTGTTGGACTTTATCTTGGTGTTGTGAGACTTCTTACTGTGCCCACCCCAGTCCAACACCGGCATCTCCACATCTGGGAGAAACATGATATGTCTCACCTCGGGTATGATTCAAATGACTCACAAGGGAGCTTTTACCAAACAAAGTTTATTTAAGAATATAGTTAACATGTATGGAAAGAAAATTAGCAATAACTTTTATCAATTACAAACAAAAACAAAATAATGACAATAATGTATAACCCTTAATAAATATATCTAAGATGTCCTAATCAAACAAAAACTTCCTTTAGGCAAAAATAAACCCTTTTCACAGGTTTAACACAGCAAAGACTAATGCTCATGTGATACTGGAACTGAGTCCTTTGGATGAATGCTGCAGTTTTCTTGATATACTCAGAACAGTTTGAAGTCAGAACAGCTTCCCAGACCAGAAAGACTATCTGGTCAAGCCACCAACAGCAGATTTTCTACTCCAGGAAGGCTTTCAGCTAAACCAGCAAAACCTCCTAAAACCAGGACAAGAGAGAGAGAGAGAGACTTCTTTCCAGCTTGATGTCCCTTCTAAAACTAAAACCTGCAGCTCAGAACTGAAAATGAAAGAAATTCTGTCACCTGACCTGCAAACATTCTTCCTCCTGACAATGCAGGGTCATAAAACTAATTCCCAAAGTAAAAATCAACAACCCCCATTTAAGCCACTGAAGGAGGAATAAAAGGATTCCTTGTAGACATCTCGGCACCAATGACATCAGCTAAGGCTGTGAGCTTCGGAGAGCATGATGTTTAAAAAACTCTTAAAGGTACACTGATGTCACAAGTGGCACAGTAACTGGCAACAAAACAGAGTGCAATGAGATAAGGCTGTTTATTCAACCAGTCCTGTTGGGCATCGAGACTATGTCCAATCTTCTACCCACTTTCACAGAATCATAGAATCTCTACAGTGCAGAGGGAGGCCATTTGACCCATCGAGCCTGCACCAACAACAATCCCCACCCTGGCCCTATCCCCATAACTGCACGTATTTATCCTGCTAGTCCCCCTGACACCGAGGGGCAATTTAGCATGGGCAAACCACCTAACGCACACCTTTGGAGTGCGGGAAGAAACCAGAACACCCGGAGGAAACCCATGCATCCTAGGGAAAAAGTTTCTCTGCTTCCCAGGAAACATATCCAACTTTACTTGGGTTGCTTTCTGAACCGTTGAGGCAGGCGATGTTGGTGATCATGCGATCCAGGTGGAAGTGAATCAACAACCCTGTGGCTGCCAATTCTCCATCACCAAAGACTAATTGTGTCCCATTGTTCTGGTGGAAAGCTTGCCAGATCGATAATATGCTGAAAGCACTGAAATTTTAATGGATCAATCTCTCTGGATCACTGCCCACAATGGCGGTTAACCGGTGCTGTGTATGTGTATGGTGCACACTAGTGGAAAATAGCATGGGGATGAAACTAAAGGGAACACATAAAAGGTTGAAGGGAAGTAACAGAGATGGGGGGAACATCATTTTATAAAGTCTTCGGAAAGGCTTTTCACTACTTTTGCCAGGAGCAGTGGGATAGGAGGGAGTTGTGAAGTGAGAGGCAGACATAAAATGGAAAGAAAGCCCATGGTGTAGGCAGCAGCTGATTGGTAAAGTGACTGACTGTGCCAGCATGATGGTGCATGTGAGCAGCCGGTGACCTTACAGCAGGCGGCACAGCTCAACCTGTCACTCTGTGCCAAGCCCAAGCTGAAGCTGCGACGTGCGCCATCTACAAGATGCTCTGCATCAACGTGCCAAGGCTACTTCAGTCGCACCTCCTGCCTCCTACAGGGGCAAGGGCAGCCGGCGCGTGGGAAACCACCACCTGTCAGTTCCCTCCGAGTCACACACCTTCCTAACTTGGAACTGTGTCACCATTCCTTCATCATCACTGCTTCAGAATCCTGGAATCCCTCCCTGACAGCACTGTGGCCAGCAGTTCCGACAATGCCAGCAGTGCCTGACCTCAGCAGTGGGCGTGGCTGATCCTGCAGGGAGGCCAATGAAGATTGAGGGTGGGCACCGGACCCCAGGAAAGCCCCCGGCCTTTTGGGAGAGGAGGGATCGCACAGCGGGGTGTGTGAGGTGTGGGCGGGCCGTGGGTTTTGGAGGTCAGGAGGGAAGATACCAATGTGGTCTGGAGGAAGGGGGGGGGGGGGGGGACACCTTGGAGATGGAGTTGCCCTCAATGTACACCTCTCCTTCCTGTCTTATCACCAAATTTGCTAAAAGAACAGCCGTCCCACTCTTACCCAACTGCTAGTGCCCAGCAGTGTAGGGGCGAATGAAGGGCTTGTGGGAAAAAAATGGCCACTTAGGTCCCTCAATAAGCCTATGTAGGTTGTCTATTGGGTGCTATACCTAATCCCTGTATATTGGTGAGGGTAGGGTTGGAAGGTGGTGGACCACATATTTTATGCCCCCCCCCACTCCCTGAAAAAACACACAGTGGGGCGCTGTAGAATCCAGCCCTGATTCTTGTTAGTTAAGCCAGTCCTCAATCCATGCTAATATATCATCTCCAACATCTTATCTCGTGCAGTAATCTTTTATGTGGCACCTTGCCCAATGCCTTTTGGAAATCCATCGACTGTTGCTCCTTTATCCACCCGGCTTGTTGCATCCTCAAAGAATTATAATAAATTTGTCAAACAGGATTTCCCTTGCACAAAGCTATGTTTTTTAAAAATTCATTTGTGGGACATGGGCGTCGCTGGCTGGGCCAACCTTTATTATCCATCCCTAGTCGCCCGTGGGCAGTTGAAAGTCAACCACATTGCTGTGGCTCTGGAGTCACATGTAGGCCAGACCAGGTAAGGGCGGCAGATTTCCTTCCCTAAAGGGACATTGGTGAACCAGATGGGTTTTCACGATAATCGACAATGGTTTCATGGTCATCAGTAGATTCTTAATTCCAGATATTTTTTATTGAATTCAAATTCCAACATCTGCCGCAGTGGGATTTGAACCCGGGTCTCCAGAACATTAGCTGAGTTTCTGCGACTCTGTCCATTGCGCTATGATTTTTTAAATGGCCTGCTACTACTTCCTAAATGATGGATCCTCTCGACGGCAGATGTTAGGCAAACTGGCCTGTAGTTTCCTGCTTTCTGTCTCCGTTCTCTCTTGAACCCAGGTGTTACATTTGCAGTTTCCTGATCTGCTGGGGTCTGTGCAGAATCTAGGGAATTTTGGAAGGTTACGACCAATGCACCCACCACCTCTGCAGCCACTTTGTTCAACAGTCGAGGATACAGGCCATCAGGTCCATGGGACTTGTCAGCCTTTAATCCCATTAGTCCTCCTAATCCTTTTCCTGTAGCGATGGGGATAGTTTTAAGTTCCATCTTCATTGTGCTCCCTTATTTTTTACAGTCCTTGGGGTGTGTTTTTGCATCTTCTACAGTGAAGACAAATAGAAAATATCATCAAGCAGGGTAGATCGTGAAATAAATGATTGGATTATGCACATGGGATTAAGGTAGGAGTTAAAAGTATCAGAAGCTTAATATAAATTGAATTTCCTATCATAACTGAAAAAATTAACATTCAACATTACCCCTTCAGCGTCAGTGAGACAGTTCAGCAGTAATCATAACGCTAGTTTGCTATTAAAAAGCATGTTCCCCTTCATTCAACAAATTGTAACTTTTTCAAAACTGGGACTAAAAGCCATGAGTGGAAGTTCTTGTGAGTGGTGGTGGAGGAAGATACGATAGGGGCATCTAAAGGGTCTTTTAGATAAGCACATGAATATGCGAGGAATAGCGGGATATGGACCAAGGGCAGGCAGAAGGGATGAGTTTAATTTGGCGTCCTGTTCGGCACAGCATTGTGGGCTGAAGGGCCTGTTCCTGTGCTGTACTGTGCTATGTTCTATGTTCAAAAAATTGCTTCCAAAACTCTTCCATTTCCTTGTTTCCCATCACCAGCCCCCTCGCCTCCATGGGGCCAAAGCTCACTTTAACATCTCTCTTCCTTTTTTGTCAAAGCTTTCACCATCCGTTTTTATATTTCATAGAATCCCGACAGTGCAGAAGGAGGCCATTCAGCCCATCAAGCCTGCACCGATCAAAATCCTACCCAGGCCCTAACTCCTGTAGTTACTCCTGTAACTCCACGTATTTACCATGTTAATATTCCTGACACTAAGGGTCAACTTAGCATGGCCAATCAACCTAACCCGCACATCTTTGGACTGTGGGAGGAAACCGGAGCACCCGGAGGAAACCCACGCAGACACGGGGAGAACATGCAAACTCCACACAGACAGTGACCCGAGGCCGGAATTGGACCCGGGTCCCTGGTGCTGTGAGGCAGCAGTGCCAACCACTGTGTCACCATGCCGCCTGATGGTTTTCTCCCCCAATCCAATTCATCCCTCTTTATCAGGTCTTTTCAGTCCATCCTTTGCTGGTTTCTGAATTTTTTTTCAGCCCTCTGACCTGCCACGAATCCCCTCAGCGTCCTTTCTCTCAATGCGATACCACCTTTCGCTTCTTTAGTTAGCCGCAGACGGTGGGTGCATCCTCCTCGCGGAGTCTTTCTTTCCGGATAATCCCTTGTCGGGAGTTGTGAAATATTTCTTCAAATGGCCGCCGCTGTTTCTCGACATCATGCGTTCCTCCTCCACCTTGCTGACATCACACGGTCTGTACCTCGGGGCAAGAAATGTTGTTTCCCAGGTCAGAGGTGGAGTGCAAGTAAAGCGATGGAAAACCACGGTAACAGAAGCAGAAAGAAGCAGCTCTTGTCCCAATGTTATTACTCTGCGTGGTACAAATCAGTGCGATGTGGGAGCTATTTCCTTCTAATAGAATTCACCGAACCACCTGTTGTGTTAAAGAATGATGATGTAGTTGAACATTATGCGCGAGTTTAAAATTAGCTATTTCAATTTGAACCAAGCTGTTTACATTTTTCTTGTTTTTTTCTTTTCCCCCCTTGCAGTTCATCAGAATTATGTAGGTACAGACACAGAGAGGAATCCTTTCTTCCTTTCAGTTGTCCTTTCCGACCAGAACAATCAACGTGTACCGCAGTATCGCGCTATTCTCTGGAAAAAAACAGTAAGTGGTGATTGGTGCACCTTTGTTATTCTCGCTCGTTCAGACTTGTGCGGTTCTGGTCATTTTTGCATCGGCCACAAAGCCACTTGCGGAGGAAGGCAGACATTTGTCCATTCGGCGGCACAGTGGTTAGCACTGCTGCCTCACAGCGCCAGGGACCCGGGTTCAATTCTGACCTTGGGTGGCTGTCTGTATGGAGTTTGCACGTCTCCGTGGGTTTCCTCCGGGTGCTCCGGTTTCTTCCCACATTCCAAAGACGTGAAGGTTAGGAGGATTGGCCATGCTAAATTGCCCCTCAGTGTCCAAAGATGTGTAAGTTAGGGGGATTAGCCATGGTAAATGTGTGGGGTTAGGGTGGGGGAGGGGGGGCCTGGGTAAGATACTCTGTCAGAGTCAGTGCAGACTCAATGGGCTGAATGGCCTCCTTCCACACTGTGAGTCTATGATTCTATGATCTACACTTCAAATTAAAAATCAATTGAAGTCTCTTTTCAAAGCAATGCTCTTTGAAAACTACACCCTTATTATCCCTACCAGAATATCCCACCTTTCGCCAGGGTTGGGGGGCACATTTCAACGGACTTGGGTTTGATTCCCGGCTTGGGTCACTGTCTGTGCGAAGTCTGCACGTTCTCCCCATGTCTGCGTGGGTTTCCTCCGGGTGCTCCGGTTTCCTCCCACAGTCTGAAAGACGTGCTGGTTAGGGTGCATTGACCCAAACAGGTGCCGAGTGTGCTGACCAGGGGATTTTCACAGTAACTTCATTGCAGTGTTAATGTAAGCCTTACCTGTGACTAATAAATAAACTTAACTTTAATTTTCTCATTCAAGGGGACAATCAGCAAATTTTAGAAAACGTTTGGCACAAGATTCGATATAAAATTCATTAAAAAAAAACAGACGTGTGAAAAGAAACAACTTGCCGAGCAAAAACGCAGTAACTCGTAAATAAAGAGTATTAGAGTGAGGTAGTGTGAGAGTGTGTTCCTGGTTCACTCCCAGACTCAGGCTGCTCACACTCAGTTCCAGTCAGAGTGGATGAGAGTGCACAATATGTGAGCGTCAGCGAGAACCCAGATACTGGGAGCGAGCCACATTCTGTGCCCCCCCCCTCAACACCCACTCTCACCCCCCCCCTCGCACACACTCACCCCCCCCCTCGCACACACTCACCCCTCCCGCACACACTCACCCCCCCCTCGCACACACTCACCCCCCCTCGCGCACACTCACCCCCCTCCGCACACACTCACCCCCCTCACGCACACTCACCCCCCCCTCGCACACACTCACCCCCCTCCGCACACACTCACCCCCCTCGCACACACTCACCCCCCCTCGCACACACTCACCCCCCGCGCACACACTCACCACCCCCTGCACACACTCACCCCCCCTCGCACACACTCACCCCCCGCGCACACACTCACCCCCCCCGCACACACTCACCCCCCTCGCACACACTCACCCCCCGCGCACACACTCACCCCTCCCTCGCACACACTCACCCCCCCTCGCACACACTCACCCCCCTCACACACACACACCCCCCCGCACACACTCACCTCCCCTCGCACACACTCACCCCCCCTCGCACACACTCACCCCTCCCTCGCACACACTCATCCCCCCCTTGCACACACTCACCCCCCCTCGCATGCACTCACCACCCCCGCACACACTCACCCCTCCCTCGCACACACTCATCCCCCCCTTGCACACACTCACCCCCCCTCGCATACACTCACCACCCCCGCACACACTCACCCCCCCGCACACACTCACCCCCCGCGCACACACTCACCCCTGCGCACACACTCACCCCCCCTCGCACACACTCACCCCCCCCTCGCACACACTCACCCCCCCCTCGCACACACTCACCCCCCCTCGCACACACTCAACCCCCTCCGCACACACTCACCCCCCCGCACACACTCATTCTCCTCCGCGCACACTCACCCCCCACACACACTCACCCCCCCACACACACTCACCCCCCTCCGCACGCACTCACCCCCCCTCGCACACACTTACCCCCCCTCGCACACACTCACCCCCCCTCGCACACACTCACCCCCCCTCGCACACACTCACCCCCCCTCGCACACACTCACCCCCCCTCGCACACACTCACCCCCCCCTCGCACACACTCACCCCCCCCTCGCACACACTCACCCCCCCCTCGCACACACTCACCCCCCCCTCGCACACACTCACCCCCCCCTCGCACACACTCACCCCCCCCTCGCACACACTCACCCCCCCCTCGCACACACTCACCCCCCCTCGCACACACTCACCCCCCCTCGCACACACTCACCCCCCCCTCGCACACACTCACCCCCCCCTCGCACACACTCACCCCCCCTCGCACACACTCACCCCCCCCCTTGCACACACTCACCCCCCCCCTCGCACACACTCACCCCCCCTCGCACACACTCACCCCCCCCTCGCACACACTCACCCCCCCCTCGCACACACTCACCCCCCCCTCGCACACACTCACCCCCCCCTCGCACACACTCACCCCCCCTCGCACACACTCACCCCCCCCTCGCACACACTCACCCCCCCTCGCACACACTCACCCCCCCCTCGCACACACTCACCCCCCCCTCGCACACACTCACCCCCCCTCGCACACACTCACCCCCCCCCTTGCACACACTCACCCCCCCCCCTTGCACACACTCACCCCCCCCTCGCACACACTCACCCCCCCCTCGCACACACTCACCCCCCTCCGCACACACTCACCCCCCTCCGCACACACTCATCCCCCTCCGCGCACACTCACCCCCCCACACACACTCACCCCCCCCTCGTGCACACTCACCCCCCCCCCCCCACTCCACTTCACATTCTCTCTCTCTTCCGACAGACTCTCTCTCACCCCTCACACATGCTCTCTCTGCCCGCACGCTCTCTTTCTCCATCACACTCTGTCTTTCCCCCACTCTCTCTCTCCCCTCACTTTCTCTCTCTCTTCCCCATATCGCTCTCTGTCCCTCCTCATGTTCTCTTGCACCCCTCACACTCTCTCTCTCCCTCTTGCGCTCTCTCCAGTCACTCATTTACTCAGAGGCCAGTAGGCCCCACTCTGGATGTCCTGATCCTACTCCCTGGACCTTGCTCCCATTGTCCGGCTCCCTGGCTCCAGTCCTTATCTTCCCAGAGCCTGGCTCCCTGGGCCCTGAACTCACCACCACTGGTGTTTGCTGCTCACCCAATCACAGATTGTTTCTCTCCCACATTTGTTGCTGATAGGCTCACTAATGAACCCATGAGCAGCAAACATGTGAATGAAGTGGCTGGTGATTGGAGGAGAAGCTCCTTGCAGATTCTTCCATTCAAACTTATCTGTTGGGCCGGCATTTTGAAAACTGTTGCGGGAGTGGGGGGCGGGGGGGCACATGGAGAGGCTTTGAAGGCCTCATTCTGCCCTCAGGCTGTACATTGGGCTAGCTTGCTCGATACAATTTAACATGGAAAGCCAACCCCATTCCAGTAAAGCTGCGTTGTTCCCTGAAATCTTTTTCTGAACTTGTTCACCAACATCCATATTGGGATATAGAATCCCTACAGTACAGAAGGAGACCATTCGGCCCATCAAGTCTGTACCGACCACAATCCCACCCAGGCCCTATTCCCGTAACCCTCATTTACCCGGCTAATCCCCCTGACACTAAGGGGCAATTTAGCACGGCCAATCAACCTAACCCGCACATCTTTGGAGTGTGGGAGGAAACCGGAGCACCCGGAGGAAACCCACGCAGACACGGGGAGAATGTGCAGACTCCACACAGACAGTGACCCAAGCTGGGAATTGAACCCGGGTCCCTGGTGCTGTGAGACAGCGGTGCTAACCACTGTGCCACCGTGCCGGGACCAAGGAGACCAACATGGTGGGCGTGACATTTGAAGAAGAGATCAGAAACTCGATAAAAACATTTTAAGATAGAAAGCGGAGAAACTGATCAAATTTAGAGAAGTATATTTCAGAAGAGAAAAAGCAATGAAGTCATGTTGAACCTATATAGAATCCTGGTTAGATCACACTCAAGAGTAGCGCTGGAAAGATTGAAGAGACTGGGGATCATTTCTCCATGAAGTAGAAAGTGAGGGGTGATGTGATAGAAGCCTTCAAGAGGAGGCAATGGCCTAGTGGTATTATCGCTAGACTGTTAATTCAGAAACTCAGCTAATGTTCTGAGGTTGACCCGGGTCCGAATCCCGCCACGGCAGATGGTGGAATTTGAATTCAATAAAAAATGTCTGGAATTAAGATTCTACTGATAACCATTATCAATTGTTGGAAAAACCCATCTGGTTCACAAATGTCCTTTAGGGAAGGAAATCTGCTGACCTTATCTGGTCTGGCCTACATGTAACTCCAAAGCCACAGCAATGTGGTTGACTCTCAACTGCCCTCAGGCAACTAGGGATGGGCAATAAATACTGGCCAGCCGGCGACGCCCGTGTTCCAAGAATGAATAAAAAATAATGAAAGGGATTGACAGGACAGCGAAATACTGCGGATGTTGGAAATCAGAGATAAAAACAATAAATACTGGAAATACTCAGCACGACCGCCTGTGGAGAGCAGCTGAACTGTTTCAGGACGAGGCAGTGATCAGAACAGGGGGAGGCAGTGGCCCGATGGTATTGTTGCTGTAATCCAGTAATGCAGAGACCTGGGGCAATGCTCTGGGGACCTGGGTTCAAATCCCACCACGGCACATGGTGCAAATTGAATTCAATAAAAGTATCTGGAATTAAAAGTCAAAGGATGACCATTGTCAATTGTTATAAAATTGTGACTGTTGCTGGTTCATGAATATCCTTTAGGGAAGGAAATCTGTCATCTCTTACCTGGTCTGGCCTACATCTGTTGTCCTTAGCTGGTCTTGGGTGGCATAGTGGTTAGCACTGCTGCCTCACAGCTCCAGGGACCCGGGTTCGATTCCCGGTTTGGGTTACTGTCTGTGCGGAGTTTACACATTCTCCCCGTGTCTGCGTGGGTTTCCTCCGGGTGCTCCGGTTTCCTCCCACACTCCAAAGATGTGCAGGTTAGGTGGATTAGCCATGCTAAATTGTTCCTTAGCGTCCCGGGATGTGTACGTTGAAGGGATTTAGCGGGGTAAATATGTGGGGTTACAGGCATAGGGTCTGCATGGGATTGTTGTCAGTGTAGACTTGATGGGCCGAGTGGCCTCCTTCTGCAGTGTAGGGTTTCTATGTTTCTATGTTTACATGTGACTCCAGAGCCTCAACAATGTGTTTGACTCTGAAATGCCCTCAGGGATGGGCAATGAATGCTGGCCCAGCCAGTGACGCCCACATCCCATCAACAAGTTTAAAAAAAACATGGTGTAAGGTTACCCAGAACTAGATAGTTACTAATAAATATGATGGTGAATTTTAGGGGAAATTCTTCATTCAGAGAATGGTTCAAATGTGGACGCACTTCCACAGGGAATGTTTGAGGTGAATGGCTTGGATACAGTTAAGGGGAAGATGGATAAACACATGAGGGCAAAAGGAATAGAAGGATATGTTGGTAACTTAGATGGAGGGTGGAAGGAAGCTGATGCAGAGCATTAATACTGGCATGCACCCAATTGGCCCAAAGACCTGCTTTTGCGCTGTAGATTCTGTATAAGGGGAGCCGATAGCCTCGTGGTATCATCGCTAGACTATTAATCCAAAAACTCAGCTCATGTTCTGGGGACCTGGGTTTGAATCCCACCACGACAGATGGTGGAACTTGAATTCAATTTAAAAATCTACTAACGACCATTGCCGATTGTCGGAAAAACCCATCCGGTTCACTAATGCCCTTTAGGGAAGGAAATCTGCCGTCCTTACCTGGTCTGGCCTACCTGTGACTGCAAGAACCACAGCAATGTGGTTGACTCTCAATGCCCTCCAAGGGCAACTAGGGTTGGGCAATAAATCTGGCCAGCCAGCGACGCCCACGTCCCAACGAATGAATAAAAACAAATGATGTAGGTTTCTCCAGAGATTGATCCACTTTTAGAATCATAGAATCCTCCAGTGCGAAAGGAGGCCATTTGGCCAATTGGGTCAGCACCAACCACAATCCCACCCAGGCCCTATTCCCATAACCCCATGCATTTACCCGAGCTAGTCCCCCTGACACTAAAGGTCAATTTAGCATGGCCAATCAACCTAACCTGCACGTCTTTGGAGGAAACCGGAGCACCCAGAGGAAACCCACGCAGACATGGGGAGAACATGCAAACGACACACGGAAAGTGACCCAAGCCGGGAATCGAACCCGGGTCCTTGGCGCTGTGAGGCAGCAGTGCTAACCACTGTGCCGCCCAATGTCCCAGTTTGATCATTTAAGGCTATTACCACAGTTTGAGATGTTAAGCTCTGAAAAAAAAAATTGGTGCCATGTTTCTGACGGACCTGTGGAATACAAAATCACTTTATTAATTATTTGATCAGGAGAGACACTGGCAGGAGCTGCACACTGGAATTGAAATAGCTTGCGTTGTTTATATATACCTTTTTTTTCAAAGCTAGACTCCAACTAAAGAAGAATATTGCTCTTTGATTTGCAGCGACAGTTTCACAGCGCTCCCAGAGCTTGCTGTAAAAACAAGGTTCAGCAAGGGTTCACGTTACAGCCTGCTCTCACACTGGGCGCCACTTCTGTTCTAAGTGATGTGTTTTGACACCGCGGTTAGGAACAGCTGTTTCCCACCAGTGCGTGGGCCCCGGAGTCAGCCAGACCTAGCTCTACACCCTCAATATTTTCCCTCTGCTTGTGCTGGAGCAGCTTTTTTGCTGCATCCCTGCTCACCGTGACGGGTAAATTCAACTTTAGGTTTATTATCTCCTGGCTTCTTCAAAGACGCACAGTCCTGAATGCTAATACAGAAGCTGTTACTTTAAGCGATGGTTGTTTGCGCAGAATGCGGCCGGTTAGCCAATATTCCATGAATGTGTTTGCTATCTTTGAAGGTGGATAATGAGTCCTCTGCTCTCGGTTTAATAAAGGGAGCAGTCTGCTCCATTATGGCTCCCAAAGGCTATTAAGGCCGATGGAACCAAGGCTGGGTAGATGGAGCTAAAGTGCAGATCAGCCGTAATGTAATTGAAGGGCAGTACAGGCTCGAGGCCTGCTCCAGTCCTCCTTTCACACAGCCTCGTGGCTTGCTTTGTATTTGGTTGACAGCACAGATGCTCAGTTGAGCGTTAAGAAAACAATAGCGTAAAGGAGGGCAATGGGCAAATGCCACAGAACGGCACTTTGCAGGTTCACCTCCGGGTTCCTCTCACCGAGAGTCCCCAACCGGCCTATCACAGGTGCAAATTTCTCCAGCGTGAAATGGGATAAGCAGCTTTTAGGTCACGTTAGATGTGTCCTTTCCCCTTCAGGTACCGTGCCCCCCCGAAGGGCGTTGGGGACCGTGGCACAGTGGTTAGCACTGCTGCCTTACAGTGCCAACAATCTGGGTTCGATTCCTGGCCTTGGGTCACTGTCTATGTGGAGTCTACACGTTCTCCCCATGTCTGCATGGGATTCCGCCTGGTGCTTCAATTTCCTCCCACACTCCAACAATGTGTAGGTTAGGTGCATTGGCCATGCTAAATTGCCCCTTAGTGTCTAAAGAAGGGTAAGTTTGGTGCATTGGCCATGCTAAATTACCCCTTAGTGTCCAAAGATGTGCAGGTTAGGTGGATTGGCCATGGTAAATTGCTCCTTAGTGTCCAAAGATGTGCAGGTTAGGTGGATTGGCCATGCTAAATTGCCCCTTAGTGTCCAAAGATGTGTAGATTAGGGGATTAGCCATGGTAAATGCACGGGGTTACGGGGGCAGGACAGAAGTGTTGTCCTGGGTACGATGCTCTTTTGGAGAGTTGATGCAGATGCGATGGGTCAAAAGGCCTCCTCCCGCACTGTAGGGATTCTATGGATTCTTCAACCGTGTAGACTAACTGGAAGATCAGGACCTGGGAGTTACACCAGGACTGTCCGACTGTAACTTTGTCAAGAAACCAACAGGATGATTGTGCTCCCATCCTTAGGAACAGTAAATGGCTACCGCGTACATACATCACAATTCCTGATTTCCCAACCAAGCTACTAGGGGGTGACCAAGGGATCCGGTGGGAAATGCCAAAGGCTGGATCGTAACTGACCTGCTACTGTGCTGATCCATGATCCCAAAGGGCAGCTGTAGGAAGAAGCTGATCCAGATTCGGACAGTCTGTGCGCGGGAGCTGAAGGTGGAGAATGACAGCGAGCGAGGGAACCAACTAGGTTCATCCCTTGGTGTTATTTTCCTGTTATTTTAGTCAGGTTCAATAATGTGATTAATATTGAAAAGCCTCATTGTAATCAAAGCTGCTTCTAACAGTCCTTTAATTCTCTAGACTCTCACATTAATCTTTTGTGGGTCGATTTGATCAGATTACTGCCTCTTGCAGTCCGAATGCTTTCGTACGTGAGTTTTACCTTGTGTGAAACAAAGTTGTGAATGGAAGGTGAAAGGGTCAGAAGACAATGGCTTCTCAGAAAATGAAATTAAACTCTCTGAAAGAGGTTATTAATAACTTCTTTTTCTTTTCGCAGGGTACACAGAAAATATGCCTTCCTTACAGTCCTACAAAAACACTTTCTGTCAAATCTATTTTAAGGTAAGTGTGGGATCTTGAGACGCTGATCTGGAAGGTGGCACAGTGGTTAGCACTGCTGCCTCACAGCGCCAGGGACCCGGGTTCAATTCCGGCCTCGGTCACTGCCTGTGTGGAGTTTGCACATTTTTCCCGTGTGTGTGTGTGCGTTTCCTCCGGGTGCTCCGGTTTCCTCCCACACTCCAAAGATGTGCGGGTTAGGTTGGTTGGCCATGATAAATTGACCCTTAGTGTCAGGGGGATTAGCAGGGTAAATGTGTGGGGTTATGGGGATAGGGCCTGGGTGGGATTGTGGCCGGTACAGACTTGATGGGCCAAATGGTCTACTTCTGCACTGTAGGGATTCTATGATTCTATGATCGTTGACCTTTCCTGCTTTTACCCGATTACCTTAACCAACTTTCAGTCGGGGAGGTGGTGGCCTAATGGTATTACTGCTAGACCATTAATCCAGAAACTCAGCTAATGTTCTGGGGACCTGGGTTCGAATCCTGCCATGGCAGATGGTGGAATTTGAATTCAACAAAATAAAATCTAGGATTATGAATCTACTGATGACCATGGAACCATTGTTGATTGTCGGAAAAACCCAACTGGTTCACAAATGTCCTTTAGGGAAGGAAATCTGCCGTCCTTACCCAGTCTGGCCTACATGTGACTCCAGAACCACAGCAATGTGGTTGACTCTCAATTGCCCTTGGGCAACTAGGGATGGGCAATAAATGCTGGCCCAGCCAGCGACGCCCATGTCCCATGAATAAAAAAAAACTCCCACTGTGGGATGGAGTGCCATACCGTGCAGGAGTGCAGCAGCGTCTCACACAGTGCCAATACAGAGAGAAACGGATGTGGTCCCCTGTGGCCCATGGCTAATGATCTTACCTTACAGGGCAGCACAGTGGTTAGCTCTGCTGCCTCACAGCACCAGGGACCTGGGTTCAATTCCCGGCCTGGGGTCACTGTCTATGTGGAGTCTGCACGGTCTCCCCGTGTCTGCGTGGGTTTCCTCCAGGTGCTCCGGTTTCCTCCCACAGTCCAAAGATGTGTGGGTGTGCCCATCCCTAGTTGCCCCTGGAGGGCAGTTGAGACCCTGTAGGATTCCATGATTATACGACCGGGATGACTATTCTGCCCCCTGCTGATGAGATTGCAAGTTTAACCTGCACACCAGTATCACCAATCAGTAGGGAGCATAATGAATAAGAACTTCACTCACCCAATGGCCATTCACTTGCACAGAATTGGGTCCAATTTTAACTCTTGTGAAAGGCAGAGAAGTAGGAACCTGACCACTCCGTGTCTCTCCCAAACCCTTCAACCCCAGCTGCATCACTTCAAGCATTGTTAGGAGTGCCAATAGTCCCCTGTTAAAGAATTGATACTATCCATTGTAATAAGCCATACAAATAGTTCATGTCCACATATACCTCCATGTTCAAGAGCATGCGTTTAATAATGACTAGAATACCATATTGAGGGTGATTTTATCCGAATATGTGAGGTAGCAGTGCCAATAAATCCCTGGGAAAATGTCTCAATCCAGAATTTTCACATTGGGTAATTTAGTGAAGATTTTGATTTGATTTGATTTATTATTGTCACGTATTAATGTAAGTGAAAAGTATTGTTTCTTGCGCACTAACAGACAAAACATACCGTTCATAGAGAAGGAAATGAGAGAGTGCAGAATGTAGTGTTACAGTCATAGCTAGGGTGTAGAGAAAGATCAACTTAATACAAGGTAGGTCCATTCAAAAGTCTGATGGCAGCAGGGAAGAAGCTGTTCTTGAGTTGGTTGGTACGTGACCTCAGACTTTTGTATCTTTTCCCCAGCAGAAGAAGGTGGAAGAGAGAATGTCCGGGGAATGTAAGGTCCTTAATTATGCTGGCTGCTTTTCCAAGGCAGTGGGAAGTGTAGACAGAGTCAATGGATGGGAGGCTGGTTTGCGTGATAGATTGGCTGCATTCATGCCCCTTTGTAGTTCCTTGCGGTCTTGGGCAGAGCAGGAGCCATACCAAGCTGTGATATAACCAGAAAGAATGCTTTCTATGGTCATCTGTAAAAGTTGGTGAGAGTCGTAGCTGACATGCCAAATTTCCTTAGTCTTCTGAGAAAGTAGAGGTGTTGGTGGGCTTTCTTAACTATAGTGTCGGCATGCGGGGACCAGAGTGTGCGGTGATTCTAGTTGCAAACCCACCCACAGTGCCATTCACTTGGGTCTGGAGAGGTTCAAGACACAGGCCAGTTGGGGGGGAAAGGGTGGGGGGTTGGGGGGGCGTGGTTTATGGGTGGGTGACTTAAGTGAGATGAACTAATGAATGCATTTAAATAGTGCCTTCAGCACAGAAAAACATCCCAAGTCCTTTCAGAGTAGGGTGATCATTCAGGAATGGATGCCGCTCTAAAGGATGAGATACCAGGAGGACCGACCAAAAGAGCTGAGTTTTAACAACACCCTATTGGAAAAGGAGGAGGGAGAAAGGCAGAGATTTGTCCGGAATAGAATCATAGGCCGGCACTTTCTGCCCCTCCCCCGGTGTGTTTTCCAGCGACGGAGGCAGCTCGTCATTGGCCACCAGCGAGATCTTCCAGTCCCGTCGAAGTCAACGGCCATTTACGTTGCTCACCCTTGCCGCTGTCGGGAACTCGGGGGAAGGGGAATAGGGGGAGGTGCCATCGATGGGACTGGAAGATCCCGCCATTGGGAAGGGCCGGAAAATCCCGGCTGTAGAATGGTTACTGCACAGAATCGAGGCCATTTGGCCTGTCACGTCCCTGTCAGCCCTCTGTAAGAACGGCCCACCTCACCCCCATTTTCCTCCCTTTGCCCCGCAGCCCAACAAATCTAATCGGACAGTGACCCGTTTCTCTTTTGAAGGTCTCGATTGAATCTGCCCCCCACACCACACCAGTGTCTTGTCTCTTTCCTCATAGAACTGTATGTAATTCCTGTATCGTCGTTATACCTTGGCGAACCATTGGCTTTTGCCAGTGTTTGCTACAAATAGCAAGCTAACCTGACACAGAGTCGGATCACCAGTAGAGGTACTGGTGCAGACCAAGTATTATCCGGGCCTGGGTTTAACAACACCAGCAGCTGTTACATTCACTGCTGCAATGAGGGAGCTGGGAGTATTTGGCAATTCTTACACTGTGTTACCTTCAGGGAAAACATTATCACGGACGCTTCTTCCCCTGATGCACAAATCATAGACTCAGTCTCGCTGGGAGCTCAAAAGGTGCCTGGTTAGGGAGGGAAATCTTAATTCTGGGACCTGGTAAACTGAGCAGCGATGCAGCTGTCAACTCTGATGTCCTGGGAATAACTGGATTGCTCCCTCCAGGAACATCCCCAGTCTGGGATGAGCGGTATCAGTGGGGGGAATGTTGGGATGCAGCGTTCTGTTGCATTGAGCGGCTGCCGTGGTATTTGGAGGAAATGGCCTGTGTGTGTGATATAAATCACATTGAACAATCTCATCAATTTTCAAATTGTTTTACAGTGCCATGAACCTTGATAAATTCGAAAAGGGCCCCAGGGAAATTTTTAATGCAGAAGTACAAAAGGTAGGACTCGATTTGTTAAAGCGACGCTTCTTGTGGTTTCTGCGGCAAATATTTCGGACCTCATTTGCTATTTGAAGTGAAACTGACCCACATTCGAGGTCTATCTGCTTATCACCGCCAACGTTTAAGGGTTAATGTTATCTGGAGAGTAGTGTCCTTGTGGCAGTAGAGTTCGAAGTTAATGCAACAAACTCCTATTCAATTCAGCCGCCATTTTTGCGGCGCTGGATTCGAAAGGTTAAACATCGCTAACCAGAGTCATGCAGCAAATGGACCTTATTAACTTTCGGTTTAGGTCTATTGAAATGAACAGCTCAGAGACTGTCTGTGTGGAGCTTGCAGGTTCTCCCCATGTCTGCGTGGGTTTCCCCTGGGTGCTCCGGTTTCCTCCCACACCCCAAAGATGTGCGGGTTAGGTGGATCGGCCATGCTAAATTGACCCTTAGTGTTCTAAGATGTCTGCTGGAATTTTACCGTCCCTCGCCCGCCACGGAATCGGAGTTGGCGAGGGGAGGATAGCGGAAACGTCCCTTGACCTCGGGTGGTAATTTCCGGTCCAACTCGAGCAAGGGTGTAAAATCCCACCTGTGTAGTTTAGATGGATTGGCCATGGTAAATGTGTGGAGTTATGGGGATAGGGCGGAGGGGTGATCCTGGGTAAGATGTTCTATCCAAGAGTCGGTGTAGACCCGATGGGCCGAATGGCCTCCTTCTACACTGTAAAAAAAATTAGAACTCCCTCTGAGGTAATTCCCCACTCTGAGTCCCAATTGGTCACCAAGGCCAGGTGACCTTTACTCTGCTGTGTTGACCACGTCCTTCTGTTCTGCCAGTTTGTTGTTACCATTGTCCTGGCTGACCCACAATCTCCACTGCTTGCTCATGCCATTCTCCGCCTGTCATATTCAGCAGTGCTTGGCTATGGCTGAGTAGAGACAAATTAACAATCTTTCACTCACCTGATGACCAGAAATTATGATGCAAGCGACTAAATCCCCTTGTTATTGTGCTTGACAGGACTTACTGGTGTTAGAAGAACAGGAGGTGAGTGTGCTGTCACTGTCGTCCAGTAGAAATTGCTAAATACCTAGTGGCTCCCAGCACACTGTTTTAAATCTGTGCACAAATTTTAGAAGAAAATATCAAAATTTAAACGATGGATGGGGTATACGAGGGTGGAGAGAGATATAGGAGGGCGGAGGGGGGTACACGAAGGCGGAGGGGGGTACATGAGGGCGGAGAGGGTACACAAGGGCAGAGGGGGGTACTCGAGGGCAGAGGGCATACAGGAGGGTGAAGAGGGTTATAGGAGGGTGGAGGGGGTTACAGGAGGACAAAGGGGGTGCAGGGTGGTGGAGGTGGATGCGGGGGGGGGGGGGCGGAGGGGGGAAGAGAGGGGCAGAGGGGGGTACAGGGGGGGGCGGAGGGAGAAACAGAGGGGCAGAGGGCCTACAGGAGGGCGGACAGGGTAAATGATGGAGAAGAGAATTATGGGATGACAGTTTTGGACCTTTCTCGCAAAGAGCAAGAATATTTTGCTTGTGTGGTTTCCAATGACCAGACAATACGGGAGTAACATGAAGATGTCAGCTGATGAACTGGGTGGAATACACTTGTGTAAATGATATGGTTCCATGCTCCAATAAATGGACTCAGTATGTGCTTATCTTAATCTATTTAAACGGCTCAGTTTAGAATCTGGTAAGGGAAACTATTAAATCATTTGTCAATCACAATTGTTAAGTTTCTCTGTATTTAGTACTAATCTAATAAATGTGTAATGATCTTTATTTGCCACATACTTCTGAATGGTTTTTCTCCTAATTAGGGGTCAGTGAATTTTAAATTTGGAGTTCTATATGCTAAAGATGGCCAGCTAACAGACGATGAGATGTTTAGCAATGGTAAGTACGTGTGAGTTGCTGCCACTTACATGATGACTGGAGGGTTGAATTTAATTTGAACCAACATTGATACAAGCTGTTTTGTTGTGATGATTTTCCTTTGTTCTGGCTGGAGCCCTCTGACAGCATCCAAGACCGCTGCCGATCTGAAGGAGACTATTCAGCCCATCAGGCTTGTACTATAATCCTGTGCTGATTTGAATCAAAATGCAAATTACAATAACTTACAAGTAATTAGTTAAAAATGGATCTGATATGGAATGTCAGGAAAGGTGGGCGAAGCCCGGAATTTTATCAGATGTATAATGTGTTAATTTTGTCAATTTGGCAACAATTAATTTGCATATGCATCACCGAGGGCACAGCCTCGGAGTAAAGGGACAACTCTTTGGAACTGAGATGAGGAGGAATTTCTTCAGCCAGAGGGTGGCGAATCTGTAGAATTCGTTGCCACAGAAGGCTGTGGAGGCCAGGTCATTGAGTGTATTTAAGACGGAGATAGATAGGTTCTTGATTGGTAAGGGGATCAAAGGTTACGGGGAAAAGGGCGGGAGAATGGAGTTGACAAACTTATCAGCCATGGTTGAATGGTGGAGCAGACTCGATGGGCCGAATGGTCTAATTCTGCTCCTATATCTTCTGGTCTTCAGTTTTATATAAAAAACTATTGGCCCAGACTTTGCAGTCACCAACAAAATGATAGCAATCTTCGCAGACCTTGAAGAAAGCTGCCCAT
Organism: Mustelus asterias; assembly: GCF_964213995.1. Classification (NCBI taxonomy): domain Eukaryota; kingdom Metazoa; phylum Chordata; class Chondrichthyes; order Carcharhiniformes; family Triakidae; genus Mustelus; species Mustelus asterias. Next base: position 16,739,899 of record NC_135813.1, read on the forward strand.
AAAAGATCAAAGCATGACAAGGTGGAGAATTGATTTGAAAGAAGGGAGAGGCCATTTGGCCCATCGTGCTTGTCTGTACTAGTTCTTTGACAGATCTCTCCAGTTGGTCCTGCTCTTTCGCGCAGTCATGCAGTTGTCCCAGATTATCCGAGCTTCCTTCATCCATTGATGGTCGGTTTCTGGGATGGGGACAGGCTCCCATCGTTGGCGTCCACTTCCTGCTGGAAACGACGGCGGATGCTCAGTGCTGCCCCCTGCCTGTGGGCAGACATGTTGAATTTAATGATGTTGATGGAGATAAGTCATCTGATCTATTTTTTCCAAGCTGCAGTGAATTATCATCCTGTAAAGAACATTATTAAATCGTTTATCAATTCTTAAGTTTCTTGACATTAAGTGCTGGTGTAATAAATATGAAAATTTCCATATTTGTTGCACGCTTCTGAATGGTTTTCTGGCTATCCAGGGTGGCATTCTGCTTGTTACCTAGGAAACAAAATGGAGGAATTTCAAAATCAGAGGCTACAACTGCTGAGTGCAGTTGATCACAGACTTTTTTTACATTAAAAATTAGCCGGCATCTTTATCTCCACTGCGCTCTGATAAGTGTTTTCAATCCCCACAACACAAATCACAACTGAGGCAATCACTTGATTACCTGTTAAGACTCGAATTCCAACCATTATCTTGTAATTGAGTTTGTGTCTATATGTGCCCCATTTGTGAAACAAATCCTGCACTCACCTGATGAAGGAGCAGCGCTCCGAAAGCTCGTGCTACCAAATAAACCTGTTGGACTTCAACCTGGTGTTGTGAGACTTCTTACTGTGCCCACCCTAGTCCAACGCCGGCATCTCCACATCATGGCAATCAACCCTCTACAGAGGAGCTGCTTACATCTCATTCTGACTCTTCCACATCTCCGATTCCAATTACTCCAGCCCAGCCCGTAGCTGCCAAGGTCCGAAGCTCTGGAATTCTCTCCTGAAAACTTTGGGAGGGTCTGTTGTGACACATGGTCTGATTCCTCAATTTCCCCACGCTACCTTTTTTTACTGGTGCCAATTCCACCTCCCCCTTCCCCTATCCTTTTGCCCATGGGCGGCACGGTGGCACAGTGGTTAGCACTGCTGCCTCACAGCAGCAGGGACCCAGGTTCAATTCCCGGCTTGGGTCACTGTGTGGAGTTAACACGTTCTCCCCGTGTCTGCGTGGGTTTCCTCCGGGTGCTCCGGTTTCCTCCCACAGTCGAAAGATGTGCGGATTTGGTTGACTGGTCATGCTAAATTGACCTTTAGTGTCAGGGGGACTAGCTAGGGTAAATGCATGGGGTTATGGGGATTGGGCCTGGGTGGGATTGTGGACGGTGCAGACTCGATGGGCCTCCTGCACTGTAGGATTCTATGATTCTCCCACAATCCCACATGTTGCTTCAAAGATGGCCTCCATCATTTTGCGGAATGACGGTTGGAGCGCATTTGGTGACTCGTCACAAGGGTTAGAGTCATAGAATCGGCCCATCGAGTCTGCACCGACCACAATCCCATCCAGTCCCTATTCCCGTTACCCCACATATTTACCTTCCTAATCCCCCTGACACTAGGGTTAATTTAGCATGGCCCGTCAACCTAACCTGCACATCTTTGGACTGTGGGAGGAAACTGGAGCACCCGGAGGAAACCCACGCAGACACGGGGGAGAATGTGCAAACTCCACACAGACAGTGTCCCGAGGCTGGAATTGAACCTGGGTCCCTGGCACTGTGAGGCAGCAGTGCTCACCACTGTGCCACCATGCTGTCCCATGACTACGGACGGTGTTGGGGGGGGCGGGGGGGGGGCGGTTGGTGGAGGAGGGGGGGTGGTGGAAGGGTATGACGTATGTATTTTTCTCCTTGCATTTTGTCTCCTGTAGTCTCCCTGTGCTACGCTTGCTTGGGCCCAACAGAATTGTCGAGGGACCCAGCTGTACAGATCTTTATTTCAGGCAGTCCAGAGGTTTAAACACCACCGGGGGCCATTTTGAATCCTTGAGCCCAACCAACATGTCAGCGAGGCTGCAGAATCGAATGGGTAGCCATTGTTGGCCATTATTGCAGCAAGGTCATTAAGCAGGCCCCGCGTAAATTCAAAACTGTTCACGGTCCAACATATTTGCATTTCTGTTGGAGTTTTCTTTTTTTAAAATGTATTTGAGTTGTTCGTGCTGCTGATAAAAGTAAGTCTCATGGCAGTGGCTTCCTTAAGCAAGTTACAGGGTGTGTGACGAAAATATTGTGAAGCTCCCTGCCTGAGATGGGTGACAGACTGCAACATAAGTCACGTCCAGTGAGGGTGAAGGACCTTAAAGGCGTAGGCCGTGGGTGGGTGAGCTGAAGGCCAGAGCTTTACGGCCGTTCACGCCGGCAGGATTTTGCGGCCGTGCCGACGGCATACCCCCCCCCCCCCGCCGCGGGTTTCCCTGTGGTGCGTTCAGCGGGAAATCCTGTCGACAACAAGCGGGACCAACCGAGTCCCAGGCCCAGGGAGGGGCGCCTCCCGCTGCCAGGAAACGGGCGGCACGGTAGCACAGTGGTTAGCACTGCTGCTTCACAGTTCCAGGGACCTGGGTTCGATTCCCGGCTTGGGTCACTGTCTGTGTGGAGTTTGCACATTCTCCTCGTGTCTGCGTGGGTTTCCTCCGGGTGCTCCGGTTTCCTCCCACAGTCCAAAGATGTGCAGGTTAGGTGGATTGGCCATGGTAAAATTGCCCATTAGTGTCCTGAGATGCGTAGATTAGAGGGATTAGTGGGTAAATATATAGGGATCTGGAGGTAGGGCCTGGGTGGGATTGTGGTCGGTGCAGACTCGATGGGCCGAATGGCCTCTTTCTGCACTGTAGGGTTTCTATGATTCTATGATTCTATGAAACATGTGACAGGTTGCGTGGAAAATCCCACCCCAGCGGCCCCACGGGGGTTATCACCTCGCCGAGCCGGGCATTGCTGACCCTCCCTGGCCAGCCCATTCCATCCAATCTATCGATGGGAGGGTATTCACAAACCCAGTCGGAGCAGCAAACGGCTCGGGGGGAGGGAAAGCTCCCACTGCTAAGTGGTTGAAATCCGCGTTTCCACAGTTGGGTGTCGCTTTGTAATGTCCAAGCGCGTTTCATGGAGTGATGTTCTAATCCGCTCAGCATTCCCATCTGCTTTCCTTCCACAGAGACTGGGAGTGACAGTTTCCAGAAGTTTCTGAACCTTATGGGGGAGACGATCACGTTGAAGGGCTGGATCGGGTACAGAGGAGGACTTGACACCAAAAGTAAGAGCTAGACTAAAATTCAAAACAAAACAACACGTAAGGAAGGGCACCTGAAGGGGCAGCCAAACAGATTGTATCCAAGAGAACTGGTCCATTAAATGCAGGGACCTCCTTCTAAGTATCAGATACCTTTCAGGTTTGATACGCTAAACATCTACCGCCTGTTTACACTCTTTCCTGGATCTGCACTGAGTTTTGACAATATAACTTTGTATCTCTGAAATACAGAAGAGTCGCCTCTGTCGATTTGTACTCTATCTCCTGATTTGTGTATATAATCTCTATCCCGCTGCCTGCCCTGCTTTGATAATGTTTCCAATAGCCAGACCTCATTCAGGCAGGTCAACGCAACATGTTCGTCATGAGGTTGATCCCTCCCTTCGTGTCCAGTCAGAGGGTGTAGGGTTAAAACAAGATTACCCTTGTGCTTAGCAATTTATAGCATCACATACATTATTCATAATGAGCAAGGGAACAGCTGACTCTAATTGATGCAGACTGCAGTATCTCCACTGCAGACCTCTCTCTCATGAACACATGTATGATCCTTCATTATTATTCTGTGACTGTCCCACAAATACATACACACGCTTATACACACACACACATACAGGCTCATAAACAGGCACACACACTCACACACACACACGCTGACTCAACACACAGAATCACATATGCACGCACACACACACAGACTCATACACACAGGAACACACACATTCACGCATGCACACACACATGCACACACACAGACTCAAATCCACACACACATGCGCACGTATTCACACACGCACACACAAACTCACGCACATATTCAACACGCACACACAGACTCACACAGATTCAACACGCACACACAGACTCATGCACGCACACATACACACACAAACTCGCACACAGATTTACACACATCCACATATTCACAGACATGTGCACACACAAACTCTGCCACAGATTCATGTACGCATGCACACATATTCACACATATGCATACACACACAGGCTCACGCACACATGAACACACACACGTCGGGTCATGTGCTCTGTCATAAATGCATAAACACACTTTTGTTCCTCACACTCTTCCAATATTCCAGTGGTAATTTCATGTGATTCCACGATATTCCGCAGACTCCCAAAATGTGACTGGATTGTAGTGATTGAGGCCAAAACAATGTAAGACCTGATTTTCTTTCTATTTCTCTCTCTCCGTCTCTGTGCCCTGGTCTCACTCTGTCTTTGCTGCAATTGTACAGGGCGTTGGTGAGGCCACATCTGGAGTATTGCGTGCAGTTTTGGTGTCCTTATCTGAGGAAGGATGTCCTTGCTATAGAGAGAGTACAGCGAAGGTTTACCAGGCTGATCCCTGGGATGGCAGGTCTGTCATATGAGGAGAGACTAAATCGGTTAGGATTATATTCATTGGAGTTTAGAAAAGTGAGAGGGGATCTCATAGAAACTTATAAAATTCTAACACAATTAGACAGGGTAGATTCAGAAAGAATGTTCCTGATGGTGGTGGGAGTCCAGAACCAGTTTGAGGATAAGGGATAAACCTTTTAGAATTGAGGTGAGGAGAAATTTCTTCACCCAGAGGGTGGTGAATGTGTGGAATTCACTACCACAGAAAGTAGTTGAGGTCAAAACGTTGTCTGATTTCAAGAAGAAACTTGATATAGCTCTTGGGGCTAAAGGGATCAAGGGATATAGGGGGAAGGGGTGATCAGGATATTGAATTTGACGATCAGCCATGATCAAAATGAATGGTGGAGCAGGCTCGAAGAGCCAAATGGCCTCCTCCTGCTTCTAGTTTCTATGTTTCTATGTCTTTCTCTTGCTCTCCCAGTCTCTCAGCCATCCCGCTATCCACAAGTTTATCTCCAGTTTATCCCCTTTCAGTTTTCTCAATCCCATTCCTACGGATCTCCTCATCACCTAACCATTTTCCTTGGCCCTTGTTTTAACCTCTGTTTTAAAAGGTTTTCTCACCACAGAAAGTGACCCCCATCTTTAAAAAAACTCACCCCCCAACCTCCCTTCCACCTAAAAGGAAAACACAGCCTTGCCTCCTCTGCCCTTGCTAACAGTCCCCCATCTCCATTTCCTATCCAAGATCTAAAAGGATGTTGACGCCAACTCCAATAGCCATCTTTCTCACAATCTACTTTCTGGAACTCTCGAGTCAGGTTTCCAATCCTCTCCAAGCAGTGAAAAGTTTCTGATCAAAGTCTCGGAGCTTATTCTAAGTTACACAAAGACCCCAAGCCTCACCAATCTCGATCGACCCCAATCCCCCAACAATTTTAATCCTATCTGTGTTTCAATGCTTTTGTGATCTTGCCCTTCCCTATCTCTGGAACACCCTCCAGTTCAATAACCCCACCCTGTACCCCATAACTCTCCATTCTTCCGACCCTGGCATCTTGTGTCTCCCAGTCCCTCCTGCCCTCTTTGTCCCCCCAGCCCCTCCTGCCCCCTTTGTCCCCCCAGCCCCTCCTGCCCCCTTTGTCCCCCCTTCCCCTCCTGACCCTTCAACTAAAGGGAACAGCTGCTCCCTATCCACCCTGTCCATGCCCCTCATAATCTTGAACACCTCAATCAGGTCACCCCTCAGTCTTCTCTGCTCCAGAGAAAACAACCCAAGCCTATCCAACCTCTCTTTATAACTTAAATGTTCCATCCCAGGCAGCATCCTGGTGAATCTTCTCTGCATCCCCTCCAGTGCGATCACGTCCTTCCTATAATGCGGCGCTCAGAAATGCAGACAGTACTCCAGCTGTGGCCTCATCAAAGTTCTATACAACTCCATCATGACCTCTGCTTTTGTAATCTATACCCCGATTGATAAAGGCGAGTGTGCCGTGTGCCTTTTTCACCACCCTATCAACCTGCCTTTCTGCCTTCAGAGATCTACACGCCAAGGTCCCTTTGTTCTTTGGAACTTCCCAGTGTGAGAACTTTCATAGTATACTTCCTTGTCAAATTACTCCTTCCAAAGTGCATCACCTCACACTTTTCAGGGTTAAATTCCATCTGCCACTTATCCGCCCATTTGACCACCTCGTCTATATCTTCCTGTAACCCAAGACACTCAACCTCACTGTTAACCACCTGGCCAATCTTTGTGTCATTAGCAAACTTATTGATCCTACCCCCCACATAGTCATCTATGTCATTTATATAAATGACGAACAATAGGGGGCCCAGCACAGATCCCAGTGGTACGCCACTGGTCACTGGCCTCCAGTCACTAAAGCAGCTATTTGTCACCACCCTCTATCTCCTACCGCTAAGCAATTATGAATCCACTTGTCAGATCACCCTGTATCCCATGTGCATTAGCCTTCTTAATAAGTCTCCCATGTGGGACTTTGTCAAAGGCTTTGCTGAAATCCATGTAAACTACATCAACCACGCTACCCACTTGGTTACATGCTCACAAAATTCAATCAAATTTGTTAGGCATGACCTCCCTTGTAATGGTTTACAGTGAAAAGTATTGTTTCCGGCGCGCTATACAGTCAAAGCACACCGTTCATTGAGAAGGAAAGGAGAGGGTGCAGAATGTAGTGTTACAGTCATAGCTAGGGTGTAGAGAAAGATCAACTTAATATATGGTAGGTCCACTCAAAAGTCTGATGGGAGCAGGGAAGAAGCTGTTCTTGAATCGGTTGGTATGTATCTTTTTCCCGACAGAAGAAGGTGGAAGAGAGTATGTATGTGGTGCGTGGGATCCTTGATTCTGCTGGCTGCTTTGCTGAGGCAGCGGGAAGCATAGACAGAGTCAGTGGATGGGAGGATGGTTTGTGTGATGGATTGGGCTTCATTCACGACCCTTTGTAGTTTCTTGCAGTCTTAGTCAGAGCAGGAGCCATACCAAGCTGTGCGACAACCGGAAAGGATGCTTTCTATGATGCATCTGGAAATAGTGTAATGGTAGTAAAAGTAGTGTAATGGCAGTGGGTATAGTGTGATGGTAATAGCAGTACTGAAGTGATAGCGGGGGTAGTGAAACGGAAGTGGCTGAGATTCGCATGCAGCTGGGATTCTCCAGTCCCGTGGCTGGGATTCTCCAGTCCCGCTGCAATGAATGGCGTCTTGGCTGAGTGACAAATTCTTCATTATCACTGGCAGCAGTGGTGGGACAAATGAGATGGGAGAATGCCGGCTGATGTATGTATTCTGTGTCTTAGAAACTTTGGCAGTGATCAGATCTGCGCAGAGGACACTGCCTGTGCTTACGAAGCTGACGCAAATGAGATTTGACTGTCCCTTGGATTTCAGATGACTCATGTCTCCAATATTCTGTAACTTGGTGGCTGTGAAATGAGTCAAGGCAGAATCTTTTGACTGCAGGAAAGAGTTCTCTTTAGATCAGTCTCCAAGTGAAGGGCACTGTACGAGGCATGTTTATCTCTGGGAACAATGATGTCATTGTGCGCAGCGTAGAGCATTTGTGTAAATCCTCAATGGCTAAAGCTTGAACACCACTTACAGCAGCGCTGTCAGGGGTACAGGGAGTCTTGGTTGTGGAACAAATCTGCCAGTTAGCAGTCTCTTACCAAAACAGGCTTCTGCCAAACCTTGCGGAGTAGTTTTTGACTGAAGATGATGTATAGTGTAGGCCGACAATGGAACCCTGAAGCATCGGTGCCATCGAGTAGTCAGATGACCCCTCCTGCCCCTACTGCTCTTGGCTCTGATTGGAGGCAGGAAGTGCTGGGTGCAGATAAAGTTCAGCGAGGCACAAGCTGTTCACGCACACTTCCAGCATTTGGTGTGCCGCGTCTGCAGAAGCTGGATCACAGATAGCTAGATAAAGGCAAAATAATGTGGATGCTGGAATCTGAAACAAAAACAGAAAATGCTGGAAAATTTCAGCAGGTCTGACGTAATCTGTGGAGAGAGAATAGATGTGGAGATGCCGGTGTTGGACTGGGGTAAACACAGTCAGAAGTCTCACAACACCAGGTTGAAGTCCAACAGGTTTATTTGGTAGCAAAAGCCATGAGCTTTCGGAGCGCTGCTCCTTCGTCAGGTAAGTGGGAGTTCTGTTCACAAACAGAGCATATAAAGACACAAACTCAATTTACAAAATCTCACTAACTGTCCTGTCTGGAGACAATACACATCTCTTTAACCTGTGCTTAACGCTCTCTCCACTCACATTGTCTGTACCTTTAAGACTTGATTACCTGTAAAGATTCGCATTCCAACCATTATTTTGTAAATTGAGTTTGTGTCTTTATATGCCCTGTTTGTGAACAGAACTCCCACCCACCTGACGAAGGAGCAGCGCTCCGAAAGCTAGTGGATAAACCTGTTGGACTTTAACCTGGTGTTGTGAGACTTCTTACTGAGAGAGAATAGAACCTGGATGAGCCTCCATCAGAGCTAAAGACAAAGGAAATCAGACAAGATTTATACTATGGGGGGTGGGGGGGTGGAGGGGGATGCTGTAATTGGACAAAGGGAATGTAAAAGGTGGTGATAAAGGCTGAGAAGGTGCTAAAAGTGTCCATTAAGTGATCAGAGTGTGTGAATGATGGAACAAAGGTACAGATTGTTAGGGGACCTGAGGAATGAGGCAGCTGGCCTTGGGGTGGGGTGGCGGGGATGTGCTGGGGGGTTGTTGGAGACACGATGGAGAGCGTGATTTCAGAAGTGGAAAAATAAAGATGAGAATACAAAGTGGTGATAATGGATGGGATGAAAAGGTAGCTGTGTAGTAAGATAGATAGCCTCAGTGACAACCTCCTGCCACACTTGCCCATTGAATCACATTGCAGCAGAGAAACAGATCATTTGCTCCAGTGTTTACGTTGCAAAAGAACCTCCTTCTACCCCTTTCCATCGAAACCCCATCAACAGGTACAATTTTCAGCCGGTTTCCAAATGTTAAGAATAAAGGGTTCAATCTGAGTTTCCTAAGTTTGAAGTAGTTCCAGTTCTGATATGAACAGTGAGTGAGATTAGCCCTTTCCCTGCCCTTTGAGGATTCAAACACGGTGATGTTCTTCACGATTTGCAAGATCATATTTATTTGGTGAGGGCAACATCGAGGAGGATAAATTGCGAGACTGATAGAGTGAGAAGCTGTGTCTTCCCAAATCCTCTCTACTGCTGAAGTGGAGTGGCACGGTGGCACAGGGGCAACACGGTGGCACAGGGGCAACACGGTGGCACAGGGGCAACACGGTGGCACAGGGGCAACACGGTGGCACAGGGGCAACACGGTGGCACAGGGGCAACACGGTGGCACAGGGGCAGCACGGTGGCACAGGGGCAGCACGGTGGCACAGGGGCAGCACGGTGGCACAGGGGCAACACGGTGGCACAGTGGTTAGTACTGCTGCCCCACAGCTGCAGGGACCCGGGTTCGATTCCCGCACTGTTTGTGCGGACTCTGCAGGTTCTCCCCATGTCTGCGTGGGTTTCCTCCCACAGTCTGAAAGACGTGCTGGTTAGGTGCATTGGCCGTGTTAAATCCTCCCTCAGTGTATCCGAACAGGTGCCGGAGTGTGGTGACTAGGGGGTTTTCACAGTAACTTCATTGCAGTGTTAATGTAAGCCTACTTGTGACACTAATGAACAAACTTAAAACTTTAACTGAGATTAACATGCTAGCTGGTTACTATGTGCTGATCGGCTTGCTGTGATTGCCTGGCGAATGTCAACCCTCATTCGTTTTGCGAAATACCTTCAGCAGATTTAAACATGTAGTAAGGTGCCGCACAAATAAAGATATTTTCCACCGCTCCCCTTCAGGCAAGACGTGTAATGTGCTCTGACCTTGTGACATTCTAGTGTAAGGGTATCCTAGTCATTATTTACAGTGCTACACAAAAACAGCTCTCTGCTTTTCACAGATGATACGACGGGGATACATTCCATATACACAGTCTACCAAGGCCATGAGATCATGTTTCATGTCTCCACAATGTTGCCGTACTCGAAAGAAAACAAACAGCAGGTAAACTCATTTTGTATTCGTGACTAAGCTTGTTGCCGCTGTAAATACTTCCTGCCTTTTATGGATTTCTGTGCTCTGCCTCTGCACTGTTTGTTAAGTAGACTGATAATTGAATATCTTACAGCGTTGTACAAGGTGCCCAGCAGGGACTAGTTCCTCATCACAGGACGGGAGGCAGGGAGCCCCGTTTTTAAAGGATTTCAAAGAGGCTCAATACAGTCTGCTGTGTTACACAATCCAGCAGGGCTGCTGTGTTACACAATCCAGCAGGGCTGCTGTGTTACACAATCCAGCAGGGCTGCTGTGTTACACAATCCAGCAGGGCTGCTGTGTTACACACTCCAGCAGCGCCGCTGTGTTACACTGTCCAGCAGGACTACTGTGTTACACAGTCCAGCAGGGCTGCTGTGTTACATACTCCAGCAAGGCTGCTGTGCTATATTGTCCAGCAGGACTGCTGTGTTACACAATCCAGCAGGGTTGCTGTGTTACAGTCCCCAGCAGGGCTGCTGTATTATATACTCCAGCAGGGCTGCTGTGTTACATACTCCAGCAGGGCTGCTGTGTTACACACTCCAGCAGGGCTGCTGTGTTACACACTCCAGCAGGGCTGCTGTGTTACAAACTCCAGCAGGGCTGCTGTGCTACACACTGCAGCAGGACTGCTGTGTTGCATACTCCAGCAGGGCTGCTGTGTTACACACTCCAGCAGGGCTGCTGTGTTACACTGTCCAGCAGGGCTGCTGTGTTACACACTCCAGGAGGGCTGCTGTGTTACACACTCCAGCAGGGCTGATGTGTTACACACTCCAGCAGGGCTGCTGTGTTACACACTCCAGGAGGGCTGCTGTGTTACACACTCCAGCAGGGCTGCTGTGTTACACACTCCAGCAGGGCTGCTGTGTTACACACTCCAGCAGGGCTGCTGTGTTACAAACTCCAGCAGGGCTGCTGTGCTACACAATCCAGCAGGGCTGCTGTGTTACACAATCCAGCAGGGCTGCTGTGTTACACAATCCAGCAGGGCTGCTGTGTTACACAATCCAGCAGGGCTGCTGTGTAACACAATCCAGCAGGGCTGCTGTGTTACACACTCCAGCAGCGCCGCTGTGTTACACTGTCCAGCAGGACTACTGTGTTACACAGTCCAGCAGGGCTGCTGTGTCACATATTCCAGCAGGGCTGCTGTGTTATATACTCCAGTAGGGCTGCTGTGTTACACACTCCAGCAGGACTGCTGCGTTACACACTCCGGCAAGGTGGCTGTGTTACACACTCCAGCAGGGCTGCTGTGTTACACAATCCAGCCGGGCTACTGTGTTACAAACTCCAGCAGGGCTGTTGTGTTACACACTCCAGCAGGGCTGCTGTGTTACATATTCCAGCAGGGCTGCTGTGTTATGTACTCCAACAGGGCTGCTGTGTTACACACTCCAACGGGGCTGCTGTGTTACACACTCCAGCAAGGCTGTTGTGTTACACACTCCAGTAGGGCTGCTGTGTTACATATTCCAGCAAGGCTGCTGTGTTATATACTCCAACGGGGCTGCTGTGTTACACACTCCAGCAAGGCTGTTGTGTTACACACTCCAGTAGGGCTGCTGTGTTACATATTCCAGCAAGGCTGCTGTGTTATATACTCCAACGGGGCTGCTGTGTTACACATTCTAACGGGGCTGCTGTGTTACATATTCTAACGGGGCTGCTGTGTTACATACTCCAACGGGGCTGCTCTGTTACACACTCCAGCGGGGCTGCTGTGTTGCAGTCCCCAGCAGAGCTGCTGCGTTACAGTCCCCAGGGGAGCTGTTGCATTACAGTCCCCAGCAGAGCTGCTGTGTCACATACTCCAGCAGGGCTGCGGTTCTGCATCGTGCAGCTGGTTGTTCCATTGTAATATTGTTGGGAATGTTGAGAGTTATTTTCCTGTCAGTGTGGCAGGAATTTGACACCTTCCAGCCAGCATGGGGGAAGCTGCAACACATTGGAAGCAGATCCTGAAGAAACCCAGTTTCCCCATGAAGATCAATTTGCGAGGATGCTATTTTTAGTTTTGTGAGGTGAAGTCAATACCTGGCCAAATGGAAAAGAGAAAAGTCTGATTATATAAGTCTGATGGATCTACCCCAGTCGACACTGCCTCATTGTCTGGAGGATATATTGTTTGGTGAAAGCTAACACAAGCTAAGTTCCATAATTTAGCAATCTTTTTTTGACAGACTTAAACAAGCATTTGAGCTGAGCCTAATTTCAAACAATCAGCGGCAGAATTTGCCAGTGTGAGATTGGAAAGTGCCCAAAAGCAGAAAGGGCAGTGGACAACCCAGAGGGCAGGGCCCAGATTGTGTGGCCTTCCCCGGGCGGGAGCCACCACATGGGGCAGGGGGCCATCCAGCCAAACCTCCATTGACTTTTGGCGGGACTGGATGATCTCGGCGGTGGGAAGGGCCGGAAAATCCCGCTCCAGGCCTCGCTCTGCCCTCTGGAGGTCCACCTTCGACCCTTCCGCCGCAACCTCGGCACAACCTTAGGGCGGCACAGTGGTTAGCACTGCTGTCTCATAGCACCAGGGACCCGAGTTCGATCCCCGGCTTGGGTCGCTGTCTGTCCAGAGTTTGCATGTTCTCCCCGTGTCTTCGTGGGTTTCCTCCGGGTGCTCCGGTTTCCTCCCACAGTCCAAAGATGCACGGGTTAGGTGTATTGGCCATGCTAAATTACCCATTAGTGTCCCAGGATGCATAGGTTAGAGGGATTAGTGGGGTAAATGTGTGGGATTATGGGGATAGGGCCTGGGTGGGATTGTTGTCGGTGCAGACTCGCTGGGCCGAATGCATTGCACTGTAGGGTTTCTATCATTTCTATGACTTGATAGACCGAATGGCCTCTGTCTGTGTTGATATGACTCTGCGTATTTGCAGCCACACTAAGGGGAGTGTTATACAAGAAAGTAACATTCACTCAATGGAGTCTGTCTCTGTTTCTCTATTTTATGCCTTACACCTGCGCGTTGGAGCAAATATCCCTCTTTATCCATGAGGTAGTCAGAGAGAACCCAGTGAGCTGAAACGGGGAAAATCCCTCTGGTCACGGCTCACTAATCTTCTCCCCAGTGGTGCCCCACACAAGGGGCTTGAAGGTGAGGTGGAGAGAGAGAGAGGAGGATTTTACTATGTTCGAGGCCTGATACTGAGACCAATAAAAGGCCATGAGGTCAGTGGTAGCAAACTAACTGGAACAGTTTATTAACATGCCTCTATCCAAGCACAGTCAGCACAAGACTGGCTAGGCAAGTGGATCACCTGACCTGTTCTCTTAAAGGGGCATGCCCCAACATACATAATGGATTTGTTACAAAAATGTGGTGGAAACAGAGTCATTGGTAGCATTCAATGTGCAAGTGGACACCTACTTGAAGGAGAAATTAATTGCAGGGAAATAGGAAGGTGTGAAGAGAGTAGAACTAACCGGTTTGCTCTTCGAAAGTGCCAGGGCAGTCCAGATGGGTTGAATGGTCTCTTTCTGTGTTGTACCAGGCTATGATTCTATGAAATGTCTGCTCCTAGGCACCTTCTGAGCGGTAGATTAACAGAGAGGCTTGGGAGGCACCTCTTCCTGAGGACTGCCTTCTGTTCGATTATGAGTCACATTCCAGTCCGAATAAACGCACTCATCCAATTCATTTCTCTTGTATTGTAGCGCTTCTTACAAAGTTAAAAGCATATTGTAGCTTCCAACGTTGGCATGTCGTGCTGCAAGAAGCCATCCAGCTTGCTATGTTTGGCAGCGTAATGTGGAAATATTCACTCTAATCTGCGGAGTTGTTGGTTCACAGGGGATGGGAATGTGGGAGTGAGTTTTGATGCTGTTAGATAAGGGATTTGAATCCTTTTACATGGTTTAATTCACGTATTATGCAAATATGATGAGAAAAAAATTATTTCCAATGGCTCAAAGAGACAAATTAAGTCTGATAATTGCTTTGCAGTTTATGTTGCTTCTCCATTTCCCTAATTACATTGCACTTTTTACAACTGACAATGTATTTATATTCGCTGTTTTGGCAGTGCGATTTTGATTCTTACCATCATCATTAGCACTTGGATCATTAAAGAGTTTCAGGGAAACATATCAGAACTCTTATTGGATCTGAAACTGGAGTTTGAGCACCATTGAATCAGGAGATTGAAATCCCTATTGGCACAGAAAGGATATTGTGTCTAACTTTCTGCAGTTGTACGAATTTCTATCGAGGTAGCAGTGAATTGGCCCGTTTTGTTTTAATTGATGTTTTCGGCATGCAAGGTTTTCTGTTCTAGTGTTCTGGGGACCCGGGTTCAAATCCCACCATGGCACGTGATGGAATTTAAATTCAATAAAAAATATCTGGAATTAAGCATCTACTGCTTACCATGAAACCATTGTCGATTGTCGGAAAAACCCATCTGGTTCACTAATGTTCTTTAGGGAAGGAAATCTGCCACCCTTACCTGGTCTGGCCTACATGTGACTCCAGAGCCACAGCGATGTGGTTGACTCTCAACTGCCCTCAGGCAATTAGGGATGGGCAATAAATGGCCAGCCAGCGACGCCCACGTCCCACGAATGAATAAACAAAAAGATTGATGTTTTAGCGACATTTTAACCTCCTTCTCAATTGGTCACAAGCTATCAAATGCCCACTGCACCTGCAATTTATGTGGAGGGGGGGCAGGGCTGGGGGGAGGGGTTGAGTAATAATTAGGCCTAGCTAGGTTTATGTATAGATTCTTCCTAGACTTCATATCATAGAATGCCTACAGTGCAGAAGAGGCCATTCAGCCCATTGAATCTGTACCGATTTTCTGACAAAATATCTTACCCGCCCCCTCTCTCCCACCCTATCCCCATAACTCCACTCATTTACCATGGCTAATCCATCAAATTGACACAAATTGGGACACTAAGGAACGATTTGGCACGACTAATCCACCTAATCTGCACATCTTCAGAGTGTAGGAGGAAACCGGAGCATCCGGAGGCAACCCACGCAGACACGAGAACGTGCAAACTCCGCACAGACAGCGACCCAAGTCGGAAATTGAACCCGGGTCCCTGGCGCTGTGAGGCAGCAGTGCTAACCACTGTGCCACCGTGTTGTATTGTATTGGGTTCCTGAAGAGACTCAGCTGGTTTGTTCATTCAGTGTAAGTTGATGAATGGCACTGTTATGATCCTGTTCGGGATCATTAGCTTTTAAAGAAGAAATCTGAACACCAAGCACTTAATCAGGAACTCCGCCACGAGATTCCATGTTTTTAACAAAAATAAGCATTATTTTATGTATGAAGAGAAATTAAACAAACAAGCACCACTAGCTTAATTCCATAGTTTATAATGGCTTATGCAATAAACTTTATGTTTTACTTCCTTCCCCAAGAGTTCCCGCAACATAATACATCTTGAAGGTTCATTTACTTTTCATTGGACCGAACTAAAAGTTATACCACAAGCCTCTGGAATTTAATTCAATTGTCTTCAGTATTCCAACTATTTCTTGAGGTACAAATTACAAGCTCATCCTTCCTTTAAGTAATTGGCTAAGTGATACTCCAATTTTCTTCATAGACCTCATGACTGGGGATTCTTCAGCTCCTTGTCCTGGCTTTGGACAAACATAAGCTGCTTTTTTTTCCCCCAGTCTGCTTACACAGGTTCAGTACGGCCCTTTCCAAGCTGATTACTTTCTGCCGTTAGGCTCCATGAGGACCACTGTAGATTTTTACCTTTAGCTGCAAGTTAGAGCAAATCTTCCAGCTGCTCGTCCCTTGACAGAAAACCCAAACTGAACTACCTGCTTCTGTCAGCAAAAACACACAACTTAAAACAGAAGAGCTTTCTATCTAAGGCCCCATCCTGAATCACTATCTCTGTGGCAAGAAGACATGCTTTAGGATGATTCAAACAGACATGCAAATGAATTATTTTACCTTCAACACAAGTCTTTGATTCTACAGGATGAATAATTTGTGTTGCTAATGGTGTTTTAAGACTCCTCCAGACTCCCTGGCTCAATTACAAGTTTAAATGTGGATTATAGATTCACAGGCTCCTGCTGTACAGAGGGAGGCCATTCAGCCCATTGAGTCTGCACCGACCACAATTCCACCCAGGCCCTATCCCTTAACTCCATCTATTTACCCTGCTAGTCCCCCTAATACTAAGGGACGATTTAGCAATCAACCTAACTTGCATATCTTTGGACTGTCGGAGGAAACCAGAGCACCTGGAGGAAACCCACGCAGACACGGGGAGAACGTGCAAACTCCACACATACAGTGACCCAAGTCAGGAATCGAACTTGGGTCCCTTGTGCTGTGAGGCAGCAGTGCTAACCACCGTGCCACCCTGCCACCCTGAATTGCTATCTCTATGGCAAGCTGGCATGTTTAGGATGATTCAAACCGACATGCAAACAAATTATTTTACCTTCAACACAAGTCTTTGATTCTACAGTACAGATAATTTTGTTGCTAACGGTGTTTTAAGACTCCTTTTCCAGACTCCCTGGCTCAATTACAAGTTTAAAATATGAATTATTGTTGAAGTTTTTCATTAACAACCTTGACCTTTTTATTCCAGTAAGAAGTTTAACAACACCAGGTTAAAGTCCAACAGGTTTATTTGGTAGCAAAAGCCACATAACCTGTTGGACTTCAACCTGGTGTTGTTAAACTTCTTACTGTGTTTACCCCAGTCCAACGCCGGCATCTCCACATCATGACTTTTTATTCCAAACAAACTGTTCAGAAATTTGAGCATCTCCAACAAATTTACATTTAACCTTAATAATAAGCAAAATGTTGCATATGTTTCAAGGATGAAAGAGCAGGCTACCTTTTAAGTTTAATAAGCTCATGCTTGATTAAGTTGCAATTCCACCAGAGTTGTTTTTATCACTTTCTCGATCAGATGCCTCAATTTTTCCAGGGTCATAACTTTAATTTTGAAAATTAAAAAGTTATATTCTAAAACATACGAAATATGAACTAGATTTCCACAACAGTGCAGACTAAGAAGGGACCTTGGAGTCTCCTGAAATCTGACACTCCCGGGGGGAGCAGTGCTCATTGGGAGGATATCTTAGCAAAACACAAGCTGCCCATGCACAGTCCCCGAGTGTGTAATCCCTGGGAGCACTGAATACAGCTGGGAATCACACTAGGTCACGGATCCTGGTTCCATCTGAGTTTTGGGTTTACGTATCACGTTATCACATTTCCTTATTACACGCTGAGGAATCACGGAAATTCAGCTGTTAATTCTTAATTAAAGCTAGTTGATTAGGTACTAAAGCACAACCCTTGATATGCACTTCATAACAGGTAACAATCAGAAGATAACTCATGTACCAGGTTTCCCCTTCAGGAGGTCAACAAGATTGTCACCACTGACGGTTTCCTCCCACAGTCCAAAGATGTGCGGGTTAGGTTGATTGGCCAGGTTAAAAAAAAATTGCCCCTTAGAGTCCTGAGATGCGTAGGTTAGAGGGATTAGCGGGTAAATATGTGGGGGTAGGGCCTGGGTGGGATTGTGGTCGGTGCAGACTCGATGGGCCGAATGGCCTCCTTTTGCACTGTAGGGTTTCTATGATTTCTATGATTTCTGACTGCTTCCACTCGCCTCAGGAAGGTCCTGAAGGAACCCCATGATCTGTATCCTTTATATTTACAATTACATCCTAAAGTCAGACTATTACATTCTCTGCTATCAGATCTATTGACTGACTAATGAGATATCATGGCTATTGGTTACTTTATGTCCTGCTAGTACATTGAGAATGTGGGCCTATCTGTGACTGTCTGAACGGAGTCTGCACGTTCTCCCCATGTCTGTATTAAATATAAAGCATACAGATCCTGGGGTTCCTTCAGGACTTTCCTGAGCTTGCTGTGGCTAATGTAAGCAGTCAATGATGCCAATCTTGTTGACCTTCTGAAGGGGAACCCTGGTACATGAGTTATGTTCTGATTGTTATCTGTTATGAAGTGCATATCAGGGGTTGTGCCTTAGTACCTAATCAACTGTGCGCCTCTGGGTGCTCTGGTTGCCTCCCACAGTCCGAAAGACATGCTGGTTAGATGCATTGGCCATACTAAATTCTCCCTCCGTGTACCCGGAGTATGGTGACTAGGGGGTTTTCACAGTAACTTCATTGCAGTGTTAATGTAAGCCAACTTGTGACACAAATAAATAAACTTAAAATAAATAGCCTGAGCTTATTAAACACCAGCTCCTCACAATTACTTGACTAATTTATTATATCTTTCTATAAATAGTTAATGAGATCAAGGCAGGAATTCTCCAGTCTCGTTTGCCCCACCAGAACTGACAGCGAGAAGGGAGAATTTGGCACACAGCCAAAACTCCGTTCGCAGCAGCGAGTCTGGAGAATCCGGGGATCGGAGAATCCGGCCAGTGTCTCCAATGCTTTCAGTCTTGGCCTTGGATATGGTCGCTCTCTCTCCCTTTAGCTGCTGGGTTTCCTGGGAAAGTCCAACTCGCAGTCATTGCATTAGAAGTGTTTCCAAAACCCAAGGAACCTCAGTAACAGATTGCAATGATCGACCCACCTCAATTTGGCAGGGACTCCCAAATCTGGCATTTTCCCAAGGGGTTGGGAGCGCTTTACATTGGCTGGAATTCTCCGACCTCACCCGTGGCTAGAATTCTTCAGTCCCGCTGCAGTGAATGGAGTTTTGGCTGAGCGCCAAGTTCTCCATTCTTGCTGGCAGTGGTGGCAGGGTGAATGTAATAACTCCACGGAGGCGAAAATCCTGTCACCAAGTTACTTTATTTACACCATACATCTGCACACAGCCAGCTCTCCAGTTGCTCCCTGCTGAATGCAGGCTGGGAGTCTGACACACCTGCTTTAAATAGGGAGCATGAGGCTCCCTGATTTAACCCTCAATTAGGACTCATCAGGCAGTTCATA
This sequence comes from Mustelus asterias, assembly GCF_964213995.1. Lineage (NCBI taxonomy): Eukaryota > Metazoa > Chordata > Chondrichthyes > Carcharhiniformes > Triakidae > Mustelus > Mustelus asterias. Next base: position 16,759,148 of record NC_135813.1, read on the forward strand.
CTCTAGCACGCCAACCTCATTAGCCTGGCTGAAACCATCACAGTGAACGAGATTGGAGAATCCCATCCCATATCTTTACCAAGTTAATACCCTCACCCTCTCCCACCCATCTTGGAGGGGGTTAACATTACAGTAGTTCAACAACTGCATGGTGGCACAACTGCCTCACAGCACCAGGGACCCAGGTTCGATTCCCGGCTTGGGTCACTGTCTGTGCAAAGTTTGCACATTCTCCCTGTGTCTGCGTGGGATTCCTCCAGGTACTCTGGCTTCCTTCCGCAGTCCAAAGATGTGCGGGTTAGGTGGATTGGCCATGCTAAATGGATCCTAGTTTTGGGAGGATTAGCAGGACAAATATGTGTGATTAGAGGGATAAGGTGAGATTGTTGTCAGCGCAGGCTTGATGGGCTGAATGGCCTCCTTCTGTATTGTAAGGATTCTATGATTCTATGAGTGGTACAAAGAAGTAGATGATTTCTTTATAGAAGGGTTGTGTTGTTTATAAAGCTGTCAATCTACATGCCTATTCTTACAAGATTGAATGATGGTCAAGCAATGTGAACAGACAGTATTGTTCCATAGATGCAACTAATTTATCACCGAGACCATTTTATTTCCATATTTCTGACAACATCAGCTAATTATTCAACTGCTGGTGTTGTTGGTTTTACATGTATTTACATCTGTATTAAATTAGAGTTGCAATTACTGACAGACATATTAATTATAGGCAGGACGAGAAAAGCAACAATTTAATGATGTCCAAAAGCAAACAAAAAGCGTGAAATATTGATGAACTTCAGGTTAGCACTGCTGCATCACAGCGCCAGGGACCCTGGTTCGATTCCCGGCTTGGGTCACTGCCTGTGCGGAGTTTGCATATTTTGTAAATATTACGAAATGCTGAAGATACCACTTTCTAAGTGTAATTGTTTGCGACCCTTGCTCTGATTTACTCCCTTTCTCGCGTGAGGCTGACACCCTCTGCTGAGATCAGATTTCACAAGTGACAGCCTTCGAAGTTCTCAACCAAGCAGCCATTCTATGCATAAGCCTGGACAGCATCTTTGTCCCTGTGTCTGTGCGGGTTTCCCCCGGGTGCTCCGGTTTCCTCCCACAGTCCGAAAGACCTGCTGGTTAGGTGCATTGGCCATGCTAAATTCTCCCTCAGTGTAACCCGAACAGGCTCCCCCTGGAGTATGGCGACCAGGGGCTTTTCACAGTAACTTCATTGCAGTGTTAATGTAAGCCTACTTGAGTGGCAAGGTGGCACAGTGGTTAGCACCACTGTATCACAGCGCCAGGGGCATGGGTTCGATTCCGGCCTCGGGTCACTGTCTGTGTGGAGTCTGCACATTCTCCCCATGTCTGCATGGGTTTCCTCCCACAATCCGAAAGATGTGCTGGTTAGATGCGTTGGCCATTCTAACTTCTCTCTCAGTGTACCTGAACAGGCGCTGGAGTGTGGCGACGAGGTGATTTTCACAGCAACTTCATTGCAGTGTTAATGTAAAGCCTACTTGTGACTCTAATAAATGAACTTTATATCTTTATCCATTTACAGCAAGGGACATTTATTTTGATACTGTACCATGGCATCCTTTTAATATTTGATCCCAAGCGATCTTGGTGCCGGGTTTAAGTAAAACATTGATAGTTAATTTTAACCCCAGCACACTTTTGAAGTATATTCTCCTTCAAAGGACCTGACAGGAATCTGTGGAAATAAAACAAGTGCCCTCAGAAGTGGAAAGAAAAGATAAGATTCAACTTTGTCGTTTTGTAACGTGACTGTTTAGGAAAATGTTTTTTTTCTCAGTTTACAAGTGCAGTCAAGGATATTGCAATTCATCCATGTGTCACATGCGTGTCTGTCTGTTTGTGTGCCAGTGTGTATTCCGACGCGCCCCAGACATTTGCTGAATGTTTTCCTGATCAAGATTGTCAAGCAGACGCTAATTTCCTCCAACAACACATTATATTCATACAGTGTCCAACTGATATAGTGAAACGTCGAGAGGTGCTTCACATTTGCATTGTAAAACATAATGAAGAGATATTGGGTGGAATTTTCCTGCCCCGCCTGCCGCAGGACTCGGAGCGGGTGAGACACGGACCATGCAAAGGTCCATTGGCTTCGGGCGAGATTTTCCAGTCTTGGGGTGAGCGTGGCCGGAAAATCCCGCCCATTAGGTCAAATGACTAAAATCTTGATTAAAAGAGCAGCTTTTAAGAATTAGAAACTTTTGGAAAAATAGAAAATAGAAGCAGGAGTAGGCCATTTGGCCCCTTGAGCCTGCTCTCCCATTCATTTTGATCAAATATCCTGATCCCACCTTCCCCTCCCCATATCCCTTGATCCCTTTAGTCCCAAGAGCTATATCTAATTTCTTCTTGAAATCACACAAGCCTTAACCACTTTTTGTGGTAGTGAATTCCACACATTCACCAGCCTCTGGGTGAAGAAATTTCTCCTCACCTCAGTTCTAAAAGGTTTACCCCTTATCCCCAAATTATGACCCCGAGTTCTGGACTCCCCCACCATTGGGAACATTCTTTCTGAATCGACCCTGTCTGACCCTGTTAGAATTTTATAAGTTCCTATGCGATCCTCTCTCACTCTTCTAAACTCCAGTGAATATAATCCTAACCAACTTAGTCTCTCCTCATATGACAGATCTGCCATCCCAGGAATGAGCTTGATAAACCTTCACAGTACTCCCCCTTTAGCAAGGACATCCTTCCTCAGATAAGGACACCAAAACTGCGCACACTACTCCAGGTGTGGCCTCACCAACACCCGACACAACTGTAGCAAAACATCCCTATTCCTGTACTCAAATCCTCTCCCTATGAAGGCCAACATACCATTTGCCTTCTTTACTGCCTGCTGTACCTGCACGCTTCCTTTCAGCGACTGGTGCACGAGAACTCCAAGGTTTCACTGAGTATCCACCTCTCTCAATTTACACCCATTCAAGTAATAATTATCTTGAAAGACAAAGAGAGGTAGAGATGTTTAGGGAGGGAATTCCAGAGCCCAGAACCTGGACAACAGAAGGCGCAGCCACCAGTGGTGGAGCAAGTGGCCAGAATTAGTGGAGCACAGATGTTTTGGAAGGTTGTGAGGCTGGCATAGATTTCCGCGATAAGGGGAAACAAGACCATAGGGGACCTTGTCCTAGCCAATGACACCCACATCCCATAAATGAATTAAATTAATTTGAAAACAAGGATGAGCATTTTAAAGTCAACAATTTACCGTCAGTTCTGATTAAGGGGATGTATCCACCTTATTAATTGCTGTTTCTTTTTTCCGGATACCGATGGACACACTGCGTATTTCCAGAATTTACATAGAATCCCTCACAACATCCCTACAGCGCAGAAGGAGGCCATTGGGCCCATCGAGCCTGCACCAACAACGATCCTACCCAGGCCCTATTCTTGTAACCCCATATCTTGACCCTGCTAATTCCCCCTGACACTAAGGGACAATTTAGCCTGGCCAATGCACCTAACCCGCACATCTTTGGACTGTGGGAGGGAACCGGAGCACCCGGAGGAAACCCACGCAGACACAGGGAGAACGTGCAAACTCCACACAGACAGTGACCCAAGCCGGGAATCGAACCCAGCGCTGAGAGGCAGCAATGCTAGCCACCGTGCCGCCCCCTTTTCTGTTTTCATTTCAAATTTCTACCAATTTCGGTTTAGAATAATTATTTTTGTTGGCTATTTTGCATTTGTTAGCACTGGGGCACGATCGTTAGCACTGCTGCCTCACAGCACCAGGGACCCGGGTTCGATTCCGGCCTCGGGTCACTGTCTGTGTGGAGTTTGCACGTTCTCCCCGTGTCTGCGTGGGTTTCCTCCGGGTGCTCCGGTTTCCTCCCACAGTCCGAAAGATGTGCTGGTTAGGTGCATTGGCCGTGGGGTTACGGGGATAGGGCCTGGGTGGGATTATTGTTGGTGCAGACTCGATGGGCCGAATGGCCTCTTTAGGCACTGTAGGGATTTTATGATTTGTCCTCCTTAGAAAGTCTTCACTTCTGCCCAACACATTGGCCAGCGATCCATTTATACGTAAACCTCACTCTTGACAATTGTCAATTCGAATCTAACTATTTTTCATCTCGCTCGCAGTTACCTTTGCTATCCTGTTGCCTTCCCTCTCATTATTTTGCCTGGTAAACTGATAGCATCAATAAAAGTCATCTTTAACAGTATAGATTTGCAGAAAAATACAGACAGGGGATTAGAATCTAATTTTCTCTGTAGCACAGTTTTGTCAAAGGAGTTGTGATGTCTCCCTTATCTGGAATATCGAATATTGCATCATTGGTTCCCAGACCATGGAAGGATATTTGTTTTGTTGTGGGGATTTCTTTCGGCTGTAGAATTTTTCTTTACTTTGCACCCTTTTTCAGTTGTCAGAGCGTTTCCTTTCAAGGGCTGATATTGATTTTTGGAGGAATGACTGTTTTTAGCCTCTTGATGGCTCCTTATCCCAGCTGTTGGGCTTTTCATTTCTGTTCAAGGGTCTGATTTTCCCCGGCACATCCCCCCTGATTTCGGGGCGGGCGAGGCTCGCAGAACGGCATTCTCCGCTGGCCCCGGGCGTGACCTTACGAGCCTCGGGTGGGCACGCCGGTAAGATTCTGGCCCAAATGTCTGGTGCAATACCTTGTGAAAAAGACGTGTTTCCTGTTTTAGTGACGGTTCTTTACCCTCCCTCTCCACTTTCCGTTCCTCATTATCCACACAGCCAGGGCCATGCTCCTTTGCCGGGGTCTGGCAGCGCTGCCCTGCTCACCATGGGTGACGGGGTTTGTGTTTGTGTAGCTGTGCTAGTACTGGGGGCTCCCAGTGCCCTGCACTCTCCCAGTCGGTGGCAACGTCAACATTTTTGGAGCAGCTCAATCTGCAGCTAGGCTGGAATTTTCTGGCCGTTCACGCCAGTGGGATTTTCCAGTCCCGCCGGCAGCCCCCCCCCCCCCCCCCCCCCCCGCTGGTTTCCTGCCAGTGTGGGATAATATAATTGGGAATTTCCATTGACAGCGGCAGGACCAGAAAATCCCGCCGCTCGCAAACAAAGCGCCACCTCCCACTGGCGGGGAACACGCGGCTAGGAGCTGGAGAATCTCACCCATTGATCTTCATAGCTGCTGGCTGTGATGTATTCATCTTCATCGTCCCGACCGACAGTTCTCTTTCTGAACCTCAGTCAGAAATTCCAATATTTACGTTGGCGTTGTGTAAGATTCACTTCTGAGGAGGTGGCCTTCCCCAGCTCCATATTAACCAGCTGAGCAGCAACGAACTGGATCTCATAGAAACCTATAAAATCCCATGAGGGTTAGACAGAGTAGATTCAGAAGAAATGTTCCCGATGGTGGGGGAGTCCAGAACTAGGGGGTCGTAGTTTGAGGTTAAACAGTAAACCTTTTAGAACTGAGGTGAGAAAAAATTTCTTCACCCAAAGAGTGGTGAATGTGTGGAATTCACTACCACAGAAAGTAGTTGAGGCCAAAACATTGTCTGATTTCAAGAAGAAATTAGATATAGCTCTTGGGGCTAAAGGGATCAAGGGATATGGGGGGAAGGGGGGATCAGGATATTGAATTTGATGATCAGCCATGATCATAATGAATGGCAGAGCAGGCTCAAAGGGCCAAATGGCCTATCATAGAAACCCTACAGTACAGAAAGAGGCCATTTGGCCCATCGAGTCTGTACCGACCACAATCCCACCCAGGCCCTCCCCCCATATCCCTACATATTTACCCACTAATTTGTCTAAGCTGCACATCTCAGGACACTAAGGGGCAACTTTAGCATGGCCAATCAATCTAACCCGCACATCTTTGGACTATGGGAGGAAACCAGAGCACCCGGAGGAAACCCACGCAGACACGAGGAGAATGTGCAAACTCCACACAGACAGTGACCCAAGCCGGGAATCGAACCCAGGTCCCTGGAGCTGTGAAGCAGCAGTGCTAACCACTGTGCTACCGTGCCGCCTACTCCTTCTTCTAGTTTCTATGTTAAGGCTGGCACTTGAGTGCAGCACTGAGAGAGAGCTTTCAGATGAGATGCCAAAACTGTGTCTGTTTAGGTGGATATACCAAAGAAGAACAGGGGATTTACCCCTGGTGTCCTGGCCAATATTTATCCCTCAACCAGTCACAGGAACAGATCATCTGGTCGTTATTGCATTGTCTGTGTGAGCTTGCTGTGCGCAAATTGGCTGCCATGTTGCCGACATTACAATGGGGACGACACTTCAGAAGTAACCCATTGACCGTAAAGAGCTTTGAGACATCCAGCAATCACGAAAATTGCTATATAAAAGCAAACTTTATTTTTAGATGCGTGGAACTCGGGGTCTGGGGTTTAGTTTGTTGTTCATTATTTCCAGAGCACCTTGAATGTAGCGCCTGTCTCAATCTGCTACACACACAGGACATAAAGCATCGATATTCTATTCTTTACAAGGACGTGGGGGCATGGGAATGATGCAGCGGTCCTGGGGAGGAGGGGGAAGCAGGCTTGGTGGACTAGCTTGTCCTTTCCTACCTGGCAACTTTGTACTCCTGCATCCCCCCCCCTGTTCAAGGAGATGCTATTTCAGAACGGCCAGTTGGATTCTCAAGTCAGTAATGCTGTGTTAAATAGTAGGAACACTTCAACACGCGCTCTGTTGATAAAGATCTGTCTAATTAATCTTAACATTTCTCCTGCACCTCTCCTGGCAAGCTACCAAATAGCGAAGAGGCAACCCTGCCTTAAATTGTCTGCCCACATCTGTTGCAGCTGCTGATTTTCTGTTGCGTCTTGCCCTCACACTATTCCTGCTAATTAATTAACCAGACGCTTCTAGTCAGTCACACACCCAAACACATGCACGCCAGCACGAAGCTTCCCAATTGTTACCCAGTATTAAGTCTCACTTGACAATTCCAGCTGTTCACCTTTGCTCCCATGGTAATATATTGCAGCTTTCCCCATTACACGCTGCGCAGATTATGTAAGTGCGGATTTCGAATAATTTCCACAACATCGTCAACTCAGAGTGACAGGATGAAATCGTTGCTGAAAGTTTGTCTTATTCATCCTCCTCACAGCTCATCATATTGGCTTCCTTGGTGGTGAATTGGTAAACAGCAGCCACAATAAATTCCCACCATTGTTAGTCATCATTCAAAACTCATGGCTTGTGTTTTTAAAAGCAGCGATGACCCACTCCTGTAGTATCGGCCTCTGCACGTGGGTTAATGCCAGATTTTATGTACCTCACCTTACAGTAAGGGCATTTTGATTGAAACAGAAAACAAAATGATTCCAAGAAAGGATGTATCATTGAGATGCTAAGTTGCCACGGTAAATCCAGAACAATTGATTATCGTAGTGCTCAATTACTATAATGTAACCAATGGTAACATGCTCTGAGGGTCAGCTGACCCAGTGGACAATGTAACCAATGGCAAAATGATATGGTGGTCAGCTGACCAGCTGACCCAGTATAAATAGAAAGCAGATGGGAATTGTGGGAAGCTTGTGTGGCCCAGAGTGTGGCCTCAAGTGTTGGAGTAATGAAGTTTCTTCATTAAACCCTTTTCTTTGGTTTACTTTGTGAAGTAAATTCTTTTATTGCTTGCAACTGAAGATCCTCGCTGCCAGATCAACACGTATAAGGGTCTGCCACGTAATGTGGGATTGAGTACCGTATTGCCCGCACAATGGTGTAAGAAGGGTCATGACCCAGGCCTCGGGTCAGGGTGGTGTTGAGCAGAGACAGGTTAAGACCCAGATATGGAGATATCTCCGAGCCTATACCCTTCACTGTATGAATGTATGCAGTCACATATAGTTATAGAGACTCGCTGTTAACATTCAAAAGCCTACAAAGACTTCTTAAATGGACACCTTCTGTAGCCAACACTATCCGAAAAATTATCAGCTTCCATCAACATAAAGAGAGTTAATGCTATTACTGAGATGATGTAGACAAGATTCAGTTCAATAGATATGTGGATTTTCTTTAACCTCCTCCACAGCCCTCCAAAATATCTGTTCTCCTCTAACTCCGGCCCCTTAAACATCCCCTGATTTTAATTGCTTGACCTTTGATGGCAGTGCCTTCTAATCTGTGACCCTCAGCTTTATTGAAAAGCAAAGGAAGAGCTGTATCCGCACTTACTTACAGCAAGCAAGTCAGTTCCCAGCAACCCAACAACAACGGTCCAGCTCGAAGCTATGGGTTTTAAGCTCCCTTTGTTTAATTCCCATTGAGTGAGCCTCTGTACGCTCAGGAAGGGGCTTCATACTCCATGAAGCCCACGGGAAGATCTATTGATGATCCTCAATGCCTTTGGTGGGCATCATAACAGTCACAAATACATAGGACCAGGAGTGCAGTGTTCTGGGAGCTTAGATTCATGAACATCTCTATCCATGATTAGGGTCCAGATGTTAGTGGACTGTGACCTTTACAGACCTGACTCCATTTTTGATGGAAGATTGCAGTTCATTGGCTAATTATCCCCCTCGTTCGGCTTCCTGCCAATGGCGGCCGGGTTGCTGAAATGCAGCCGGTCCACCCTCGGGGAAAGCTGCTGGGGTCGAGGAGATGTCTGCAAATTCCGGGTTCAATTCCCGGCTTGGGTTACGATCTGCGTTGAGTTTCCCTGTGTCTGTGTGGGTTTCCTCTGCGTGCTCTGGTTTCCTCCCACAGTCCAAAAGACCTGTTGGTTAGGTGCATTGGCCATGCTAAATTCTCCCTCAGTGTACCCGAACAGGCACCAGAGAGTGTGGCATGTAGGGAATTTTCACAGAAACTAACTTCGTTGCAGTGTTAATATAAGCCGACTTGTGACACTAATAAATAAACTTTAAAATCGGCTGATGTAATTTTAATTTTGCTCAAATGTTCCTTGTGTTTCCATTCACTAAGAAGGGTATAACAGAGTCGTACAAGGTGTGTAAGGAAGAGATAGTTTTAATGCTGAACCATGCTGAGAAGTATAAGGAATGAGGGTGGCACGGTGGCACAGTGGTTAGCACTGCTGCCTCACAGCGCCAGAGATCCGGGTTCAATTCCGGCCTTGGGTGACTGTCTGTGTGGAGTTTGCACGTTTTCCCCATGTCTGCGTGGGTTTCCTCCGGCTGCTCCGGTTTCCTCTCTCACTCCAAAGATGTGCGGACTCGGTTGATTGGCCATGTTAAATTGCTCCTTAATGTGTGATTAGCAAAGTAATATGTGGGGTTACGTGGATAGGGCCTGGGTGGGATTGTGGTCAGTGCAGACTCGATGGGCTGATTGGCCTTCTTCTGCACTGTAGGGATTCTGTGATTCTGAGATCTATTCTCTTTGCTTTCCAGGTGGAGAGGAAACGGCATATTGGGAATGACATCGTAACCATCGTATTCCAAGAAGGAGAGGAATCATCACCGTCCTTCAAACCATCAATGATTCGATCCCATTTCACCCGTATCCTCTTCCCTTGTGCTTACAGTACGGTTGCTTCACAAGACTTGAAAGCCTTTGGGCTGGAGCCCTTTGCCTATCCTAGATCTTCATTTCGACTTCCTTTACTTGCCACTAAACCATTCCCATTGGAGACATAATTTTTAAGTTTCTCAAAAGCTTTGTCCGTGGTTTGTTGGTTTTTCTGCCACATAGGACTCTTATGGTTTGAGTTTGTAGTGTTCTCTGGAGTGACTGGCTGACTGGAGATTTTGATGTTTGGGGGTCAGGGTTGTAGCTTGTGTACAGAGTACCCAGATTACACTGTCTCATCAAAACCACCAGTTCCCCAGTTGAAATACACTCGTTACTTACAGTGTAAAGAGTATGAACATTGATTGCATGGTCCATGACTCTTACATTTAGCATTGTGGTCTGAGGTTACACCGCATGTCCAGAGCATGCCTATTTGCCATGACTGTTCCTCACGCATGTGATTTCCCAGTGTGCGTGTGTACAAAGAACAAAGAAAATTACAGCACAGGAACAGGCCCTTCAGCCCTCCAAGCCTGCACCGACCATGCTGCCCGACTGAACTAAAACCTCCTATCCTTCCGGGGACCATATCCCTCTATTCCCATTCTATTCATGTATTTGTCAAGACGCCCCTTAAAAGTCACTACCGTATCCGTTTCCACTACCTCCCCCAGCAACGAGTTCCAGGCACCCACTACTCTCTGTGTAAAAAGTCTGCCTTGTACATCTCCTTTAAACCTTGCCCCTCGCACCTTAAACCTGTGCCCCCTAGTAATTGACTCTTCCACTGTGGGGAAAAAGCTTCTGACTATCCACTCTGTCCATGCCTCTCATAATCTTGTAGAGTTCTATCAGGTCTCCCCGCAACCTCCATCGTTCCAGTGAGACCAAACCAAGTTTCTCCAACCTCTCCTCATAGCTAATGCCCCCCATACCAGGCAACATCCTGGTAAATCTTTTCTGTACCCTCTCCAAAGCCTACACATCCTTCTGGTAGTGTACTTGACAATTCTACCTAATCTGGTCTTTGACTAACCCAACACCATTCCAATCAACTGAATCCTGGAAAGTTAGAAGTTACTATGTACGGTTAGAATCTGCACGATGGCACAGTGGTTAGCACTGCTGCCTCACAGCACCATGGACCTGGGTTCGATTCCCAGCTTGGGTCAGTGTCTGTGTGGAATCTGCATGCTCTCCCCGTGTCTGCGTGGGTTTCCTCCAGGTGAACATAAGAACTAGGAGCAGGAATAGGCCATCCGGCCCCTCGAGCCTGCTCCACCATTCAATAAGATCATGGCTGATCTTTTTGTGGACTCAGCTCCACTTACCAACCCGCTCACCATAATCCTTAATTCCTTTACTGTTCAAAAGTTTATCTATCTTTGCCTTAAAAACATTCAATGAGGTAGCCTCAACTGCTTCACTGGGCAGGGAATTCCACAGATTCACAACCCTTTGTGTGAAGAAGTTCCTTCTCAATTCAGTCCTAAATCTGCTCCCCCTTATTTTGAGGCCATGTCCCCTAGTTCTAGTTTCACCTGCCAGTGGAAACAACTTCCCTGCTTCTATCTTATTTATTCCCTTCATAATATTATATGTTCTATAAGATCTCCCCTCACTCTTCTGAATTCCAATGAGTATAGCCCCAGTCTACTCAGTCTCTCCTTATAAGCCGACCCTCTCAACTCCGGAATCAACCTAGTGAATCTCCTCTGCACCCCCTCCAGTGCCAGTATATCCTTTCTCAAGTAAGGAGACCAAAATTGTACACAGTACTCCAGGTGTGGCCTCACCAGCACCTTATACAGCTGCAATATAACCTCGCTGTTTTAAACTCCATCCCTCTAGCAATGAAGGACAAAATTCCATTTGCCTTCTTAATTACCTGCTGCAGCTGCAAACCAACTCCTTGTGATTCTTGTCTCTCTCTCTCTCTGTCTCTCCCTCTGTCTCTCTCTCTCTTGTGACACTAATAAATAAACTTAAACTAGAAATCAAGGTGACTGAGCCCTCTGCGAAGCCCATCATGGACCCTGGAAATAGATACATAAAAGGCATTACTCTGCTCCCATGTGTAACCCAGGTCCCTCTGCAAAGCAGCGTGCTGCAATTTTTTACCATTTAAATAATAGTCCATTTTGCTGTTATTCCTACCAAAATGGATGACCTCACCTTTACCAACATTGTACTCCATCTGCCAGACCCTCGCCCACTCACTTAGACCATCTATATCTCTTTGCAGACTTTCAGCATCCTCTGCACACTTTGCTCTGCCACTCATCTTAGTGTCATCTGCGAATTTTGACACACTACGCTTGGTCCCCAACTCCAAATCATCGATGTAAATCGTAAACAATTGCAGTCCCAACACTGATCCCTGAGGCACACCACTAGTCATTGATTGCCAACCAGAAAAACACCCATTTACCCCCACTCTTTGCTTTCTGTTAGTTAACCAATCCTCTATCCATGCTAATACATTACAGGTAACACTGTGCACCTTTATCTTATGTAGCAGTCTTTGGTGCGGCACCTTGTCAAATGCCTTCTGGAAATCCAGATACAACACGTCCACAGGTTCCCCATTGTCCACTGCACATGTAATGTTCTCAGGGTGCTCCGGTTTCCTCCCACAGTCCGAAAGACATGCTGGTTAGCTGCATTGGCCATGCTAAATTCTCCCTTAGGTGTACCTGAACAGGCGCCGGAGTGTGGCGACTAGGGGATTTTCCCAGTAACTTCATTGCAGTGTTGATGCAAGCCTACTTGTGACACTAATAAATAAACTTAAACTAGAAAACAAGCTGACTGAGCCTTCTGCAAAGCCCGTCATAGAATAAATAAAAGGCATTTCTCTGCTCCAATGTGTAACTCCTTCCAACCCCACTCCATCCCCTCTCCACTCCGCCGCCATCCCCTGTCTTAATCAGATGCAGAGTTAATCCAGCTGTTGCGTGTGGAACATTTGTGGTTGAATGAATTTAATTTTACAGTCACTTTTTTAAAAAAATGGTGCTTTACAATACAATACTAAAGTTAATTAACACTGGAGTGAAATATCAATAGTCCTATATATTTTCAATGAAATTATATTTTCAATAATTATTATGTTCTGAATCAAATGAGGAGGAGGTCATTTAGCAGGTGATTTTAAAAAGCAATTGCATGAAAAGGTTACTCAGTCCCGACAGGGTTATAATAGACTGAGTTAATCTTCTGGCTGTCTTGTTGAGGGATTTACGTTTGATCAGGAGGTAAAACGTTGTAATATATTGAGGTCTGTTTGAACAATAATGGTCTCTGCCTAACATATTTGCATCTTTTGCATGACTGCTCTTGTGTGTTTCATGGTAAGATAATGTTGTCTTTGGTCTATTTACCTTACGTGGTATCTTGACACTGAATTTTATTGTAAGCTGACAACTGTCTCTCTCTGCCACGGAGACCATCCTGTTGCGGTTGAGACAATCACTGCTTCACAAGACTTGATGTGGAGATGCCGGCGTTGGACTGGGGTAAACACAGTAAGAAGTTTAACAACACCAGGTTAAAGTCCAACAGGTTTATTTGGTAGCAAAAGCCACACAAGCTTTCGGAGCTGCAAGCCCCTTCTTCAGGTGAGTGGGAGAACAGAATTCCCACTCACCTGAAGAAGGGGCTTGCAGCTCCGAAAGCTTGTGTGGCTTTTGCTACCAAATAAACCTGTTGGACTTTAACCTGGTGTTGTTAAACTTCTCACAAGACTTGCCCATTTTTCTATTTACTCCACTCCAGCACTGGAGCATCAGCCAGCAACAGATTTCCTCTGTTTACTCTGGCCTCTTCTGCAATAGTTCCTGCCACATCCCATGTTGCATTTTCCTTGTTTTCCCTCTCCCTGAGGTGTTCTGGGTCTTAACAGCAGCTTGTGTCAATGGGTAAAGCTTTGCCGATGTCAATTGCGCTTAACAGTTGGAGTTATTCAACTCTTACCGATGTTTTTGCCGTTACTTTTTATGACGACTCATTTTTGTGACCTAAAGCTTTTCCACTGTAAGGTTGCAGCAAAACAATCCAATTTGAGGAGAGGAGCTCAAAGATGAATTGGGGCGACACGGTGGCACAGTGGTTAGCACCGCTGCCTCACAGCGCCAGGGACCCGGGTTCAATTCCCGGCTCGGGTCACTGTCTGTGCAGAGTCTGCATGTTCTCCCCATGTCTGCGTGGGTTTCCTCTGGGTGCTCCGGTTTCCTCCCACAGTCCGAAAGACGTGCTGGTTAGGTGCATTGGCCATGCTAAATTCTCCCTCCGTGACCCTGAACAGGCGCTGGAGTGTGGCGATTAGGAGATTTTCACAGTAGCTTCATTGCAGTGTTAATGTAAGCCTACTTGCGACACTAATAAATAAACTTGAATATGAGAAGCAATGGAACCAATGCCTGGTCCTGTTTGGTATCATCCGGAATTCATGCTCCAATAAAAGGGTAAACACAAAAAGTGATGGAAAAACCAACTGTAAAAGTTCAGTAGATCTCCCTGATGGACCAGATAATTCATTTTGCCTTGATTGCGGGAGATGCACCCTTGACATTCACTGGCATTATCATCGCTGAATCCCCCATTATCAACATCCTGGGGGTTAGCATTGACCATTAACTGAGCTGGACTAGTCATTTAAATCCTGTGGCTACAAGAACAGGTCAAAGGCTAGGAATTCTGCAGTGAGTAACTAACTTCCTGATTCCCCAAAGCCACCTCACCATCTACAAGGCACAAGTCAGGAGTGTGATGGAATACTCTCCACTTTCCTGGATGGGTGCAGCTCCAACAACACTCAAGAAGCTTGACAGCATCCAGGACAAAGCAGCCCACTTGCTTGCTATCCTTCCCACAAATATTCAGCCTCTCTACCACCGATACACAGTGGCAGCAGTGTGTACCACCTACAAGAACTCACCAAGGCTTCTGAGATGGTACCTCCCAAACCCATGACCTCTACCATCTAGAAGGAGAAGAGCAGCAGATATCTGGGAACACCATCACCTGGCAGTCCTTCTCCAAGCCACTCACCATCCTGGCTTGTAAGTATATCGCTGTTCCTTCACTGTCAGTGGGTCAAAATCCTAATAGTATTGTGGGTGTACCTACACTTCAGGGACTGCAGCGGTTCAAGAAGGCAGCTCACCACCACCCTCTCAAGGTCAACTCGGGATGGACTATGAATGCTGATCTCGCCAGCGACACCCACATCCCGTAAATGAATCAAAATAAGGTAGGGGAAAAGTGAACCACCATGCAATCATATTCTGCCATATAACCCTGTCAGGACTGAGTAACCTCTTCATACAATTGTTTTTAAAATCACCTGCTAAATGGGGGTGGTACGGTGGCACAGTGGTTAGCGCTGCTGCCTCACAGTGCCAGGGACCCAGGTTCAATTCCAGCCTTTGGTCACTGTCTGTGTGGAGTATGCATGTTCTCCTCGTGTCTGCGTGGGTTTCCTCCGGGTGCTCCGGTTTCGTCTCACATTCCAAAGATACGCAGCCATGATAAATTGCCCCTTAGTGTCAGGAGGGTAAATATGTGGGGTTATGGTGATGGGATCTGGGTGGGATTGTTGTCGGTGCAGGCTCGATGGGCCGAATGGACGCCTCCTGCACTGTAGATTCTATGACCTCCTCATTTGATTCAGATCATAATAATTATTGAAAATATAATTTTATTGAAAATACATAGGACTATTGATATTTCGCTGCAGTGTTAATTAACTTTAGTATTGTAAAGCGCCGTTTCAAAGAAAAGTGATTGTAAAGTTAAACTCAGTCAACCGCAAACATTCCAGACCCAACCGCTGGAATTGGGAAGGTAGTGCGAAGGCTTTGTCACTTTTATTAATTAAAAGCCAAATTACATCTACACCAGTGAAATCCATGAATAATTTAATTGAAATAATCTTTGAGCAATTGTTTGTGATTCTTTGTTAATATATAATATATGGGGAGGCGATGGCCCAGTGCTATTATTGCTAGACTATTAATTCAGAAACTCAGCCAGTGTTCTGGGGACCCGGGTTCAAATCCGGATTCGAATTTGGATTCAATAAAAAATATCTGGAATTAATAATCTACTGATGACCACGAGACCATTGTCGATTGTCGGAAAAACCCATCTGGTTCATTAATGTCCATTAGGGAAGGAAATCTGCCGTCCTTACCCGGTCTGGCCGACATGTGACTCCAGAGCCACAGCAATATGGTTGACTCTCAACTGCCCTCTGAAATGGCCTAGAAAGCCACTCGGTTCAAGGGCAATTAGGGATGAGCAATGAATGCTGGCCTTGTGAAGATGTGGAGATGCCGGCGTTGGACTGGGGTAAACACAGTAAGAAGTCTCACAACACCAAGTTAAAGTCCAACAGGTTTATTTGGTAGCAAAAGCCACTAGCTTTCCTTAACCTGGTGTTGTGAGACTTCTTACTGTGCTTACTTGTGAAGCTCAGATTTCTTGAAAGAATAAAGAAAGCGATGCCCATGTCCCACAAATGAATAAAAAAAATTATAGCATTCTCCAAGTGAAAGAACAGTAATATAACATTGGATTATTGATAGTGAAAAAAGTGTTTCGTTCTTTAACCTACATCACAGATATTTTTGCCTTAGTCCGATATAATAAGCAAAATGATAGTTATCGGTAAGTAAATCACTTAAGTCAGAGTTCCATCTTTCTTTATGTATCGGTATTGCTTCATTGTCAGGGGACTGCGAGATGGATCACAGCAATGATGCTGGAAGGTGCAGTGTTGCTGTCTGTTGAAGTAGCCTTGTACAGGCCAGTGGAGTGGGAGAAGGCAGCCCATTCTACCGCTGGACGCAAGCTGCGTTCCAGAGGAGAGGCAGTGAGCTGAGGTGAAGCATCTCTTTGTGGGAAGTGTAGAGAAGGGAAAAATGGGCCAAGAAATCCACACTCGGTGATCACCTGAATCCCTTTTCCTCTCAGTAAAATGTGGCCCAGGCGGTGTCCCAGGAGGAGGCGTCCTCTTGCCCGTACAGTCAATTACTGCCAGCAAACTTCAAATAGTGGGCAGCGATGTACAGAACTGTCTAAACCCTGACTGCTGTTACACACAGTGGACTTCCCCCTTATTACAGATGTGTAGTATTTTCGACTCAACGTTGCTGATCACTTGGCTGTGAAGCTGGGCTCTAACCCAGAAAGAAACTCAAACAGCCAGCAAAGTGAAATCCCGACCGCAACTTTCTTGCTCACCTTCAGGTTGCAGCAAAGTTACAAGTGGCTGACACTCCTGCCTCACAGCGTCAGGGACCCAAGTTCAATTCTGGCTTCGGGTGACTGTCTGTGTGGAGTCTGCACATTCTCCCCATGTCTACGTGGGTTTCCTCCGGGTGCTCCGGTTTCCTCCGACCATCCAAAAATGTTCTGGTTAGGTGGATTGGCCATGCTAAATTGACCCTTAGTGTCCCAAGATGTGTAGTTTAGGGGGATTGGCCATGCTACATTGTTCCTTAGTATCCAAAGATCTGTAGGTTAGGGGGATTGGGCATAGCCACATTGTT
Organism: Mustelus asterias; assembly: GCF_964213995.1. NCBI lineage: Eukaryota > Metazoa > Chordata > Chondrichthyes > Carcharhiniformes > Triakidae > Mustelus > Mustelus asterias. The sequence continues at coordinate 16,776,209 of NC_135813.1, forward strand.
CCTTAGTATCCAAAAATGTGTAGGGTAGGGGGATTGGCCATGCTACATTGTTCCTTAGTATCCAAAGATGTGTAGGTTAGGGGATTAGCAGGTTAAATATGCAGGGCTAAAGAGATAGGGCCTGGGTGGGATGCTCTGTCAGAAAGTCAGTGCAGACTCGATGGGCTGAATGGCCTCCTTCTGCACTGTAGGATTCTAAAAAAACACAAACCTTCGTACTGTTGTTACGCTTTGCGTTTTTACCTCACGTTCACACATTTCAGTTGATGCTTCTATTCGGTGCAGAGTCAATGGGCCGAAGGGCCTCTTCTGCACAGTAGGATTCCGTGTATGATTCCCCTCAGAAGCTTGCGCACATCCCGTTATGAGAAAGTTTTCTCTATTATTTACATTCCATCAGCATAGTTATCCCATTGATCGATAATGCACGCATTGGCACGATTGCTATTAGTGATGTTGGAATGACCTTTGGATTCATTTTGAGTTGCTCTCGAAGGTCAGGAGCATATTTTTGGAGTAAAGTCGGGGGTGGCGGGGGAGCGGGGTGAATAGTTAACGTAATAAGAATTGCAAAGCGGTTGAACCAGAATTCCATTGAAATGTCAGGGTTAATATTGCATTCCGTCTGATTTCTGTCGACACTTTGCTTTCTCTGCAGGCTTAAGATATTTTCCGAAGAGAGTGTTCCGCTGTTTGGACCTCCTCTCCCTTCTCCACCAGTGTTTACAGATCATCACGAGTTCAGGGACTTTGTTTTAGTTAAATGTAAGTCTGGCTGCAGCTGTTTGTTGTTCGGATTGTCGCTCTCTGATACGCGTTGGGACCGTGATGAGGTGTGTGGGACAGGGGAAGAGTGGTTAGGAATTCCAATTCATTTTAGCCCTTATAAAACCTGAAGACATTGGAGCAACGCAGCCAGAGAGGATGACCTTTCCAATGTCACCGCACTGGGCTTTGGTAGTGCTGCTCAAGGAATGGACGTGCCAACCTAGCTGGCTTGGCTTCATACACACTGTAACAAGACGTCTCCGGGGACACACCTCTCTCCTAACTCTCTCACAAACACGGACCTTCATTACTTACCTGCTTACTTGGTCTTGGCACAATTGTGTACGATTTACCCTGCAAGAAGTAACAGCAATACCTTATTAAGGAAATTGCAAATGAATGCTTCCACTCAAATGTTGTAGTTTTTAGGGAGGTGGTGGTGCAGTGGTATTGACACTGGGCTAGCAATCCAAAGACCCAGGGTCATCCATTTGGGACCCGGGTTCGAATCCCACCATTCCAGAGTGAAATTTGAATTCAATATAATGGTACCATGAAACCATTGTCGTAAAACCCCATCTGGTTCACTAATGTTCTTTAGGGAAGGAAATCTGCCATCCTTACCTGGTCTGGCCTACGTGTCACTCAACAGCCAAAGCAATGTGTTCGACCCTTAAAAAATGCCCTCTGAAACAGCAAACCACTCAGTTCAAGGGCTACTAGAGATGGGCAATAAATGTTGGTCTAGTCAACAACACCCTTATCCAGTGAAAGAATTTTATTTAATTTTATGGGCGGTACGGTGGCACAGTGGTTAGCACTGCTGCCTCACAGCGCCAGGGGCCTAGGTTCAATTCTAGTCTCGGGTCACTGTCTGTGTGGAGTTTGCACAATCTCCCCATGGCCGCGTGGGTTTCCTCTGGTTGCCCCGGTTTTCTTCCACTCTCCAAAGATGTGCAGGTTAGGTGGATTGGCCATGCTAGATTGCCCCTTAGTGTAAAGGGGATTAACAGAGTTAATACATGGGGTTACAGGGATAGGACCTGGGTGGAATTGTTGTCGGTGCAGGCTCGATGGGCCGAATGGCCGCCTTCTGCTCTGTAGGGATTCTATGATTCTTACGTTCTTTTTATTTGAAAGGGATATAGACACTAAAGTCATGGAGATCTGGGAAGTTTTCTCAAAGATTTCTTCAAAATGGGCAAGGAAGTATGATGGGCCAGGATATTTTGGATGGTGGGGTTTCCTTTTCCACTGTCTGTAGGGTTGACGGGGGACACATCCCCACTGATGCTGGCAGGGGTATTGACGGACAGGCTAGGGAGGGGAGGGAAATCCTCCGGTACCGGGGATGTGCTCGATGTTAAAAGGGGGCTGCCGATGGAGATTGAGGCCTGAACCCAATTTAATTTGGCCTCCCCTCGTACCCAGGAAATCCTCCTGCCATCCTGAAATTTGAGGCTGGGCAGTAGATGTCCCTGAGGTGGTCAATAACTGGCCACATATGTGCCTCAATGGGGACAAGCATGGGGTCAAACGTGGCCACGCCTGCTCCAGTATAAAACTGCAGAGAGGTCAGGACAGCTAGGAACCCAATGAGAAGCCCATCGGAGGAATTTTACACTCACCAATCCCCCCGCCACAAACTCACCAGTGATGGAATTTAAATTCTGCCCTGAGATTCATAGAATCATAGAATCCCTGCAGTGCAGAAGGAGACCATTTGGCCCATCGGGTCTGCACTGACCACAATCCCACCCATGCCCTGTTCCCGTAACCCCATCTATTTATCCTGTTAATCCCCTGACACTAGGGTCAATTTAGCATGGCCAATCAACCTAACCTGCACATCTTTGGAGTGTGGGAGGAAACCGGAGCACCCGGAGGAAATCCACGCAGACACGGGGAGAATGTGCAAATTCCACACAGACAGTGACCCAAGGCCAGAATTGAACTTGGGTCCCTGGCGCTATGAGACAGCAGTGCCGACCTCTGTGTCACCATGCTGCCCATTAACAAAGGTAGCTCGAGAGGGATGCATGCGTCTGGTCATTAACACAAGTGAGGGCGAGTCCAGGTTAGTGACTAGGGAAAAACAGGTCCATATATATCTTCCTCTGCTTGCAGTGTCTGTTCAAACAGACTCATCTATTTGAACGGCTGGAGCACCCACATAGGGACACAGGTTTTAAGGTATTATCTGTTTGATAATGCTTTTTAGATCCCATACATTTTCCCTGCAGCTGTCTGCGATGCACTGTGAGGAGTTCTTTACATTGAAGGTCCTGTGTAAATACAAACTGTTGATATGAGTGACTGGTGCATACATGGGAGACTGGCTTTAATGTTCTACCTGCCGCTTTTGAAGTCTCATTGCCAATATTGTCCATCGCTCGTTGATTCAGTTGGGGGAAGTGGTGTTGAGATTGTTCCTGCCACAATTCAGGGCAATCCAGTTTATTTTTAGCCCTATATAAAGTGAAGCCAGGTTAAAATGAACAGGGTGAATCACAGCATGTTAGGTGACTTACAAGCAAGAGGAAACCCACAGACATGGGCGCCACAATGGCACTGTGGTTAGCACTGCTGTCTCACAGCTCCAGAGACCCGGGTTCAATTCCGGCCTTGGGTCACTGTCTGTGTGGAGTTTGCACATTCTCCCTGTGTCTGCATGGGTTTCCTCCGGGTGCTCCGGTTTCCTCCCACACTCCAAAGATATGCAGGTTAGGTGGATTGGCCATGCTAAATTGCCCCTTAGCATTGCAAGATGTGTGGATTAGATGGATTAGCCATGGTAAATGTGTGGGGTTACGGGGATAGGGTGAGAGAAAGGGGCTGGGTAAGATACTCAGTCAGAGTTGTCGGTACAGACTCAATGGGCCGAATGGCCTCTTCTGCACTGTCGGGATTCTATGACAATACCAGCCTTGATATCCCTGATTCACTTCAGGTCTGATTCAAATGACCCACTCGGGAGCTTTTATCAAACAAAGTTTATTTAAGAATACAGTTAACATACGGCAATAACAAAGACCAAAGAACAATACAGCACAGGAACAGGCCCTTCGGCCCTCCAAGCCCGTGCCGTTCCCTGGTCCAAACTAGACCATTCTTTTGTATCCCTCCATTCCCACTCTTTATTTATTATCTAACCTTTATCTATTACAAACAAGGAGAAAAAACAACCCATGATATTGTATAAACCTTAACAACTAAATGCAATGTTCCAAACAAACAAACTTATACACATACACCTGCCACAGGTTAGCACAGAAAACAAGAAGGCTCGTGTGATGCTGGAACTTAGTCCTTTGGTTGGAGAATTGAAACTCTGACTTTTCAGCCTTGTAATTTGCAGCAGTCCTAGAGGTAGAGATAATACCTCTGCTGGCCTCTAGTTTTTCCCAGCAAACCACTGCAAGAGACAGAGAAAGACTCTAGTTACTGGCTTGCAAACCACCAACAGCAGAATTCTCACTCCAGGAAAGGAAGAAGACCTGCTTCCAGCCACCCAGCAGAATTTACAAACGCAGGGGGAGAGAGAGGACACTGCATCCAGCCTGAAGTAAAAACACCTTCTAACCAAAACTGAAAGTCAATCCTTGGATTCCTCTGTGGAGGAACCACCTGACTTTGGCTTGTCAAGCAATCTTCCCACAACACCTCAATAAACAAAACCCCATTTAAATCATTTAAGCAGCAATAGTTTTTTTATTTATTAGTCACAAGCAGGCTTACATTAACACTGCAGTGAAGTTACTGTGAAAATCTCCCAGTCGCCACACTCCGGCGTCTGTTCGGGTACACTGAGGGAGAATTTAGCATGGCCAATGCACCTAACCAGCATGTCTTTCGGACTGTGAGAGGAAACCAGAGCACCCGGAGGAAACCCCCATGCAGACACGGGGAGAACGTGCAGACTCTGCACAAACAGTCACCCAAGCCGGGAATTGAACCCGGGTCCCTGGTGCTGTGAGGCAGCAGTGCTAACCACTGTGCCAGCTTCTAACAATAAAAGGACTTCCAAGCCAGTGCCACAAAATAAAAATAACTGCTTACAAACTGTAGAGAATGTGATTTTTAGAAAGCACATTTAAAGGTACACTAGCCTCACAACATCACACTGCAGAACAAAGATAGATGGAAAGTTTCAGCTATGACCGTATAATACTTCTACACTGATGGCGAAAGTAGAGTTCATTTTATAGATATATATTCCCTCAACATATAGACATTTAAGTGTTGATTGAGGCACACAGTAACTGAATAAAAGTGCTGACCACTTTCTGCTTGTTTACCCAGACCTGAACAAAAGTAAAGCTTTGGACATTTTGAGGAGATCAGTTCACTCAGTTTATTTCAGTCCCTTCAGCAGAACACAAATATTAGAACATTTGTTCTAAATGTTTCTCCCAGGGAATACACTTGATGAAAAAACTGTACTGGTGGCACAGTGGTTAGCACTGCTGCCTCACAACGCCAGGGATCTGGGTTCGATTCCCGGCTTGGGTCACTGTCTGTGCAGAATCTGCATGTTCCTGTGTCTATGTGGGTTTCCTCCGAGTGCTCTGGGTTTCCTCCCACAGTTGGAAAGACGTGCTGGTTAGGTGCATTGGCCATGCTAAATTCTCAGCAAGGCGTTCGATAAGGTCCCCCATGCAAGGCTTCTCGAGAAAGTGAGAGGGCATGGGATCCAAGGGGCTGTTGCCTTGTGGATTCAGAACTGGCTTGCCTGCAGAAGGCAGAGAGCGGTTGTAGATGGGTCTTTTTCTGAATGGAGGTCGGTCACCAGTGGAGTGCCCCAGGGATCTGTTCTGGGACCCTTGCTGTTCGTCATTTTCATAAATGGCCTGGATGAGGAAGTGGAGGGATGGGTTGGTAAGTTTGCCGACAACACGAAGGTTGGTGGTATTGTGGATAGTTTGGAGGGGTGTCAGAAGCTGCAGTGTGACATAGATAGGATGCAAGACTGGGCGGAGAAGTGGCAGATGGACTTCAACCCGGATAAATGTGTAGTGGTCCATTTTGGCAGGTCAAATGGAATGAAGGAGTATAATATCAAGGGTAAGACTCTTAGCAGTGTAGAGGATCAGAAGGACCTTGGGGTCCGGTTCCATAGGAGGCTTTTTCCCCAGGGCTGAAATGGCTGCTACGAGAGGACACAGGTTTAAGGTGCTGGGGAGTAGGTACAGAGGAGATGTCAGGGGTATGTTTTTCATTCAGAGGGTGGTGGGTGAGTGGAATCGGCTGCCGTCAGTGGTGGTGGAGGCAAACTCGATAGGGTCTTTTAAGAGACTGTTCTATAAGCCTAGGTAGGTCGGGACATGACCGGCGCAACTTGTGGGCCAAAGGGCCTGTTTGTGCTGTATTTTTTCTATGTTCTATGTTCTAACTCAACTCAGACCGTCAGTGTTTTCTCAAGAATCACGTCATCCCAAGCCTACTCCATATCCTTAAGGTGACGACATTGCATTTATCTACATTCAGCTTCCTGCTTCTCGAAGTGTGTTAGCTGTCCCTGCTGCTTGCCTCCATGTTAACTGAGTTTGAGTTGAAACCACCAGCAATGTCTTTCAGATATTTTAGGAACAGGTTAAAGAGTAGCAATCCACCAGCGCTGAGCCCTGAAGGACTGCACTCGTCCAAACCATCTCAATAGCTTCTCATTCACACCCACCGTCTCACTGCCTAGTCATGATGTAAACTGCAGCCAATGCCATGTCTAGTCATTTTCAAAATGAAGTCAAAGAACAAAGAACAGTACAGCACAGGAACAGGCCCTTCGGCCCTCCAAGCCTGTGCCGTTCACGTTGTCCTATCTAGATCAAGCGCTTGTATCTCTATTCCCTGTCGGTTCATGTGTCTGTCAAGATAAGTCTTAAATGTCGCTAACGTGTCTGCCTCAACCACCTCTCTTGGCAGGGCATTCCAGGCCCCCACCACCCTCTGTGTAAAAAACTTCCTCCGCACATCTCCACTGAACCTTTCCCCCCTTGCCTTGAACTTGTGCCCCCTTGTAATTGTCATTTCTGCCCTGGGAAAAAGCTCCCAACGGTTCACCCTATCTATTATACCCCTCATAATTTTACAAACTTCTATCAGGTCGCCCCTCAGCCTCCGTTTTTCCAGGGAGAACAATCCCAGTTTATTCAATCTCTCCTCATAGCTAATACCCTCCATACCAGGCAACATCCTGGTTAACCTTTTCTGTACTCCCTCCAAAGCTTCCACGTCCTTCTGGTAGCGTGGTGACCAGAATTGGACACAATATTCCAAATGTGGCCGAACCAATGTTTTATATAACTGGAACATAGTTTGCCAACTTTTATATTCGATGCCCCGGTCGATGGAGGCAAGCGTGCCATATGCTTTCTTCACAATGTCCTTGTGAAAACCTTTTATCAAGAGCTTTAATAAAATCTATTGTACCTGCATTCTTGCCCTTGGTTTCATCTTGTGTTACTCTATCAGAAAATGTTATTCAGATTCTCTGGCGTGGCTTCCCTTTTGTAAATCCATATCTCACTAGACATTTCACTGCCTTGTCCTTCATAACTGATGTACATTGGATGTACGGTACAGAGACAGGCAGCATTTCTACTCCACTCAAGCCTCCTCCTGTCGTGCCTAATCTAACTCCATCAACATAACCCTTCATTGTCCTTCATGTGCTCCTCTGGATTCCCCTTGAATTCACCTAGACTGTTACCAAGACTACTCCAAGTGGTAGTAAGCTTCATATTTGGATTGCTGTCTGGGTCTCTCTCTCTTGTGTACCCTCACACCCATACTGCTTTTTACTCATTGGGGAAGAGTGGGGGAAGTGGTGAAAGGATTCCTGAGCTGATTATCAGCCCGTTCAAATGCGTTGAACGCTCCTTCCGTGGCCAACAAGACCTGATGTTGGGCTCGAACCTGGAGCTTCTGGTCCAGTGGCAGGCGCTACAAGACCTTCATGCTCTCTGGGTAAAATAATATTTTCTGAACACCCTCTGTGATTTCTTGGGACTATCTGATATTGATGGCTTCTAGTTTTGCTCTTCCTTACTATTGGAAACTCTCTCTCTCGCTTGCTCGCTCGCTCTCTCTCTCTCCCTAACAAGATCTTGCATAATTATAAAGACCTATCGGCCTTCTCTTTTTAAGAGAAAAGAGATTTGGCCTGGTCACCCTTTCATGGTAGGTATCGCTTCACATTTCTGCTACCATCCTTGTAAATCATTGTTGCACTCTCTCCAGAGTCACCGGGGGCGATTCTCCCAGCATGCTATGCTGCTCGAGCAGCACAGAGGGCTGGGAGACATCAGTGGAAGCCATTTTGTGGGCTTCCCACTGGGTGCCACAGACTGCATGCGTCTCCAGGCCCCAGATATCTGGCGTTGTCAGCTCCTCGCTGGAAATCAATGTGCTGATTTAAATCTTAAAATCTTCATTTGAATCTTATTAGCAGGCTCTCTACCCTCCCCCCTCCCCCCGGCCGGAGTGGTTCACTCCAGCAGGGTTTTCAACAGCTCCCCACTGACAGGGAATGAAGGGAGGCTATGGAGGCCCCCGCCCCAAGAGGTCAGGAGCGAGGGGGGTGTCCCCTGGACATTGCCAGCCTGGTCTATAGCACTGTCAAAGGGGCAAATTGGCAATGCCCAAGGGGCACCTTTGCACTGCCTACCGGGCATCAGGCAGGGCCAAGGGTTGGGGGAGGCCTGTTGGGGGGGCTTGATAGGTGGGGGGTCTCGCTGCCACTCTGCAGTCAGGATCAGTGACATCGGGAGGGAATGGGCTGATTCAAAGCGCGGGTGGGTGGGGGGTCAGGGAGATTGGGACTGCCGAGGAGTCTCGGGGAGATCGAGGTGAGTGGGCGATGGGTGGGGGGGTCAGGGCTGGCCCGGGGACATCTGGGAGACCAGCAATCGAAGGGTGGGGGGGTTGGAGGGGCAGCGATGGGGGGGGGTCGTGGGGCTGGCTAGCGATCGAGCTGGCCAGTGATAGGAGGTTGGCAGTGTGGGGCTACTGTGCATGCACCGATCTTGGCACTGACAGATTGGTGCATGCGTAGTAGCCCACTCAGCGCCATGCTGCCGGCCTCTCCACCAGGAATAGGCCCCGCTCCGAGATTTTCAGCGTAAATCTCCCTGAGGTACTCTGCACTGCACAGAATGCGGGAGATTCATTTTGAAAATCCCGCTGAAAAAAGCAGCGGGATTTACTCCCGTTTTTATGCAAATTTTTTTGGAAGAATCCCGGCCTCTGTATCCTTTCCAAAAGATGCCATTGAGAATTGTACTCCAAGTGTGGTCTAACCAAGGCTTGATGCAAGTTTGGCTGTTTTTCCATTCTATACCTCGAGAAATAAGCCCGAGTGTTTGGTTTGTTTTTAAATGTTGGTCGCTTGGATTGCTTATTCTAGAACTTTCTCTTTGGTGCTATTGTGAGACTGAGGGCATAATTTTCCTGTCACGCCCGCCACAGGAATTGTAGTGGGTGGGACAGAAAATTCAGCGGGCCGTGCAAAGGTCCGTTGACCTCGGGTGGGAATTTCTGATCTTGGGGTGAGCATGGCCGGAAACTCCCGCTAACTCTCTTATAAGTTGCCGAACACTAAGTGTTTCCTCATGTTGATTGACGCTGTCCTCTTGTGTGGAGTATGAGAAGGTCTTTGTTTTCAAAATTTTAATAATAGTTTTAACAGCCTTCATTACCTTTCCTGCCACGCACACTGGCCTTTTGTCAACCCACATCCTTCCTCTGGTTCCTAAGACATACATTCTCCCCTCCGTCCATACACTGAAGTACCTTCTCTACTCTCTGCTCTGATGAAGGATCACCCAGATTTGAAACGTTGGCTCTATTCTCTCTCCACAGATGCTGTCAGACTTGCTGAGATTTTCCAGCATTTTCTGTTTTTGTAGCTTCTCTTTTTAGTTCCTTATCCTGGACTATATGACCTGGCGATCATTCCTGCAGCTGGCCTCCACTTTAGCTCCCAATGTATTGTCCCTCTCCGTGAGGTCAAATCCAGCCTCCTTTGGAGCCTGCACATTAAAATGTTGGTTCCACTAACAGCCCTTTACCATATCCAGGAATGACGGGATCTTTATGCTACCACCACTACCCAACTCCATCCAGCATCAAGGCATTTCAAATCCCCTATTCTTTAACGCCTTTTCAGCTTTCCTCACTTAGCATGGGTGGCACGATGGCGCAGTGGTTAGCACTGCTGCCTCACAGCGCCAGGGACCCGGGTTCAATTCCCGGCTTGGGCCACTGTCTGCCTGCGCGGAGTCTGCACGCTCTCCCCATGTCTGCGTGGGTTTCCTCCCACAGTCGGAAAGACATGCTGGTTAGGTGCATTGTCCATGCTAAATTCTCCCTCAGTGTACCCGAACAGGCACTGGAGTATGGGGATTTTCACAGTAACTTCATTGCAGTTAGGTTGATTGGCCATGCTAAATTAACCCTAATGTCAGGGGGACTAGCAGGATAAATAAGAGGGGTTACGGGAATTACTGGGTGAGATTGTGATCGGTGCAGACTCAATGGGCCGAAAGGCCTCCTTCTGCACTGTCGGGATTCTATGATTCATCATTCTATGATTCAGTGTTAATGTAAGCCTACTTGTGACGCTAATAAATAAACTTTAAAGGGCTTGGTTATGGCGTACACCTCAGTGCGTTTATGAGCCGTCTCTCCAAGAAGACACTTGGTCATTGCTCTCTATCTTTAGCTCACGAGAAAAGTAGCGGTGGAAGTTTTGAGCCAGATGTGTTGTAATTTTAAATGACGAATTGGCGTTGTGTCCGGGACAGTCGGCCTTCATCACAGTGTTGCTCAGCTTTAATGTGTCATTTTCAGTAATAAATGGCGAGAAAGCAACCCTGGAAACCCCGACGTTTGCTCAGAAGCGTCAGCGCACCTTGGACATGCTGATACGATCTCTGTATCAAGATCTCATTCCAGACTTGCATAAGGTACAGTAGTTATTGGTCGTCACAGTTGACAGTGTGTGGTTGCATGTCACGATAGTAATGCATTTTGCATTGATGCCTTATTGTTGCCATCAATCTTTCTCCTGCTAATTGACACAAATTACTTGCAAGGTTTACAAATCCAATTAACAAGCAGCATATTTGCTTTGAGTTATGCCCAGAAATAGATCATATTCACATCGCTGATTTGCTTCCGCAATTCTAAAAGAATATTTTTGCTGAATTTCAGTATTAACCGAATGTGGCCAGAAAGTATTATTGACAATCATTTGGCTGAGAAAAGTATCCATGGGTATTCTCATATCCCCCTTGCCATTAAAATTAAACTGGGAGTTGTAGTGGATTCAAAATAACAAGCTGACACACTGGATATGTTACCTTGTGTGGCTTTTGCTACCAAATAAACCTGTTGGACTTTAACCTGGTGTTGTTAAACTTCTTACTGTGTTTACCCCAGTCCAACGCCGGCATCTCCACATTATGTTACCAGAGGCAGATCTTGTTGCCTTTGTCCCCTTGTGAATGTGCTGTGATCATAGAATCATAGAATCCTTACAGTGCAGAAGGAGGCCATTCGGCCCATCGAGTCTGCACCAACCACAAACCCATCCAGGCCCTATTCCCGTAACCCCATATATTTATCTTGCTAATCCCCCTGACACTAAGGTCAATTTAGCATGGCCAATCAACCTAACCCGCAAATCTTTGGACTGTGGGAGGAAACCGGAGCACCCGGAGGAAACCCACGCAGACACGGGGCCGTTAACAATGGTTTGAGAAAGTGAACGTTTTCCAGCAACAATCGAAGTTCTCAATAGAACTTCAGTTAGAAATCCTTTACCATCGACCTGAAAATAAAAGTGACAGCATCAGTTTTAAATTTAAAGGAAATTAAAGGATGGTCCACGGTGTACTCAGCACAGTTACGGCTGGTGGATGCAGAGTCAACTCCAGGGCATGTTGTTAATCCCATTTCCAGTGGACCTGGGCTACAGTGTCAGTATCCCAGAACCAGTCTCGTTTAGGCAGTAAGCCAATACCTTGCCTCAGTCCCTAACTCACCGCTGTTCAACAAGTCAATAGCAGCACAGTGGCACTGTGGTTAGCACTGCTGCCTCACAGCGCAGGGGCCCGGGTTCAGTTCCGGCCTTGGGTGTCTGTGCGGAGTCTGCACGTTCTCCCCGTGTCTGTGTGGGTTTCCTCTGCATTTCCTCCAGTTTCCTCCCACAGTCTAAAGATGTGTGGATTAGGTTGGTTGGCCATGCTAAATTGCCCTTTAGTGTCAGGGGGATTAGTAGGGTAAATGCGTGGGGATAGGGCCTGGGTGAGATTGTTGGTGGTGCAGACTCGATGGGCCGAATGGCCTGCTTCTGCACCGTAGGGACTCTATGTTTCGATGATTATCACTATTGCCCAGTATAATGTGGGGGAAACTGCAGTTCCATTAGTCCAAGCTTCAAAAAGGTGTTCCTGTCATCAAAGAGTGAATGCACTGGAGACTATACAAATCAGAGCGACCCCAAATTAATATTGCATCAGAAGAGTTTGAGTGATTTTTGCATGCATGGTAACCCATGTTTAAAATATCCATTTCAATATACATTTGTATGTAGTAGATTGTGTTTGGAAAGTTCAGAATGTACCAAAGGTAATGGATTTTTGAAACTAAGTCAATCATTCTCAATTGCAGTTATTAACGATGTTCTATATTGCACTGTTTAAAGAATGGATTGCTATGTATTTGATCATGTTCTTGTATAAACATTAAGATTGCACTCACTTCCTGGTTTAACTATAGCTTTGTTAATGTTATGCGCATAATGCAGTGAACGACTCTTCAATGTCACATTTCTTCCTTAGGAAATGAATGAAATCCAACTAGGCTGGATAACAGTGAGATCATTTATCTTCTCCTTTTGCATCCAAATGCATCAGCATTCCTTCTTGTAAACCAAGACTGGCAATTTTAATGCATTGCAACAGCATCACGAGTAATGCAAGCCAAACATATATTAATCCTTTGAGACTCGATTCCCTGGGTATCATTCTTGTTTTTAAATTGTGCACAGTCCCACTGGTTCCTGCAACCGCTGAAAGATTCTGAATTTGAGTAGCACGGAAAAACCTGCCTCTCCAAACTGACCCTCAAAATTGGGACGATGTCCCAGATGGCTGGTACAACAAAATAATTTTGTCCTCAAAGGTTTAATATTGCTTTGCCCATGTTGATAATGTTCATTGTCACTTGTTAACTGCATCTGCCAACTTAGCATGGTTTTTGAAAGTGATTAACTATGTGCCGTCACCCTGTCTCTAACCGAAAGAAAAATTGCATTTATGAGATCGTGCTGCAAGGTCTATTGATCATTGTCATGTGTGGAATCGACACACCCGTGGCATAAAAGAAAAAGAATTGAGTTAACAGGCGGCTGAAGTGAAATCCATGACTTACGAGCGATGGTGCATCAATATGTTTAACAGTCACATCATACATCTTTGCAAGAGCAATAATGAATTACAGGCAGCTGCTTGACCCCGTGTACTGTGCGTGCGTGCTTGTCAACGCGCCAACAATTCCTCTCCCCTATCCTCTGTGCAAGTCCTTCCTTTCCATTTCTGTCTTATTTTTTTGGCGAACTGTGTCTTGTCTGACGGTCATTGAAAATGGTTGCAATTATAAATCATTTTAGGTCTTCGTTGCTGCAAGTTGCTAACTTAATTTTAACTGTCACTGACATGCTTTATATCTGCCCGGTCAAACATTAGACACTAACACAGAAAGTCGACCAACACGGCGTAGACATACGAGATGGAAGGTTACCACCGCCAGTTAAACAAAACGATCCCTAAGGAGTATCCGAAACCTTATATTCTTTGCTCCAGCAAACACTCTTGCTAGGATGCTGCTAAACATTGTACTTCCATACAAATTTGACTGTAGGTTAAAGGTACAACTAATTTTGGTTTTTTTCAATGATGCAATCAGCAATTATTTGTTTGTGTTCCCTAATAATGTTCTGGACAATCAGTTGAAACAGGCCAAAGCAAATGGTCCCTTAAATTCCTCTTCAGCCACAGCAAGGAATTAGGAATGATTTGAAAACAGCTTCAGTTGTAGATTAAAACTAACTGATATCGCAGATCTGTAGCAGCACCGAGCCGTAAAAGGTAGACATGGGGAAGTATGATACTGTATCATAGAGGATAAGCTTGTAAACAGCAACTGTGAAAGTCATTCATCTTTGATTGATATTAAAAAATGTATTATTGTGATGAATGAGATTTTAAACCCGTTTGGCACATTGTACATTGCAACATACCACCAGCATGTAAGTGAATATTTAATAAGGTTCCATCAGTGGGACAATATGAAATTTTAATCTGAACTATTCGATCACAATCAGCTGTCTGTCTTTATTAAATGAGGGTGAGAGGGGATACAGCAAGGCTTTGAAATTTGTTACCTGAAATAATTTCTCTTCCTAGTCAGTGTGTTTTGATTAAGGTGAGGTGAGGCCACACCTGGAGTATTGTGTGCAGTTTTGGTGTCCTTATCTGAGGAAGGATGTCCTTGCTATAGAGGGAGCGCAGCAAAGGTTTACCAGGTTGATTCCTGGGATGGCAGGTCTGTCACATGAGGAGAGACTAAATCGGTTAGGATTATATTCACTGGAGCTTTAAAGAGTGAGAAGGTGTCTCAGAGCAACAAATAAAATTCTATCAGGGTTAGACAGGGGTCAATACAGAAAGAATGTTCCCAATGGCGGGGGAGTCCAGAACCAGGGGGTCATAGTTTGAGGATAAGGGGTAAACCTTTCAGAAATGAGATGGAGAAATTTCTTCACCCAGAGGGTGGTGAATGTGTGGAATTCACTACCACAGAAAGTAGATGAGGCCAAAACGTTGTGTGATTACAAGAAGGAATTAGATATAGCTCTTGGGGCTCAAGGGATATGGGGGAAGGGGGGAATCAGGATATTGAATTCGATGGTCAGCCATGATCAAAATGAATGGCGGGGCAGGCTCAAAGGGCCGAATGGCCTCCTCCTGCTTCTAGTTTCTATGTTTCTATGTAAGATTTTGACTGTGACACTAAGCTAGTTTTCCACTGGAGATCAGGACCGAGAGTCTCCCATCCCGCTGCATTAAAAAAATCGGGGCAGTGGGCCGGGAGATTTAAGCGGGGCCCGATCCACGGGCTCAGTGAGGTGTGTTTTATAAACAAAATGTCGCCCAGTGCCGGATTTCCGGCGGCGTCGGCTCCACGCCGGAAATCCACGGGGAGGTGCATAAATTATTTAAACAGGACTTTACGTGTATTTGAAATATCATTAGCGGGCCCGGGACTGAGGTCTCCGTCACTCTTCAGACCATTGGAGTGAATGGTCCATGAACCTTGCAGTGTGGTGTTGTCCATAAAGACCAGCTTGGCATTGAGCTGAAGGGCATGGAGCAGTCTGCTCCAACAGGGGGGTGCTCAGTACAACATTAGCAGCACAGCACTATGGCAGATGAGCTACGTCTGCTGCACTCTCAAAGTCTCGAGTGAACTGAGGTCTGCCTTGTGCACATCACTCCTTTATACAGGGCTTTAGAGAGGCCACACCTTGAGTACTGTGTGCAGTTTAGATCTCCTAGTCTGAGGAAGGACATGCTTGCTATTGAGGGAGTCCAGCGAAGGTTCACCAGACTGATTCCTGGAATGGCAGGACTGACATATGAAGAGAGACTGGGTTTGTACTCACTGGAATTTAGAAGAATGAGAGGGGATCTCATGGAAACATATAAAATCCTGACAGGACTGGACTGGACTAGGTACGGGAAGAATGTTCCCGATGTTGGGACAGTGCAGAACTAGGGGTCACAGTCTAAGAATAAGGCGTAAGCCATCCAGGACTGAGATGAGGAAGAACTTCCTCACTCGGAGAGTTGTGAACTTGTGGAACTTTCTACTACAGAAAGCTGTTGGGGCCGGTTGATTAGATATGTTGTAGAGGGAGCTGGACGTGGCTCTTGTGGCTAAAGGGATGAAGGGATATGGTGATTTCCTGCTGGCGGGACTTTTCACCTTTCTGCCTTGCTCAGTCTCCAAAGATGGTTTCATCTTTTTTGTAACATCAGCTAAAACCAGTAGCAGTGCTGCCAACTCTACAGAACGGACGTGACAGTCACTGTTTTGTTGCTCTTCCAGCAGTTGTTCCTTCTCTCCCTTTTTCAGAAATGGGTTGTCCAACGTCAGGAAACCTCCACACCACTTGTGTGTGGACGGTTTGATTTCCCGCTCTGCTCGGGTGAATTATTGGCACAGCCAATTCATTGTCAGCCACTGCACTTTATCCATGATGGCTCCACACTGACACCTTATTCATCTTCCCAAATTCTTGGCCTCGAACGGAAAACCAGCTCAACCTTCCTGTGTGAAGCTTGGATTCCTCCGGAGGAGTAGAAATTCCCACCATTAAACGTTAGGAAGACCAAAGACGTGGGGAAAGATTTCCTACCTCTACCCCCCTCTCCCCACAGCCTATTTTCCAGCAGTGAAGGTGGCCTGCTAATGGCCAGCGGCAGAGGGATCTTCCAGTCCTGCCGATGTCACTGGGGCTTTGTGTGCCCCGCACCCTCCACCGATGGGCAACATGCCGCAGGGGGTCACGGTGGACGGGACTGGAAGATCCCGCCAATGGAAAGGGCTGGAAAATTTCAGCAATTCATAGAATCATAGAATCCTACAGTGCGGAAGGAATCTGCACCGACCACAATCCCACCCAGGCCCTACTCCCGTAACCCCACATATTTACCCTGCTAATCCCCTTGACACTAGGGTCAATTTAGCATGGCCAATCCACATGCACATCTTTGAACTGTGGGAGGAAACCGGAGCACCCAGAGGAAACCCACGCAGACACAGGGAGAACGTGCAAACTCCACACAGACAGTGACCCGAGGCCAGAATTGAACCCGGGTCTCTGGCGCTGTGAGGCAGCAGTGCTAACCACTGTGCCACTGTGCTGCCCACAATGTGTCTTCAATCCCCGCCACCAACTCCACTGCCAGGTTACCAACTCCACCCCAAAAAGCCATTCTGTATTTTCCAAGTAATTGTTTGCAAAGGAAGAAGACAGCAGAACTTTTATTGTACAGTCGAAGATTTCTATTAGCTTTTAAGCGTTGGAAGGAAAGAATGTGAATACTCATGTTAGTGCACTGTCCTTAAGTTCCGATTGGCTTATGCTGTTCCACGGGCAACAACATAACCAGCGGATAAATATTGATTGCATGATTCTATCTTTGTTTTCTGATTGGCTGAAAGTTGACACCATCTTTCTCGCCAAAATTGGAGGGTGGATTTTCCGGCCACGCTCGTCCCGAAACCCGTAAAATCCCGCCCGAGGTCAACGAACCTTTCCATGTTCCGGCCCTCACCCGCTCCAATTCCCGTGGGTGGGCGGGGTGGTAAAGTTCCAGCGTCTAATACTTGGGGGAATGCACTTAAGGTGAGAGGGGGGAAGTTCAAAGGAGATGCGAGGGGTACGTTTTTTTACACAGAGAGTGTAGGTGCCTGGAACACGCTTCCAGGGGTGGTGGTGGAGGCAGACATGATAGGAGTGTTTAAGGGACTTTTAGATAAGCACATGAATATGCGAGGAATAGAGGGATATGGACCAAGGGCAGGCAGAAGGGATTAGTTTAATTTGGCGTCATATTCGGCACAACATTGTGGGCCGAAGGGCCTGTTCCTGTGCTGTACGGTTCTATGTTCTATGAGTAGTTTTGCATCCTATAGGTTATGATGCAACAATAAAGCGGGTTCGTACTCTTTCAATTTAATTTTTAGGTAGTAACCCATCTGCCATTTATAAAGACTTACCGATATTCCTGCTACCTACAAGCAGGAAGGTAACTTAGTCCAGTGTTCTTTTGTGCTGGAATACACTAGTTCGATGTTTTTGCTGAAACATTAATTCCCTTTGTATAGAATAACTTGCCTGCTTTTTGACCGGCTGTTAAACCCCAAGTGGCTTATTGGCTGGCCAGTGAGAGACAGCAATTCTAATCACCATTAACTTTTTGCGTATTGGCATTATGAGAAAGGTACACTGTAGGGTGAGGGAGGTACATTGACAGAGGGCTGTACGAGGGTTTTATGAGTAATAATTCTGAAGTTATGTCAGCAAAGTCCAATAAAAACAGATGAATGACTCTTTACATATTGACGACAATGACATGGCTCCCTGTCTATTCATTTGTACCTTGCAAATGCTATCCATCAGGCACACTGACGGACTCGGTAGTGGCTTACTGAGGAGATACTGCTGTCAGGACCTGTTTGAAACGTTGGGGACAGGTTAAAAATTGGTGACGGTCATTTGAGTTTGTGGCCTCCCTGCTCAAAAAGAACAAAAAGGATGCCTGCTGGAGATCAGTTGCACAGAGTAAAAGCCCGAGGTTGCTGGACATGCAGTGCCTCTTCGGTGAATTGACTGAACTGATGTGATCTTGTGCAGAGGTGCTAATTCGTCCTTCTGTTATGTACCCAGAACATGTTAAACAGGAGGTCGTTTAGCGACGTGCTGCCAGAGTCGCCCAAATCAGCCCGGAAAAAGGAAGAGGCACGCCAAGCAGAATTTGTTAGAGTGGGCCAAGTAAGTTCCATCAGTTAGCTGTTTAATTCAATCGATTCACAGGCCTATTCTCGTTGGAAGCCGTGTCACGTGCTTCACTCTGCATCCACACAATACAGTCAGGAGAGGTTAGTACCGGTGCTAACCTACTTACGGCCAATCAGTTGGTATTTGCACTCACCGACAGATGGATTTCAATGGAGCTATTTGTTCCTCAATTTCGACAATGGTCGAAGAGGAAGGCTCCTGCCTGATGGCTTTTGAGGCCCTCAAACCTGTTGACGATTTTGGTGATGAGTTCAAGAGTCAGCCATGACCGTGCGAACCTGATCTCGTCAACACAGCCACCTGAAACAGGATACGGGTGAATAGTCCAAAGCTTTTTATTAAAACCGTACACAAAAATAAATCGTGGAGTCATTCGAAAGATTGTTCTTAATTCGCTATATTTCTGAAGGTTCTTTGAACTCAAATGCTTGCTTCATCCTTTCTCTCCCTCCCTAATGGTGTACGTTCTTGATTATTTCTCTTTAAACCCTCACATTTTGTGGGGTGTTCCACCTTGTTCAGAGGGACAATCCCTGCTTCTAGGTCTCTATCAGCACCGCCAGTTGGTAG
The DNA here is from genome assembly GCF_964213995.1 of Mustelus asterias. NCBI lineage: Eukaryota > Metazoa > Chordata > Chondrichthyes > Carcharhiniformes > Triakidae > Mustelus > Mustelus asterias. The sequence continues at coordinate 16,795,200 of NC_135813.1, forward strand.
ACGAGGATTACTCATCCTCCAATTAGCCCCCCTTTTAGATGGGGAGGTACCTGGATTCGGCACATTGTCAGTCCCCCTCACATCGTGTAGAAGTTTGAGGGCTTCCATTATCGCTTTCTAAGTGCAGAAGTGGCCATTCGGTCCATTGAGTTTGCACTGACTCTGTGACACAGTATCTCATCCCACCCTGCCCTATCGCCATAGCCCCACACATTTCCCATGGCTAATCCATCTAACCTACACATCTTGGGACACTAAGGGGCAATTTAGCATGGCCGATCCACCTAACCCACACATAGAATCGCAGGCCCTTCAGCCCATCGAGTCTGCATGAAAGGCTCTGACCTGCCCACCTAATCCCACTTGCCAGCACTTGGCCCAGGGCGGGGATACTAACCACTACACTAATGAGGAAATGCAAATCTTTGGGACTGTGGGAGGAGACCGGAGCACCCGGAGGAAACCCATGCAGACGCGGGGAGAATGTGCAAACTCCAGACAGAGAGTGACCCGAGGCAGGAGTGGAACCCGTGTCCCTTGTGCTGAGACGCAGCAGTGCTGATCACTGTGCCGCCATGCTTTCCACTCTGTATATTCACACTTCTGTCCCCTGTGAAAATCTGATTAATTAAGCCCTGTGAATTGTGACGTCCTCCTTTTGATAACACTAATTATGCAGTAACATCTTTCTAATTTTACAGGATAATTTATTCAAACAGCTGGCAGAGAGGTGCAGAATAATCGTAGCATTTAATCCCTATTTTGTTCTGCTGGACTGACAAAATGCAGCTGTTAGGCAAATAAAATCCCCAGCGCACTCTGCTTTTGGCCCGTGTGTCACCTGAGAGCAGTGATAGTTGCCAAGGTGATGATGTCCATGTTGTGATGCTCTGGCACACTGATCCCAGGCCTCCTTCGCTCGCTCTCTCTCATGATGTCAATCAGAGTAAGAATGCAGCGCTAACGGCACGACAGAGTATTATAGCACAGACGTTCTTTTTCTTCAGGCCCTCAAGCTGAAGACCATCGTCAGAGGAGATGCTCCCACCAGCTTGGTAACCACCGGCCTGTACAGGAAAGAGGTGAGCATGGTGTTAACCTTCCTTCTTTCTGCCTACACATTTCAACAAAACTGCTGCAGAATTTGACTAACGTGCCTTACGTCTGTGTTGCAGGCCCAATTGTTTTGTTCATTTCAGTGAGGGTGCACCCAACTGAGTCATTGCAGCACAGAAGGAGGCCATTTGGCCCATCAGCTCCATGCCGGCTCTCCATGGAGCAAACTATTCCGCTATTCTACCCACCTAGCCCCTGCAAGTTCCTTTCCTTCGAGACCAGTGTCCACTCAATTTCCTTTTGAAATTGTTGCTTTTCTCGGCTTCCAACCCCCTCCTCACAGGCAGCGAGCTCCAGATCATTGTCGTTTGCTGCGTAAAAACGCTTCTTCCTCACACCCTTCCTGCATCTCTTGCCCCAAAACCTTAAATCTGTGCCTCCCCCTGCCCCTCCCTGTATCATCAGCTGATGCAGATAGATTTTCCTTCTCTACCTCATGTAAGCGGATGGTAATTTTGTCCTCACCCCGTCCTCACCCAGACACTTGTCAGTCCCCAGATTCAACAATTTGCTCAGTACCGTTTCTCTGGTGGCTGGAACTTTCCCGGGTTCCTCCCTCCCTTCCCTTTCCTGGTCTATAGCTGCTTCTGAGATGTTACCTGCATCCCCGTTAGTGAGGATTGATGCCAAGTACCTGCTCAGCTTATCTCCCATCTCCTTGTTTTTTCATCATCAATTCTCCAGACTCACCTTGTTAGTTCGCTTCTTTTTAAATATTTATGGAAACTCCGACTATCTGTTTTTACATTTCTGACTAAAGTAAAGTAAAAGTAAAGTTTATTTATTCGTCACAAGTAGGCTTACATTCACACTGCAATGAAGTTACTGTGAAAACGTTTTCTCTCATTCTCCAACTTATCCCTTCTTATTAATCTTTTAGTCATCCTTTATTGTTCCTTATATTCTGTTCAATCACCTGACCTTTCACCCGCCTTTGCGCAAAAAGATATGCCTTTTCTTTAAGCAAACGAGAAAACGCTGGAAAATCTCAGCAGGTCTGGCAGCATCTGTAAGGAGAGAAAAGAGCTGACGTTTCGAGTCCAAAGCTCCGACAAAGGGTCATCTGGACTCAAAATGTCAGCACTTTTCTCTCCTTACAGTTGCTGCCAGACCTGCTGAGATTTTCCAGCGTTTTCTCTTTTGGTTTCAGATTCCAGCATCCCGCAGTAATTTGCTTTTATGTCTTTTCTTTAAGTTTGTTACACCTTTTTTAGTTAACCACGGATAATGGGTCCATTCCTTTGCCTTTTTCTTACTCCTTGGAATGTATCTATTCTGTGCATTCTGAAATATCCCCTTAAATGTTTGCTGCTGCGTCTCTGTTGACCAATCCCTTAACCTAATTTGCCAATTCACCTCAGCCAACTCAGCTTTCATGATCTCAGAATTGCCCAGATTTAAGTTTAAAAACATAGGCCGGAATTCTCCCAGAAAGATTCTAAGTCGCGAATTCGCGTGAAAGCTGGAGTAATTCACGCTGTTTTTTTTCAGTGGGAGATCAGAGAAGAATCTCCCACACTCTGTGCACTGCAGAGGGCACTAGCGTGAATATCATTATAAATCAGGGGACGGGGCCTATTCCTGCTGGAGAGGCCGGCAGCATAGCGCTGGGTGGGTCACTGCACATGCGCTGATCTGTCAATGCCGAGACTGGCGCGTGCGCAGTGGCCCTGTACTGCTGGCCTCCCATTGCTGGCCAGCCGCGCAACCTCTGCAACGATGGCTCTCCACCCTCCCATGGCCCGATTGCTCGCCCGCCCCGATCTCCAGCCCCTTCTGCCTCCCCCCCCTCCGATTCCCCACCCCTGTTAATCCTGACCCGACCCCACCCCCCCAGCTGGCTGACCCTGCCCCAGCCCCCCAGCCCACCCCGATCGCTGGCCTCCCTCCTTCCCCTACCGATCCTGTCTGCAGAGTGGCTGCGGGACCTCCCCACCCCCCACCGATTGCCCCACTGGGCCCCGCCCCCATCAGACCCCGCCCCCTGGGCATTAGCACTTTGCCCCTTGGCAATGCCAGGGAGCACAGGCTGGCACTGTCAAGGTGCCAATGCCCAGGGGGCACTACCCCCCACCGCCCGACCCTCTGGGGATGCCCCGATTGTCCCCCCCTCACCCCAGCGGGGTCGGGTCACTAGTTACCTACTAGTGGGGAGCTAGTGTAATCCCTGCTGGAGTGAACCACTCTGGCAGAGGGGGAGATGCGGGCGAGCAGGCTTTAGTCCGGGCCCTTGTGGCCTAGCCGCAAGTTTAAACAGGGTCTTTCTACCAATCCATGTATGCTGAAACCTTTGAACTGGATCACTGAGGATTAGCACTCCCCTCTGTAACTGGGGAAAGGGGGCTGCTCTGCGTTGAAGGAAGAAGATTTTTCTTTGCCCGCTGTCAGGTCAGATGTTTCAGGCATGTGGGTGGCGGAGGTGAAGTGGGACGGTCCGGGAAAGGATGGGGGAGGAGAGGTGGTGAGAGAGAGCTTGGACGTGTCAGGCTAACTGGGAATCTTGGGAACCTCGATACCCCGTTAATCTCCATGGAATTCTGGGAATGCCATCGCCCCACCCCTTCCTGACCACTCCTCCCCTACCATCTCCCCAGTATAGCCATGCCACTGAATCTCAGGAACATAGAAGGAAGTCTTGAAGCTGGAATGGATTCATGGCTGCCTTGCAATGTCCTCCAGAGCCAACAAGTGGTGCTGCGATCAACGTTGTTTTGTCACGCATCAGTTGTATTTCTGTGAACCTTTTTTTGGGGCGGGGGGATAAAATGTCTGGGGATACTCTGTTTCATCTTGAATCAAAGGTTTTGTAGAAGTAATTCTTAAGAATGCTAAGTGATGATCATCCAAACAGGTAAGGATGTTTTGTTTTAAATGTTCTTGGTTTTTTTTTTGTGCCGCCGTGTCTCGAACGTTGCTGTTTGGCGCCAACAAGACAAGTCCATCTGATTAATGTTTTAATGTATGTGTAATCCCATCAAATTAACTGATGTATATGTTCGGCGAGCCTTGCTCTGAACATCATTTCCTTTACTCTAGAGAATTTCTCCGAAGCCTGTCGTCTAATTTGTCTTGACACTGTCTATAACCTGACTTGAAGCCATAATTCATCAGTGCCGAGGCTGGCTGCGGTTCTCACTGAAGGGAGACATCGAGCCAAGACCGTTCGATAACCTGGTCCCAAATGAGGTGGCCATCCCGACACTCTGGGCCTCTCCTTGCCACTTCAGAATAATAGCGAGACACCGGTTGCAGCGGCAGGGTAGAAAAATAAAAGTTAATAAAATTTCTATCCCACACACAGTAGCCCAGCCAACATGGATTCTCACATTAATTTAGCCGAGCTAAACACGTGAAAGGGCACAAGGAATCTCCAGCAAATAAAGAAGTTAATTGCACAGATAAGATGGTGCTGGAGTGAGCTGAACCCAGCACATTCTCTAATTCTATATCCCACTCTCATTCTATGCTCACTATATTCTGCACCCTCTCCTTTCCTTCTCCCCTATGTACTCTATGAATGGTATACTTTGTACAGCGCGCAGGAAATAACACTTTTCACTGTATCCCAATACATGTGACAATAATAAATCAAATCAAACCAAAGATATGCCACAAACATGGCATCTAATGGAGGGAGATTGCCTTGGAGTTAAGACAATTTTCCATTAGTTGACATGGGGAAAGGATGTGTGTAAGGTCAGTCAGCCACCCAGAATCATAGAACCTTGCAATGCAGAAGGAGGCCATTCATCCCATGGTGCCTATGCCAACCCTTTGAAAGAGCTAGCCAATGAATTCTCTCTCCCGCTCTGTCTCCGTAGCCCTGCATGTCTTTCCTTTCCGAGTCCATATTCACTTCCCTTTTGAATGTTCCTATTGAACCTGCTTCCACCATCCTCTCAGACAGTGCACTCCACTGTCACTGACTCTGCCGCCAGTGGAACAAGATTCTCCCAACCCACCCGATCATCCTTTGTCAGAATTGTGAACAGCTCCAGTAAATGGCTCCTTGGTCTTTCTCTGCTCCAATGGGAACAACCCCAGCTGCTGTAGTCTCTTGACTTCATTGGAGTTCCTTCACCCCGATGTCATTCTTGCACATCTCCACTGCATCCTCGTCCAGGTCAAGGGTGGCACGGTGGCACAGTGGTTAGCACTGCTGCCTCACAGTGCCAGGGACTCTGGTTCGATTCCCGGCTTGGGTCACTTTCTGTGTGGAGTTTGCGCGTTCTCCCCATGTCTGCGTGGGTTTCCTCCGGGTGCTCCGGTTTCCTCCCACACTGTGCAGGTTAGGTGCATTAGCCATGCTAAATTGACCCATATTGGGGATTAGCTGGGTGAATACAAGGGATTAAGGGGATAGGACCTGGGTGGGATTGTTGTTGGTGCAGACTCGATGGGCCAAATGGCCTCCTTCTGCACTGTAGGGATCCTATGATTCTAGGTCCTGACATCATCCTGAAAGCTTGGTGCCCAGGATTGGACGCAGTCCTCACCTCTTGTTTTTAAAGGTTTAGTGCAGCATCCTTGGATATGCTCTGCATCTCCAGTTTATCAGGCCCAGCATCTTATCATTTTTTAACAGTCTTATCAACCTGTATCATTTTGAAAGTTTGTGTGTGTGAGCCCCTGGATCTCTTTGTTCCTGCACCCCTTTGAAAACTGTGCTGTTTGGTTCATGTCATTTGCCTTTCCAAAATGCATCCGGCCACCCAGCATTCACTTTTACCTGCTTGCCTGGCTGCCCACTTGCCTGTCTCTTTATGTCTGCCTGAAGCCCACTGCCTGCCTCCTCGCCCTTTACTGTGTTTCCAAGTTTTGTGTCTGCAAACTTTGAAGTTATGCCCTGTAAGCACAAGTTCAGGTCATTAATATATATCAAAAAGAGCAATTGTCTTAATTACCAGCTCCTGGGAACATCACCGTATACCTCCCTCCAGTCTGATAAATGACTGTTTACTGCGACTGCCTGCTTTCTGTCCCTTAGACAATTTTATATGCTTTCTACCCCTGTCCCTTTAATGCCTCGGGCTTCAATGTTGACGGCAGCTATTACTTGGCACTTTATCAAATGTCTTTTGAACATCCACATATGCAACATCAACTGCATTCTCCTCATCCAGCCCCCATTATTTACTGAAATAACTCAATCAGGTTTTGCCAGACAACACACATTGATGCCAGCTGTCATTTATGAACCCATGGCTTTTTCACATGACAATTAATTTTGTCTCAGATTCGGGTTTCTACCAAATCCCCCCCACACTCCCCCCCCCCCCCCCCCCTCCTCCAACCTGTTAGGCTGACTGGCCTGTCCTAGGATCATAGAATCCCTTCAGTGCAGGAGGAGGCCATTCGGCCCATCGCGTCTGCACCAATTCTCGTGACAGAGTATCTCACCCAGGCCCTCTCCCCACCACCACCCCCCCGCCCACCCTATCCCCATAACCCCACACATTCACCACGGTTAATCCATCTAAAGGACACATCTTGGGGCACTAAGGGACATTCTAGCTTGGCCAATCCACCTGCTTATCTTTGGACCGTGGGATAAAACTGGAGCACCCGGAGGAAACCCAGGCAGACACGGGAAGAACATGAAAACTCCACACAGACAGTTGTCATCCAGTTTATGCCTCACCCCTCTTCTTAAACAGGGGTTTTAAGTTTTGAAACTAGTCAGTGCCCTGGCATTGTCTCCATATCCAATGATGACTAAATTATGCCTGATGGGTGGCACGGTGGCACAGTGGGTTAGCGCTGCTGCCTCACAGCACCAGGAACCCAGGTTCGATTCCCGACTTGGATCACTGTCTGTGCGGAGTCTGCACGTTCTCCCCGTGTCTGCATGAGTTTCCTCCCATAGTCCAAAGACGTGCTGGTTAGGTGCATTGGTCATGCTAAATCCTCCCTCAGTGTACCCGAACAGGTGCCGCCGGAGTGTGGCGGCTAGGGGATTTTCACAGTAACTTCATTGCAGTGTTAATGTAAGCCTACTCGTGGCACTAATAAATGAACTTAAAAGATTGCGATGCAGTGCGTGTTGCAAATTCCTTTAACCACCCAGCCATGAATCAAGTTTTGTCCATGGTGGAAGACCATTGGCTTGGCTGTGTTCCTGGCTGTGTGCACTCGCAAAGACGTGTGGAGTGAAACCAGTTGGGCCAAACGGCCAGTTTCCGTGCTGCAAGGTCAATGTTGGTCTATATAAGCGAGTTAAAGATGTGATTTACTGGGGTGTTTTGAAAGTGCGAATGATGGATTTATACTGGGGAGAAAAAAAAGCACAATAACTTTCCCTCTATCATGACAGGATGACCTGGATGAGTTTAGCAGACCCTTGGTTCATTTTCCAGCCAGCAGCACATTGGATGAAGGAGTAAAGACTTTAACTTGGTCAAAAAGAAGGAAAAATGTAACGTGTTTTTGTAAAGGAAATCTTAGTTATATTTGAAATATTTTGTCCTATTCCGTTTGCTTGAATCATTAAATTGTGTCAAGTTATTGAATGTGATTGTGTATAATTCTCTAAATGTTTATGGTCAGAAAATGCAAAGTGACTACATCAATGCTGTAAGGTCCTATGTTTCACTCAGCTGTTCACCCCTTCCTCAGTAAGTCGGAACCAGCATTAGACTAGCACTCCAGCACAGACCTGGTGGGCTGAATGGCCTCCCTTTCTGCTGCATGATGCTTTGGATAGGCAGGCAATAGGAATAAGGAGGAACTTTGCAATGTGCACATCCCCTGAACTGTTTCGATATAGATCAAACTTCCATTTAATCATCTCTTTTTCATATTAACACTTGTTTTCAAAGTGCACGCAACTAAGTAGAACGGATGGGCAAAGAAGCAGGTGAAGAACCTCCCAAATCGAACACATAACAAAGCTATACCCCAAAATCTTACCACCCCGCCTGCCATGGGACACAGTGCAGGCGAGGGGTGGACAATGGGAAGGTCCGTTAACCTCGGGCGGGATTTTACGGTTTCGGGACGAGTGTGGCTGTAAAATCCCGCCCATAGTATCCAATACAGCTACGTGAAGCAGTCATTCCTTTCACATTGTTTGACTTACCAAGGAGAAAGCACTGTTTTAAAGATGTCCAAGGTCCAAAGATAGGTAGATTGGCCAATGCTAAATTGTCCCTTCATGTCAGGGGGACCAGCGAGGGTAAATGCATGGGGTTATAAGGGTAGGGCCTGGGTGGGATTGTGGCCGGTACAAACTCGACGGGCCAAATGGCCTCCTTCCCTCCTTCTGCACTGTAGGATTCTATGATTCTAAATGTGTTCTGAGATGAATAATGAATGTGGGGAAGATTTCCTCACTGCACCCATGAGTAATTAAATTGTAAATGTGCTCTTTTGTGAAGGGTTTTGAAATTTTGGTGCAGTGCACCTGGAACACAGAGGGAAAACTTTCCTTGTTAACCCAGTGAGCCAGCAAGGCCAGGTTTCTACCTACCCAATCACTGGAATCAAAGCAATGCAGAGAGAATATAAATCAATGTGCTGCCCTTCAGAGTGACATTTCCTGACCAAGATATTCCACAGGGGAATCAAAGCTGCCTCACAAGTTTCTCTTTAAGTTGCAATGGTATCTTGAGTTGCAGGAGCACACTTTTGGACTCCAGGCAAGTTGCTTCTGCTGCTAAGGCAAGGACAGATGTTTGATCAGTCGTCGATAACCTGCTGCGACCCATTTACATTAAGGCCGGAATTTTTCCATCCCGCCTGCCACGGGAATTTCAGCGGACGGGACACGGACCATGCAAAGGTCCTGAGGCAGGATTTTCCGGTCTTGGGGTGAGCGCGGCCGGAAAATCCCGCCCTGAGCGTCTCACCCGTTTTTTTCTTTCTGTCGAATTGAATGGGTGGGCAATGCCATAAAGACAGATGCTACCGTAACAGGTAGACAATATGGACACTAAGGCGACATTGCTGCTTTTACATTCGAAAAGTTACAATTATCCCCGGGGTGTGAAAATCTTGTCTGTTTCTGGGCTTGGGTTTCGTGAATGTTGAACTGGGATCGTATCTATATTTGCTTCTCTTAACTACGTCTGTATTCCCGAACGTGCGAATCCATTCTAATCACAGCAACAGCTCAGCTAAACATAGAAGATAGGAGCAGGAGGAGGCCATTCGGCCCTTCGAGCCTGCTCCACCATTCATCACAATCATGGCTGATCATCCAACTCAATAGCCTAATCCTGCTTTCTCCCCATAGCCTTTGATCCTATTCGCCCCAAGTGCTATATCCAGCCGCCTCTTGAATACATTCAATGTTTTGGCATCAACTACTTCCTGTGGTAATGAATTCCACAGGTTCACCACTCTTTGGGTAAAGAAATGTCTCCTCATCTCCGTCCTAAATGGTCTACCCTGAATCCTGAGACTGTGACCCCTGGTTCTGGACTCCCCCACCATCGGGAACATCCTTCCTGCATCTACCCTGTCTAGTCCTGTTAGAATTTTATAAGTCTTTATAAGATTCCCCCTCATTCGTCTGAACTCCAGCGAAAACAATCCTAACCCAGTCAATCTCTCCTCATACATCAGTCCCACCATCCCCGGAATCAGCCTGGTAAACTTTTGCTGCACTCCCTCGAGAGCAAGAACATCCTTCCTCAGGAAAGGAGACCAAAACTACACAGAATATTCTAGAAGCTAAGTGTCTGAGTGAAAGTGGGAATCTCTTCGGAACACCACGATCATTCTCAGCCAACCTAGACCCCCTTTGTCCGTATCTAATAGTTCCTGTAAGTTCTGATAAAACACGGAGATGCTTCTTTCTCCATTGACCGATACCAAGAGGATGTGAAGGAAAATTAATTGGGAGGCTTACATCCACATCCAGGCCCTTGAGTCTCATCGGCCTGCATTTCCCTCCCTCTGCAAACTGGTCACCCAAACTCTTGACTTCCTGCTATCGATAATTGGTGTGAAGGAACAAAGCTCAGGTACCTATCCAGTTTCCCGTCCTACCCCCAGGGCACCGCTGAACCACCAGAAGACGGGGTGAGCCTGGGGTAACAGTGTCAGTTCAGGAGGGTGAGGGCTGATTAGTGGGCTCCGCTACTCTCTAGGACCTGTTCCCTCTTCTTTGAGGTCACACAAACCTGAATAAAAGTCTTGTTAAATGGTAAAACCTATATTCAGCATGTATCTGTGTAGAGCAGTCGTTTAAATAGGCCTGAAGCTTCTGTCAAACCCTTTTTCTAAATGTCCGTTGTGTTGGCCGTACTCTGGACAAACATTGGTTTTCACAAAATCACAGAATTGTTGCAGCACAAAAGGAAGCCATTCGGCCCATCTGGTTCTGCACTGGCTCTCTGAATGAACAGTTCACTTGATGCCATTCCCTTGCCTTCTCACTGTAACCCATTCTTCCTTTTCAGATAACAGTCCAATTCACTTTTTAATGTTTCCATTGAACCTGCCACCACCACACTGCCAGGCACCGCATTCCAGACCCCCACCACTCGCTGCGCAAAAAGGTTTTTTTCTCTCTCACATCACTTCTACTTTTTTTTGGCAATTACTTTAAACTTGTGCCCTCTTGTTCAGGAGTGGGAATAGTTTTTGCCTATCCACTCACTCCAGACCAATAAATATCCTTCTGGCCTCGGGTCACTGTCTGTCTGGAGTTTGCACATTCTCCCCGTGTCTGCATGGGTTTCCTCCAGTTTTCTCCCACACTCCAAAGATATGCAGGTTAAGTTGATTGGCCGTGTTAAATTGCCCCTTCGTGTCAGGGTAAATAGGTGGGGTTACGGAGATAGGGCCTGGGTGGGATTGCGGTCGGTGCAGACTCGATGGGCCAAATGGCCTCCTTCTGCACTGTAGGGATTCTATGGTTCGATTAGGTTTTTGCAGAATCACTCTCGCTGTATGAGGGGGGAGGCTGAGGAGGTGGAGTGTCTCTGGCGAGAGGCAGATTGGTTCTTGGTTTTGTTAGTTGGGAGAGCAGGGTCCTCTACCAGTCCTGCTGCACACCCAAGGAACTGTGCTGAACAGGGCAGCCCAAGCACAAGGTGGCACAGTGGTTAGCACTGCTGCCTTCACAGCGCCAGGGATCCAGGTTCAATTCCTGGCTTGGATCACTGTCTGTGCGGAGTCTGCACATTCTCCCTGTGTCTGCAGTGGGTTTCCTCCGGGTGCTCCGGTTTCCTCCCACAGTGCGAAAGATGTGCTGGTTAGGTTCATTGACCATGCTAAAATCTCCTCAGTGTACCCGAACAGGCGCTGGAGTATGGCAACTAAGGGATTTTCACAATAGCTTCACTGCAGAGTTAATGTAAGCCTACTTGAGACACTAATAAATAAATATACAGACTTCAGGGAAAGTCTGTAGCCCATTTTCTGCTGGCTAAGTACTTAACTTCCAGCGTAATAAGCAGCAAACCAGGGAATTATGGCAAAAGAAAGGGAATGTGCTCAGTGATAGCGCAGCCCTTTCAGCATCATTATAAAATGGAAATCACAATCGACCTCTAAGCTCTGGAGAAATTAATTTATGTTCTTAAAAGTTATTTGAATGAATGCGTCCACGTTTGGCACCATCCTGTTCTGCTCATTGTCAGATGATCTAAATGGTGTTCTTTGCATCCTTTCCTTTCCAGCCCTGGGAGCCTCAGTGTTTCTGCAGCACTTTTCCCTTTGAAATGATCTGCAGTGATTCCTGGGGACAATCGCTACTCATCTCTACAGAAGCTGGAGTCTTACTGTTAGACGGTTAGTGCCTCATTCATCTCCAATTGAAATTAGGTGCCCACCATCTTTTGCCACTCAGTAACCTCATTTGCACGATTGTCTGGTTCCTCGCGCTGGTGGGTTCGCACCACTCGCATCAGCATTTGTTTTGCAGTCGATTTTAAATCCAGATTGGAATGTTGCATTCAGTGAGGATAGAGTGCACAATATGGTCCACAGCCTGACAATCAGAGGTGTGCCGGAATACTCCCCACTTGCCTGGATGGGCGCAGCTCCAACAACACTCAAGAAGCTCGACACCATCCAGGACACAAAGCAGCCCACTTGATTGGCACCACATCCACAAACATCCACTCCCTCCACCACCGACGCGCAGTAGCAGCAGTGTGTACCATCTACAAGATGCACTGCAGCAATTCACCAAAGATCCTTAGACAGCACCTTCCAAACCCACGGTCGCTTCCATCTAGAAGGACAAGGGCAGCAGATACATGGGAACATCACCACCTGCAAGTTCCCCTCCAAGCCACTCACCATCCAGACTTGGAAATATATTGCCGTTCCTTCGCAGTCACTGGGTCATAATCCTGGAATTCCCTCCCTCACGGCATTGTGGGTCAACCCACAGCACGTGGACTGCAGCGATTCAAGAAGGCAGCTCACCACCACTTTATCAAGGGCGACTGGGGATGGGCACTAAATGCCAGCCAGCCAAAGGCACCCATGTCCCACGAATGAATAAAAAAAAATGTTGTGACTGACTCAGTTCATTGGCTTCCTGACCGCATCCAACAAGCCCACTCTGAATAATGAGGAGGACCTTTTGCAATGGGCACCATCACCATTGGTAGCACAGCATCTGCAACTGGGATTTTCACACACAGTCAATGAACAAAATATTTGTGGCTTCAATCCTTTTGACGCTGAATAACATTGTCACTATCGTGAAGCCAATTTCTCGTTGGAAATGCGATGGGGAAGTCAATATGCTTCCCACTAAGTCTCAAGCTGCTTTAGCACAATTGCAGCTGTTTATTACAAGGCCCAATTAGTTAGCATTTTCCTTTTGCATCTTGCCACTCGTAGCTTGCCAACACTAAAGTAAACACATTGCTGGAATGTTACTCGAGCTTGTTGTGGGGCACGAGATAAAACTGGGTTTCAATAACCCATTGAACAGGATGGAATTTTACCGGCACGTCCGCCCGAGGTTCGGACGGTCCCGCCTGAGGCCAACGGAGAAGGCCGTTCTCTGAGCCTCGCCCGCTCCCGGAATCAGGGCGGGCGCGCCATTAAACCTCCAGCCAAGGGGCGGAAAAGGTCACAGCAATGTGTGGTTCAGGGCAACTTTAACCTCCTGAGCTCTGATTCCCCCAGAAAGTGGCAATTTGTGTTATGTGATCCAGCAATCAAAGTCCAAGTTGAAATCCCCTTTCTGTTGTGAGTCTGTGGAATATATTCACCGCCTCGATGACTAATGCAAAGCATTTTTGTTTCAAAAACTCAACAGCTTTAAACTTCTTTTGTTTACCTCATGTTTATTACATTAAATGTTAAATTGTTTAGATTTATCCAAAAGTATGTCACTTTATTTTCAAGACTAGAAATTCTCACACAAGCCAGGTTAGTTTGAAATGTAAATGCACTTTATTTTAATACTCTGCCAACAAACTTACACATACACATGCAAACACACCTATAAGCTCACATTCACACAAACATGCACACACAAACATGTCCCCATTCAAGTGCATGCACACACAAGTACACAAACATGCAGACATCTACATATGCACACATGCAAAACACATTCACAAATGCAAGCACATGACAGCACGCATACACGTGCAATCATGTACACAACATGCTCCCACTCAAGTACATGCACACGCATGCAGAAAAACATGCACACATGCATTCATACACAATCATACACACATGTGCATCTGCGCAATCATACAAATACTTGCACACGCAGGCACGTCCCCACTCGAGCATGACCACTCATGGACATTTTTTTAAAAATTCATTTTACAGGATGTGGGCATCGCTGGCTATGTCAGAATTTGTTGCCCATCCCTAATTGTCCTCGGGAAGGTGGTGGTGAGCTGCCTTCTAGAACTGCTGCAGTCCATGTGGTGTAGGTACAGCCATAGTGCTGTTAGGGAGGGAGTTCCAGGAGTTTGATCCAATGTCAGTGAAGGAACGGCGATATATTTCTAAGTCAGGACGGTGAGTGACTTGGAGGGGAACCTCCAGGTGGTGTTTTTCCTTGTCCTTCTAGATGGTAACATTCATGTGTTTGGAAGGTGCTGCCTAAGGAACCTTGGTGAGCTCTTACAGTGCATCTTGTAGATACTACACACTGCTGCCACTGTTCGTCAGGAGTGGAGGGATTGAATGTTTGTGGAAGGGATGACAATCAAGCTGCTTTGTCCTGGATGGTGTCGAGCTTCTTGAGTGTTGTTGGGGCTGCACTCATCCAGGCAAGTGGAGAGTATCCAGTCACTCTCCTGACTTGTGCCTTGTAGATGGTGGACAGGTTTTGGGCGACCAGGAAATGAGTTACTTGCCATAGGATTCCTAGCCTTTGACCTGCTCTGGTAGCCACAGTATTTATATGGCTAGTCCAGTTCAATTTCTGATCAATGGTAACAGCCAGGATGTTGATAGTGGGGGTTTCAGTGATGGTAATGGTATTGAACGTTAAGGGGTGATGATTAGATTTCCTCTTGTTGGAGATGGCCATTGCCTGGCCCTTGTGTGGCGTGAATGTTACTTGCCCATGCAAACACAAAAACATGCACACACTCATGTACATAATCCCACACCACACCCAAACATGCACACATGCAAACACACACATGTCTGCGTCAACATCTTGTTCAGTATTCACTATTCTTTACTTATTTTACAGAGTTGAAAGCCAGTGTGACACAGATGTTTAAAAGTTATTCATCTTTCTTGAATGAGTTGGAAATATAATGAGAAACCTGTTTTTGGTGACTGAATAAGAAAGGTTCAAATGTTAAATGTGAACAGAGTACTTCATATATTCTAGAAATAAAGTTAATTGACATTTAATTGAACCTAATTGCCAGTGATTGTGCTGGATGGAGGGTCATTGAGGGGAGGAATGAACTCTGATTGTACTGACTCTCCCTCTCAGGGTGCAGTCCACTTCCTCATCAGTTCGAGCAGCGAGTCTTCCCTGAGTCGATCTGTTGTCCAAGCCCACTAATGTAACAGGACGTGATCGGCAGTATAACTTCCTCCCAGGGATTCCTTTCTCTGTGCAAGTGCCTGCCCAAAACAATCTGCGTGGGTTTCCTCCGGGTGCTCCGGTTTCCTCCCACAGTCCAAAAGTGTGCGGGTTAGGTTGATTGGCCATGCTAAATTGACCCTTAGTGTCAGGGAGATTAGCAGGATAAATATGTGGGGTTATGGGGATAGGACCTGGGTGGGATTGTTGTCGGTGCAGACTCGATGGGCCGAATGGCCTCCCACTGCACTGTAGGGATTCTATGATTCTATGATCACCAACTCTTTTTTTTTGTTTTAATTGCATTTAACTTTAGGTTGTAATTTATAACTTTGATATAAAATGCTGTGTCCCCTGTCCAGTGGGGAGTTAGATTAGAATGGACAGACAAAGGACATCAAACATAATGAGATATAGATGGGTGGCACGGTGGCACAGTGGTTCGCACTGGTGCCTCACAGGGACACAGGTTCGATTCCCAGCTTGGGTCACTGTCTGTGCGGAGTCTGCACGTTCTCCCCGTGTCCGCGTGGGTTTCCCCCGGATGCTCCGGTTTCCTCCCACGGTCCGAAAGACATGCTGGTATTTTGAAATTTAACCAGGAAGTTCCGGTTAGGCAGCAGCTGTGGAGATAGAGAGAGAGAGAGACAGAGTTAATGTTTCGAACTCATGATGACTGTTCCTCAGAACTTTGCTTCTCTGAGAAAGAGTCGTATCAGACTCGAAATGTTAACTCTGGGCGGGATTTTTGGACTTGCTCGCCCTGAAACCGGAGAATCCCGCCCGACGGCGGGATGAAAGGCATAGATAGGGTGAACGGTGGGAAGCTTTTCCCCAGGTCGGTGGTGACGTTCACGAGGGGTCATAGGTTCAAGGTGAAGGGGGGTAGGTTTAACACGGATATCAGAAGGACATATTTTACACAGAGGGTGGTGGGGGCCTGGAATGCGCTGCCAGGCAAGGTGGTGGAGGCGGACACACTGGGAACGTTTAAGACTTATCTAGACAGCCATATGAACGGAGTGGGAATGGAGGGATACAAAAGAATGGTCTAGTTTGGACCAGGGAGCGGCACGGGCTTGGAGGGCCGAAGGGCCTGTTCCTGTGCTGTATTGTTCTTTGTTCTTTGACGGCCTTCCCATGGTCCACCCCTTGCCCGCTCCGATGCCCGTGGTGGGCGGGACGGTAAAATTCGCACCTCTGTCTCTGTCTCTCTCTCCACAGTTGCTGCCAGACCTGCTGAGTATTTCTGGCACTTTCTGTTTTCATTTCAGATTTCCAGCATCTGCAGTATTTTGCCCTCTTTTTCCCGATGATTTTATTCAGTGAGGAAAGGATGAGTTTTTTTTGTTAAATGTCTAATTTCTACGCTGGTTGTTTCTGGTTTATTTAGAGGGACAGACCCCAGTGCCGGTCTTTGACAGGACACTGCCGGTGAAACAGATGGACATTTTGGAAACTCAGGACCTCTTGTTCACCAGAGCTGATAAAGGTAAACCCCGACGAGAACGATCTTCCGAGGCCGGCCTTTAGCTGGTCCGAGCGAGAAACGTGTGAGCATGTGGACACATTATTTATGCAGGAAGACAGTGGCTTGGTGTTAATATCATTGTACTAGTAACCAGAGGCCCCAGGTTAACACTCTGGGTACACGGGTTCAAATCCCACCACAACAGCTGGTGGAATTTAAATTGAATTGATAAAAACTGTGTGGAATATAAAGCTTGTCTCAGTGATGGTGATCATGACAACTTTCATCGATTGTTACAAAACCCATCCATCCTGTTTGACTATTGTTCGCCCTCTATCTCTATAACCATCTCCAGCCGTACAATTTCTCCATTCCCTCAGCTTTGGCCACTTTTGCACCCTCACTCCCTTTACCAAGCCTCTAGAGTTTACTCCCTACATCCCTCTGCCTCTACAACTCCCCCTCTTCCTTTACCAGGGGAAGCAGTGATACTGTCCCCGGACCAGTAATCCAGAGGCCCAGACTAATATGGGCGGCATGGTGGCACAGTGATTAGCACTGCTGCCTCACAGCACCAGAGACTCGGGTTCAATTCTGGCCTTGGGTTACTGTCTGCGTGGAGTTTGCATGTTTTCCCCGTGTCTGCGTGGGTTTCCTCTGGGTGCTCTGGTTTCCTCCCACAATTCAAAAGATGTGCAAGTCAAGTGGATTGGCCATACTAGATTGCCCCATGGAGTCCAAGACGTGTAGTTAGATAGATTAGCCATGGTAAATGCATGGGGTTATGGGGATAGGGTGGGGGAGAGGCCTGGGTAAGATATTTTGTTGGAGAGTCGGTGCAGACCCAATGGGCCGAATGGCCTCCTCTGCACTGTAGGGGGGATTCTATGATAATTCCCTGGGATATGAGCTCAAATTCCAACACAGCTGGTGGAGTTTAAATTCAATTAAAGAAAAAAAATCCAGACTTGAAAGCTGTTCTCAGTAAAGGTAGCTTTGATACTATCTTTGATTGTTGGAAAAACCCATCCGGTTTCCTTTAGGGAAGGAGATCTGCCGTCCTTACCCAGTCTGGCCTACACGTGTCTCAAGACTGACAGCACTGTGGTTGACTCTTAAATGCCCGGTGGCACAGTGGTTCGCACTGCTGCCTCACAGCGCCAGGGACCCGGGTACGATTCCCGGCTTGGGTCACTGTACGGAGTCTGCACGTTCTCCCCGTGTCTGCGTGGGTTTCCTCCGGGTGCTCCGGTTTCCTCCCACAGTCCGAATGACGTGCTGGTTAGGTGCATTGGCCGTGCTAAATTCTCCCTCGGCATACCCAAACAGGCGCCAGAGTGTAGCAACTCGGGGATTTTCACAGTAACTTCATTGCAGTGTTAATGTAAGCCTACTTGTGACACTAATAAATAAACTTAAAAATGGCGCAGCGAGACACTCAGTTCAAGGGAACTTCAGGGATGGGCAACGAATTCTGCCCTCGCCGACAACACCAACATCCCATTAAAGGGTAACAGAAACAGGAATAACCAGAAGCTCGAGGGACCCAACGGCGATGTCTCTTTCTGAGCTTTGACTGGCACCCTATTTCTCCCAAATTGTTTGATTCATTAACGTGTTCGGGATGTGGGTCTAGCTGCCAGCCTGCAGAAGGGTGACATTATCCACCAGACACTGCTCTGTGGCTGTCTCATCAAGAGGCATGCTTTTTAATCTGTCATCGAACGCTCATTCATACTCACAGACCAGGCTTTTATTATCCAATGACAAGATGAAAGCTTTTACCAGTGACCCAGCTCGCTGTAGATCTGTAATCATGTTCGCTGCTTTGAAACGATAAATCTTAACCGTTGACACTTATTGTGCATATAAACAAATGAGTGGGTGAGTGATATTAGTTCAAGGCTTCGAACCAGGGTATGCAGAGTTTACAACGTCCATTACATGAAATGATTAAAAGAGCATTTCTTGCTGCTGGTTTTAGAATTAAAAACTGAAAATGAAAGAAACTGTAATATATCTCCAAGCCTGTACTAGCTACAGGAACTTTACAAGTGTTGCAATGTTTCCTATGTTATCGTGACCATCAACCTAAGGGTTTTAATATGATGTGCTTTTAGTATGATGTGGCAGAGTCTTGGCTGAGTCAGAGTCTGATAGGTTCTTCAGTATATAGAACGAATTGCAACATTTGTCTGGACTTAATCTACATTCTTAGCTCTGTACTTAAGGAGTCAAGTACCTGATGTCCTGTCTGTCTGTCCGACCTCCCCCTGAGAGAAGTGGTGGAAATTCTTTTCAAAAATTTATTTGTGGGACATAGATGTCGCTGGCTGGGCCAGCATTTATTGCCCATCCCTGGTTGCCCTTGTTCAGAGGGCAGTTGAGAGTCAACCACATTGCTGTGGCTCTGGAGTCACATGGAGGCCAGACCAGGTAAGGACAGCAGATTTCCTTCCCCAAAGGACATCAGTGACCCAGATGGGGTTTTTTTTCTCGACATTTGACATCAGTTTCATGGTCATCAGTAGATTTTTAATTCCAGATTTTTTTAATTGAATTCAGATCTCGCCATCTGCCATGGTGGGATTCGAACCTGGGTTCCCAAAACATCAGCTGAGTTTCTGGATTAATCATAGAAATCATAGAAACCCTACAGTGCAGAAGGAGGCCATTCGGCCCATCGAGTCTGCACCGACCACAATCCCACCCAGGCCCTACCCCCACATATTTTACCCGCTAATCCCTCTAACCTACACATCCCAGGACTCTAAGGGGCAATTTTTTAACCTGGCCAATCAACCTAACCCGCACATCTTTGGACATTAATAGTCTAGCGATAAGGCCACTGGGCCATCAACTCCCCTAATGTGATGTATTATAAGAGTAAAAAGTAAATTAAGATTGATATCAAGAAAGTCTTCCTCATTAGAAGAGAAATCAGTGTGCTCCATGAGTAAAACTTGGCATAACAATGCGAATTTTCACCAGTGTGAACCCTCACGCTTTTCAGATTGGCCCTGTAATGGTCAAAGGGCACGGTTACACTCCTGGACTGGAGGTGTGCGGTTCTCTCTGCATTGGCTGCACTCTGCTTCCCAGCGTACACTGGCAAATGTAGGCCCCAGGCTTTTCCACCGGGATAAAGGAGCAGGTTTCTATTGCAGTACAAATTGTCAACGTGAGGGGATTTGAAAGGTTGAGATTTTTTTACTCATGCCTCATGGTACATTTTTATATTTGGACTGGATTTAATTGCGAAAGGAGAATGGTAACCAGCTGTTGCCAGGTACACCTGCTGTCAGGCGAGTACCACTGCATGGGAAAGATCGCTTCACCGTTGGCCGATAAGGCGGCTGCTAGATCAGCTACCTCACCCCCCACATTGGTGCGTCAACCACATTGATTACAGCCAACAGGAAAGTTGCCCATTGTTGGCCAAAAGCTGTGGCTGCCACCAGCCAGAACAAATCTCCCAGTCTGAAACTTTCCCGCTTCCTGGACTCGAACCGTTCTGCTCTGCGCCTTATCGCTGTTACAGCTCCTTTCCCTAATCGCGTTATGCCACCCTGTTTGTCAAAACATCTCCCGCCATGTTCATTCCCATTGACCACAGGTGGATATTTGTGCAGCCGGTCCCATATCACCTGCCATACAGTAACCCCCAAATTCAAAACCCACCCATGTGTGCCCTGCCACGCACATTGATTCATAACTCTTGCCATGTGTTA
The DNA here is from genome assembly GCF_964213995.1 of Mustelus asterias. NCBI lineage: Eukaryota > Metazoa > Chordata > Chondrichthyes > Carcharhiniformes > Triakidae > Mustelus > Mustelus asterias. The sequence continues at coordinate 16,815,499 of NC_135813.1, forward strand.
AAAGTAGCATGTTAAAAGTAAGCGTAGAGTCAAAGAGGTTTACAGCATGGAAACAGGCCCTTCAATCCAACTTGTCCATACTGCCCAAGGTTTACCACTAAGCTAATCCCAATTGCCCACGTTTGGCCCACATCCCTCTATACCATCTTACCCATGTAACTGTCTAAATGCTTTTTAGAAGACAAAATTGTACCCGCCTCTACTACTGCCTCTGGCAGCTCGTTCCAGACACTCACCATCCTCTCTCTGAGTGAAAGAATTGCCCCTCTGGACCCTTTTGTATCTCTCCCCTCTCACCTTAAACCTATGCCCTCTAGTTTTAGACTCCCCTATCTTTGGGAAAAGATATTGACTTCCTTATCTATGCCCCTCATTATTTTATAGACCTCTATAAGGTTGCCCCTAAGCCTCCTACGCTCTGAGGAAAAAAGTCCCAGCCTATCCAACCTCTCCTTTTAATTCAAACCATCAAGTCCTGGTAGCATCCTAGTAAATCTTTTCTGCACTCTTTCTAGTTTAATCATATCCTTTCTATAATAGGGTGACCAGAACTGTACGCAGTATTCCAAGTGTGGCCTTACCAATGTCTTGTACAACTTCAACGAGACATCCCAACTCCTGTCTTCAATGTTCTGACCAATAGCAACCAATGAGTTTGAGTTGCTCGATCATGATTTAGGCGGGAATAAATGTGCTTGAATACCTTCCTCTCCTCCACATCAAGTTGTAAACATCTAGAATAGAATGGTGCAACATTTTACACTCTGCCGAACCAGATCTGCCTGTTTTATGGTTCTGAGAGTAACTCAAAGGTTGTAAATTCAAACCATACTATGTTGAAGGGTAGTCTCAGTAATGGTGACCAGGAACAGGTGGTTCTACAACTTGTAAAGTATTCAGCCACGAGTTTGTCAACGGTCATTTCGAGGTCACAATTCCTTTCTGACAGTTAAAGGTCAAAGGTTGTGAAATGACCAATTCTGCAGTGAATGTCAAGGTCGTGGCGTAGTGGGCTAGTAATCCAGAGACCCAGGGTAATGCGCTGGGGACCCAGGTTCAAATCCCACCATGGCAGATAGTGAAATTTGAATTCTGGAACTAAACATCTACTGGTGACCATGAAACCATTGTTGATTGTTGGAAAAACCCATCTGGTTCACTAATGCTCTTTAGGGAAGGAAATCTGCCATCCATACTTGGTCTGGCCTACATGTGACACCAGAGCTACAGCAATGTGGTTGACTCTTAACTGCCCTCTGAAATGGCCCAGCAAGCCACTCAATTCAAGGACAAACCGTGATGGGCAACTGATGCTGGCCTTGCCAGCATTGCCCACAAAGAATAAAGAAAAGAATGATGAATTATATATCTGAATTCAGCAGATCTGGTGATTTGTGGATTGGTAGCGGCAGAAATGAGAATAAAAGCCAATGTTTTGTTATTTTAAAAAACCTCCCCACTTAATAGAGTCACTGATGCCCTCCGAAAGACCTATCTAAAACCCACCCACTCAGTTGTAATCACAGTTGCTACGGAAAGCAGCTAGCAATGGGGGATAAATTGTTGCCTTGTCTGTGCCACCCACACCCCGAGATTTGAAAAGAAAGGCCCGGAAGGCAGGCACTAAAGTAACGTAACGGGCGGCACAGTGGTTAGCACTGCTGCCTCACAGCCACAGGGACCTGGGCTCAATTCTGGCCTCGGGTCACTGTCTGTGTGGAGTTTGCACGTTCTCCCCGTGCCTGCGTGGGTTTCCTCTGGTTGCTCCGGTTTCCTCCCACAGTCCGAAGATGGGTAGGTTGGATGGATTGACCATGGTAAATGCATGGGTTTACGGGGATAGGGTGGCCGGGGTGGGTCTGGGTGGGATGCCCTTGTTGGACGGTCGGTGCAGACTCGATGGGCCGAATGACCTCTTTCTACACTGTGGAGATTCTCTGGTTTTATGGTAACGCCAAAGCAATCTGCAATTCAGCTTGTGTTTTCTCACTCCATCACTGTTGCTGGATGGATTCCAATGTGAACAGATGTACGTGTCACACTGAGGTTGCAGTGAAGGTTGCGCCTGCCTTCACTGCTTGTCAGTCACTGAGTCTAAGCAAAATGTGTCGCTTCTCCCTGCAGGGAAAGATGCGCGCCTGTTTGTCTTCAGACTGAGCGCAATCAAGAAAGCTCTGGAAGAAAGGCAACCGGTGAAAAGCAAATCCGACTGCAAGGACAACAAGCTTGAAAAAACAAAAGGTGATGGAGATTGGTGCCACTTGAGGATGTGTTCCCCAGACAGAGGGTCAGCAAAATATTTGATACATTCTTTGGCCAACAAATGAGGGTTACTCACCAACAGTGGAGATCCCGCTGCAGTAAGATAGCCCAGATTCTCTGAGCCAAGCTCACTGGGGGCATGGCTCTATGCTCAGAGTACAGAATCCATATTATTGCTGTAGGGTTGAGAGAAAGTTAGTTGGGAGGAAGCTCGTGTGGGACATGCATATGTTAAGTTGTCGATGTGCTGTATAATTCTACGTAACTCTATAGTACATTAGTCACTTGCAAACTCATTTTAGGTTGCAGTTACAATGCAACTATTGCTCTGCAACAAATATTTGACATCATTGCAAAGAAGTTGACATGTAAATTCACAGAAGGTCGCATAAAGGGCGGCATGGTGGAACAGTGGCTGGCACTGCTGCCTCACAGCACCAGGGACCTGGGTTCAATTCCGGCCTCGGGTCACTGTGTGGAGTTTGCACGTTCTCCCCGTGTCTGCGTGGGTTTCCTCCGGGTGCTCCAGTTTCCTCCCACACTCCAAAGATGTGCAGGTTAGGTGGGTTGGCCATGCTAAATTGCCCCTTAGCGTCCCAAGATGTGTAGGTTAGAGGGATTAGCGGGGTAAATACTTGGAGTTACGGGAAATGGGTCTGGGTGAGATTCCCCCTTAGGGTCAGGGGGATTACATGGGGTTACAAGGATAGGGCTTGGGTGGGATTGTTGTTGGTGCAGACTCGATGGGCTGAATGGCCTCCTTCTGCACTGTAGGGATTCTATGAAAGTCCCCAGGGCCTGATGCTCTGCATCTCAGAGCACTTAAGGAAGTGGCTCTAGAAATGGTGGGTGCACTGGTGATCATTTTATAGCATTCTATAGACTCTGGAAGAGTTCCAATGGATTGGAGGGTAGCTAATGTAACCCCACTTTTTAAAAAAGGAGGGAGAGAGAAAACAAGGAATTATAGACCTGGTGGTGGGGAAAATGCTGGAGTCAATTATTAAGGATGTAATAACTGAGCATTTGGAAAGCGGTGACAGGATCGGTCCGAGTCAGCACGGATTCACTGAAGGGAAATCGTGCTTGACAAATCTTCTGGAATTTTTTGAGGATGTGACCAGTCGAGTGGACAAGGGTGAACCAGTGGATGTTGTGTATCTGGCTTTTCAAAAAGCTTTTGACAAGGTCTCACACAAGAGATTAGTGAGCAAAATTAAAGCTCATGGTATTGGGGGTAATGTATTGACATGGATAGAGAACTGGTTGGCAGAGAGTGGGAATAAACAGGTCCTTTTCAGAGTGGCAGGCGGTGACTAGTGGGGTACTGGAAGGTTCAGTGCTGGGACTCCAGCTATTCACAATATACACTAATGATTTGGACGAAGGAATTGAATACATTATCTCCAAATTTGCAGATGACACTAAGCTAGGAGACAGTGTGTGCTGTGAGGAGGATGCTAAGAGGCTGCAGGGTGATTTGGACAGACTGGCTGAGTGGGAAAATACTTGGCAAATGCAATATAATGTGGATAAATTTGAGGTTATCCACTTTGGTGGCAAAAACAGGAAGGAAGATTATTATCTGAATGGTGGCAGTTTCGGAAAAGGGGGAGCGCAACGTGACCTGGGTTTCATGGTGGAACAGTCGCTGAAGGTTGGCATGCAGGTACAGCAGGTGGTGCGGAAAGCTAATGGCATGCTGGCCTTCATAGGAAGAAGATGTGAGTATAGAGTAGGGATGTCTTGCTGCAGTTATACAGGGCCTTGGTGAGGCCACACCTCGAGTACTATGTGCAGTTTTGGTCTCCTAGTCTGAGGAAGGACATTCTTGGGTGGCCGATGGCTCACTCCATCAGCCTTGGGAAAACATCCCGCGGGGAGGGGTGTCAGCCACAATCTTCAATGAGCGGTGCTGAGATATCTCGTCACGTCACAGGCTGACACTATTTTTATCTCTACTGTTTTGCCTCACAAGGCTGCCATCTGTACGCCATCAACACACATCACAGCGCTGAGCTGCGGATTGTCATAGCCATTCGGAACAAGCTGCTGCTCATTACAAAGAAAAACCTCAACAGGTCCAACAGCTTCCCAAGCCTGCAAACATCCGCAGAGTCGCCTGTCGAGGATTTCCAGTACATCAGGGTAAGATTCGCTAACCGCGGTGATTTGTCCCTGCCCCTGTCTCACGGTCAAGTCAATCCGATAGGACGAGACAGGGTAGATGTAGGGAGGATGTTCCCAATGGTGGGGGAGTCCAGAACCAGGTGTACCAGTCTGAGGATGCGGAGTAGACCATTTAGAATGGAAATGAGGAAACATTTCTTCACCCAAAGAGTGGTGAGCCTGTGGAATTCACTACCACAGGAAGTAGTTGATGCCAAAACATTGAATGTATTCTAGAGGCGGCTGGATATAGCACTTAGGGTGAATGGGATCAAAGGTTATGGGGAGAAAGCTGGATTAGGATATTGAGTTGGATGATCAGCCATGATCATGATGACTGATGGAGCAGTCTTGAAGGGCCGAATGGCCTCCTCCTGCTCCTATCTTCTATGTTTCTATATGTTGGAACATAACATAAGAACTCGGAGCAGGAATATGCCATCTGGCCCCTCGAACCTGCTCCACAATTCAATAAGATCATGGCTGATCTTTCTGTGGACTCAGCTCCACTTACCCGCCCGCTCACCATAACCCTCAATTCCTTTACTGTTCAAAAATCTATCTATCTTTGCCTTAAAAACATTCAATGAGGTAGCCTCAACTGCTTCACTGGGCAGGGAATTCCACAGATTCACAACCCTTTGGGTTGGAGCTTTGCTTCACATGGTGTACCAGGGGGAGCAGGGTCTTTGGGTTAATGGTGTGACGTCACTGTGAAGTCTGAAGGGGATAGAACGCTGTCCAGTTAGTCCATCCTGATGGACCTTTGATTAGAAAGAACTCAAACTAAAAGAGTCTCCAAATATTGATGAGCCCTCTAGTGCTGGCATCCCTTCACAAATTGTGGACAATCTTTGACATTGTGAAAGGTATCTCCAATGGAGATGCAAATGAGTGAGTCTGTGCAACTGATGCAAATGTCTGCACAAGTGTCACACTCTTCACCTTAAATTTGATGGACCTATTCCTTCCCCATTCCCCTGTGATTGATCAGTGATTGATTGGCGCCGCTTGAAATTGTGAAGACCCATTGGGCTGAATCATTGCTTCAGGTGTGGGAAACAGAAGCTGGGACAGGAGGTGGCACGGTGGCACAGTGGTTAGCACTGCAGCCTCGCAGCGCCAGTAACCCGGGTTCAATTCCGGCCTTGGGTGACTGTCTGTGTGGAGTTTGCATGTTCTCCGAGTCTGAGTGGATTTTTTCCAGATGCTCTGCTTTCTTCCCACCATCCAAAGATGTACTGGTTAGATGGATTGGCCACGTTAAATTGCCTCTTAGTGCCCAAAGATGTGAAGGTTGGATGGATTGACTCTGCTAAATTGCCTCATAGTGTCTAAAAATGAGTAGGTTAGGTGGATTGGCCATGCTAAATTACCCCTTAGTGTCCAAAGATGTGCAGGTTAGATGGATTAGCCATGCTAAATTGCCCCTTAGTGTCAAAAGATGGGTAGATTAGATGGATTGGCCATGCCACATTGCCCCTTACTGTCCCAAGATGTGAAGGTAAGGAAGATTAGCGGGGTAAATACAGGTTGTTACAGGGATCTGAGTGGGATGCTCTGTCAGAGAGTCGGTGCAGACTTGATGGGCTGAATGGCATCCTTCTGCAATGTAAGGAATCTCTATCCGGCTCTCAGACTCAAAACCCGGGGTAAAATCGACTCTCATTTGGCAATTTGACCAGGGCTCCCATAATGGGATGTCCCTGCTCAATAATGAGTGTGGCTGTGAGGGCTGTCAAAATTGGAGGGCCAATCAGAGGAGCACCCAGCTGCAGGAAAGGGTAGGTAATTGGAGGGTGCTTCAACATGGAGATGCCGTCTCCCCAACCTTTCAAAAAAATCAAACAAAGAAACAATAAAGCCAGGTAACCACTGCGGAGAATGGGAGGGATTGGCAGGCGGGTGGTGGGGAGATCTGTCTACTGGGTGGCCTTTTCTGTCCAGGCAGGCAGGCAGGGCAGGAGGCAGAAAGGGGCATGTACCCTGCCTGGAGCACTGGGATCCTGGCCTGCTACTGGGAGCCCACCTCTAGGCAGCTGAACTGCCCCCTGCCACATGGGGAAACTGGAGACTGATTGGAAAATCCCAGTGATCCTCCTGTTACCAGCATCAACTTAATGAGCCTAATTGGCCACCTTTCCTGTGGGGGTGGGCAGCCTTGTGGGGTCCTAAACCTGCTTCCCCCAAAGTGACTGGCACCAGTATCTCCGGGTCCTGTCCACCTCTGTTCCTGACCTTGGCGAGGCCCAAAAATGCTGCCCGCAAATGTCTCAAAGGGAAGGTTGATTCATTCGGAGAGTGTCATCATTGTGAAAGATAAGAAAACAATAGCTCACCCACCAAAGATAGTGATGGCTGTTCATTTTGGTTCCAAGAAAAAAATAAATTCACTTGCAACTGATTCTTTTGATTTCTTGTATAAACTGAACACAAGTCAGCACAGCTTAGTTCATGACCCGCTCCTCCAGAATCACAAGGTTGTGTGTACAAGCCCCACTTGAGGACTGAGTCCCGTGACCCGGACTGATCATTATTGCTTCACTGAAGGAGCGCTACATTGCCGGAGGTGCCATTTTTTGCATTGGGTCTCAAACAACCACACGGGGGCTTTAGTTTAATTTGCTAAGTAACAGATGCCACCCTGCTGTCAGAGCCAGCATCAATCCCTAAACCAACATTTGTTAGTCACAAGTAGGCTTACATTCACACTGCAATGAAGTTTCTGTGAAATTCCCCTCGTCGCCACATTCTGGCACCTGTTCGGGTACACTGAGGGAGAATTGTATCATGGCCAATTCACCTAATCTGCACATCTTTGGACTGTGGGACGAAACCCACGCAGACACAGGGAAATGTGCAAACTCCACACAGACAGTGACCCAAGCCAGGAATCAAACACAGGTCCCTGGCGCTTTGAGGCAGCAGTGCCAACCACTGTGCCACCTAGTGTTTGCAACACAATCAAAAACAGAGAAAATGCTGGATAAACTCAGCAAGTCTGGCAGCATCTGTAGAGAGAGGAACATTTTCAGCCCTTAAGACCCTTCTACAGAATTGCATACAAACTCGAAACATGAATGTGTGGTGGGATTTTCAGCATGGGGCACGCGCTCCGGGACCGGAAATTCCCGCCCGAGGTCAGTGGACGGAAATTTCTGTCTCGCCCACTATGATTCCCACGGGGAGTGAGACAGGAAAGTTCTGTCCTTGCTTCTCTCTCCTCAGATGCTGCCAGACCTGCTGCATTTTGTTTTTTACTATCAGAAGCAGAATCACTCAACTTGTGCCTCATTGCTGTTTGTGGAACTTTGCTGCGTGCAGATTGACTGCAACATATAAATAAATTGTTCACACTCAATAAGTAATTGATTGAGTGCACATTGGCCGTGTATTTTCCCCCAGTATTCTCTTAAAAAGTGCCTCACTGATTGTAAAGTGCTTTGAGATGTCCAGTGGTTCGGAAGAGCACGATATAGAAGCAAATCTTTCTTTGATTGGCTGGGAGAAGAAAGACTTGCATTTATGTAGCTCCTTTAATGACCGTAGGATATCACAAAGGGCTTTACTGTCAATGAGATTCTTTCAAAGTCTGGTCAATATTGTAAGGCGGCACGGTAGCACAGTGGTTAGCACTGCTGCTTCACAGCTCCAGGATCCCAGGTTCGATTCCCGGCTCGGGTCACTGTCTGTGTGGAGTTTGCACATTCTCCTCGTGTCTGCGTGGGTTTCCTCCGGGTGCTCCGGTTTCCTCCCACAGTCCAAAGATGTGCGGGTTAGGTTGATTGGCCAGGTTAAAAATTGCCCCTTAGAGTCCTGGGATGCGTAGGTTAGAGGGATTAGCAGGTAAATATGTGGGGGTAGGGCCTGGGTGGGATTGTGGTCGGTGCAGACTCGATGGGCCGAATGGCCTCCTTCTGCACTGTAGGGTTTCTATGATGATAATCCAGCAGCCAATTCGCATACCGGCAAGCTCCTTGAGAACAGCAATGCGATGATGACCAGATAATGGCCGGAATTCTTTGGTCTCGTACGCTCCGCCACCACTTCCAGCAAGAATGGAGAATTTGGCACTCAGCCAAATCTCTGTTCACTGCAGTGGGGCCAGGAGATCGGGGGGAGAGCTCCCCCTGGCTTTTCACATAGGGCCATGGAATTCTTTTATCGAGAGGGTGAATGGGGCCTCGGTTTAATCTCTCACACAAAAGATAGCACCTCTGACAATGCAGCACCCTGGTAATAGAAAGGCAAAATACTGCAGATGCTGGAATCTGAAACAAAAACAGAGAATGCTGGGAAATCTCAGCAGGCCCGATAGCGTTTGTCTCTCCACAGATGCTGCCAGACCTGCTGAGGCTTTCCAGCATTTTCTGTTTATGACTCTGGGAAGAGACTTGGACTTGTGACCTTCTGGCTCAGAAGCCAAAGGCACGTTGGGCAATCATAGAATGGTATATCTTAGAAGGCCGTATATAGAAGACTGTTCAGTCCATCAATGCTGGCTCTTTCTAAGGGCAATCCGGTTAGTTCCAGTCCCCTGCTCCTTCCCCAATATCATTGTAGTTCTATTCGGAGAATGCTCGAGATTCTGCGGAGATGGGATTCTTTCTTTTCTTTCTGCTTCTCAGATGTAACTGTCTCGCCCTCTTTGTCTGTGCCCAGGAAATATGCTTGTCTGACCCACCCATCGTGATGACCCTGGTGGACGGACCCACTGGAGAAAACGACAACCTGATCTGCGTCGCGTACCGCCATCAATTCGACCTGGTGAACGAGAGTACGGGGGAATCCTACAGGTTGCACCACGTGGATGCGAGTAAGGTGAGCACAGAGCTCGAGGCACGCAACTAGCTGAATGAAACCTGCCTCTTACCTTAGCCACCTTCACTTTGTGCTCCTTCGTTGTCTTGGGTTAATTATGCTATACTAACATGAAACTAGGGACGACACCCCCTCTCCCGCTCCCGCTACATTCAACCCCATTGACAATCGTGGGACCAGAAGATTCTGCCGCCGGCCAAAGGCAGGTCACTTCCACGTAACGCAGACACTCATGCCCAATATGAAATAGCAGACTTTAGCGGAACAGGCAAATCTGAAGAAAAAGGAAATTAGTAAGGCCCTTGTCCAAGGACAATCTGAAATGAAAACCGGAAGTGCTGGAAAAGCTCAGCAGATCCAACAGCGTCCACGGAGAGAGAAACAGAGAGCACAATTTTCCGACCCCCTACCTCCGCGCCACCCACGGCGGGTTTCGCAGTGGCAGAGGTGGCCCTCCTTTGGCTGGCGGCTAGATCACGCGGTGCCATTCCTGTCAACAGGGTTTCCCAATATTTGCGCCCTCTGCCACTGGGGAATCTGCAGCGGGGGGCGGGTGTTCCCGGGAGTGGTTCCGGAAGATCCCACCAGCGGGAACGGCCGGAAAAGCCCACCCAGAATTAACCCTTTACAGCCCATATAGAGTCATAGAGTCATCGAGATTTACAGCATGGAAACAGGCCCTTCGGCCCAACTTGTCTATGCCGTCCTGTTTTTTTAAACCCCTAAAATAATCCCAATTGCCCGCATTTGGCCCATATCTCTCTATACCCATCTTACCCACGTAACTGTCTAAATGTTTTTGAAGAGCCAAAATTGTACCTGCCTCTACTACTACCTCTGGCAGCTTGTTCCAGACACTCACCACCCTCTGTGTGAAAAAATTGCCCCTCTGGACTCTTGTGTATCTCTCCCCTCTCACCTTAAACCTATGCCCGCTAGTTTTAGACTCCCCTACCTTTGGGAAAAGATGTTGACTAGCTGATCTATGCCCCTCATTATTTTATAGACCTCTATAAGATCACCCCTCAGCCTCTTATGCTCCAGAGAAAAAAGTCCCAGTCTATCCAGCCTCTCCTTATAACAATATGACTCTACTTCGGAACGGAAAACCTGAAGCATTGCTGAATACACTGCGTATTGTTAAAGCAAGGTGTGTTTCAAACTTAGAAAGGCAACACTTTTGCTTGGCTTATTACTGAACAGTCTTTTCAGTTTGGTGAGGATTTACACAATGATAAAACGTTTCGCCAGGTGTGCAGCCAATTTTATGTTTAAGTGCCTGAGTAGACAGAAATCTCTGGGAGCCTTTAATTGAATCAAATTAAACTGCACAAGGGTGATCGCAAATTGTTCAACAGCAAGAAGAATGGCTGGAATTTAAATATCCCATAATAAGCAAACAAAAAATGCTTTGGAGATTGAATAGAATATGAAATAGAATCCTTACAGTGCAGAAGAGGCCATTCAGCCCACCAAGTTTGCACTGACTCTCCGACAGAATATCTTACCCAGCCCTCCCCTCAGCCCAATCCCTGTAACCCCACCATGGCTAAGCCCCCTAACCTACCCATCCTGGGACACTAAGGTGCAATTTAGCATGGCCAGTCCAATCTAACCTGCACATCTTTGGAGTGTGGGAGGAAACCGGAGCACCCGGAAGAAACCCACGCAGACACGGGGAGAATGTGCAGACTCCACACAGACACCCAAGGCTGGAATCGAATCCGGGTCCCTAGAGCTGAGAGGCAGCAGTGCTAACCACTGTGCCGCCCCAGATCTGTCAGCATCTGATAGGAAAAGAGGACATGTTAACATGGTAAATTGCCCCATAGTGTCAGGGGTAAAGACGTGGGGTTAAGGGGTTAGGGCCTGGGTTGGATTGTGGTCGGTGCAAACTTGATGGGCCAAATGGTCTCTTTCTGCACTGTAGGGATTCTATGATTCGATGTTAACACAACAGATGTAATACCCTTCATTCTGATGACTAGAATACCTCACATTGTCAACCCATTCTTATTAAGAACTAATTCTTTACAGCTATTTGTGCCTGTCAAGTTCTGAGATGTTAATGCAGAGGGAAATGGATCATTTTCCATCTCCCTTGTGTTACAAAGTCTTGTGTAGGATGGCTAGATGCAGGGTAAACTCCCTCCAGTGCTGCCTAACAATGTCCCTTAGCTGTCAGCCTCACAGGAACCAGGAATTCTTTCTTTTGGTCTGCCTGAGTCACATATAAGAAAATAAATGTGTAGTTATGTAGCATTTGTCATGACAAGCGGGTGTCTCAAAGCGCTTTACATTTCAAGAAGTACTTCATTGCGTTGTAATCACTGTTGTAATGTAGAAAAATGGCAGCCACTTTGTGCTAACTCCTCCCAACAGCAGTGTGACGATGAACAGGTAATCTGTGTTTTGGGATTTTAATAGAGCATAAATATTTGCCAGGACACCGGGGATAACTCCCCTACTCTTCTCCAAAATAGTGCCGGAAGGTCTTTTACATTCGCCTGCGCAGGCCTCACTTTAACATCTCACCTGAAAGGTGACACCTCTGACAGTGCAGTGCTCCCTCAGTATTGCACTGGAGTGATAGCCTTGATTTTAGTATTCTAGGCCTGGAGTGGGACTCGAACCCTGAACTTTCTCAGTCCAGAGGCCAGTGAGTTACCCACTGGGCTGACCCATTGCCCATTGTAGGCCTTGTCCATTCTTGAAGACATGAGAAAGAGGAAGGTGTTTAGATTCATAGTTTAAAAACAGCGAGGTTATGTTGCAGCTGTATAAGGTGCTGGTGAGGCCACACCTGGAGTACTGTGTACAGTTCTGGTCTCCTTACTTGAGAAAAGATATACTGGCACTGGAGGGGGTGCAGAGGCGATTCACTGGGTTGATTCTGGAGTTGAGGAGAGACTGAGTAGACTGGGACCATACTCATTGGAATTCAGAAGATGAAGGGAGATCTTGTTAGAGAAATATATAAGATTATGAAGGGAATAGATAAGATAGAAGCAGGGAGGTTGTTTCCACTGGCGGGTGAAACTCGAAGTAGCGGGCATGGCCTCAAAATAAGGGGAAGCAGATTTAGGACAGAGTTGAGGAGGAACTTCTTCACACAAAGGTTGTAAATCTGTGGAATTCCCTGCCCAGTGAAGCAGTTGAGGCTACCTCATTGAATGTTTTTAAGGCAAGGATAGATAAATTTTTGAACAGTAAAGGAATTAAGGGTTATGGTGAGCGGGTGGGTAAGTGGAGCTGAGCCCACAAAAAGATCAGCCATGATCTTATTGAATGGTGCAGCAGGCTCGAGGGGCCAGATGGCCTACTCCTACTCCTAGTTCTTATGTTCATGTTCTTATGTATATAGAGCCATAGGGTGGAATTTTACCGTCCCACCCACCATGGGAATCGTAGCGGGCGGGACACAGACCAAGCAAAGGTCCATTGACCTTGGGTGGGGTTTATCGGCCTTGGGGTGAGCGCGGCCGGAAAATCCGGGCCAAAGAGTTTTACGGCACAGAAACACCCTTTGGCCCATCATGTCCGTGCCGGCCATAAAGCACCGATCTATCCTAATCCCGTTTTCCATCACTTGGTCCATAGCCTTGTGTGCTATGGCATTGAATCTAAGCTAAGAATCTAAATGCTTCTTAACCTCTACCATCCTTTCAGGGAGTGAGTTCTAGATTCCCACCATCCTCTGGGTGAAAAATATTTTCCTGAAATCCCTTCTAAATCTCCTGGCCCTTGCCTTAAATCTATGCCCCTGATTACTGATGCCTCAATATGCAGCCACTGTGTCTCACTATCATCAATAATTAAAATCAGCCCTTTAGTCTCCAGTTAGTTGTTGCCCTGGGAGTTGCAACCTTGGATGATGACGCTGGGCACTGAGTTTCACTGAGAATATGTTGAGGAACATGGTTTCTGTCGAGTAACAGGATGTTGTTGTGCTTCAGAACAAGTGCATCAAATGCTTGCTCTGCCCCTTCTCTGTAATTTTCCCACAAGGTTCATTACTGCGGTGCTGACAGTTGCATCACAGGAGGGAAAGGAAATATTAGAAAACGCTCAAAATAGATCCAGTTTGGCCTGTGTGACTCACTCCAATAAACATAGGTTTGTGGTAGGAACTGCCTTTCTCGCACCAGTCCAAAATGCAAAGCCGCCTCTAAAGAAGCCGGCAAGATCACGGGACCTCGCAGCTATGTACGAAACTTCAAACCGCCTGGGGCGAGGAGGTAATGGCAGCATCACCCCACACGGTGTAAGTGCAGCCGACGCACCTTCCTCGCATTGTGTTTGCAGCTGCCAGCGCTGCCGTTGGAATTGCTGTTCTTGTAAGGCACTTACAGGAGGCTCTGATTTCACATGTAATGGCCAGATTTGCTTAAATAAATGGAACAGGGACGTGCACACTCTGAAACCGTCGTTCAAACGGCTCCGCAGAGATTTGGAGCAGCCTTCATCCATTCATCAACCAGCGTGTGAAACAACTCTGGCGCTCTCGCCAACTCTGGCCTGCTTTCATCTCGCCCCGCTTCCTCCTGCCAATTGTGCGATTTATCATCCTCACACCTTTACCACTCCAGTAATTGTCCCCCCGTGTTGTAATCTTGGCATTTAGTCCTGAACATCCTCCTAGGCGTGCCTTCAAACCTTGCGCTGAATCCAAATAGCTTCAATTTCCTGTTCCTCGACCGGCGATGACAATCTCATTATCAAAAGTTCTGACTCCTGGTGTTCCGATCGATAATTGTAACCATGGCAACAGTGGGTTTTTTTTTCTCTCCGCTGGATGCTGTAGGATATTTAACCAGCAAGAGTATTCTCGCCTTTGCTTCCGATCTGAGGAGAGAGAGAGAGCTCTCCGTGGTCCTGAACATTCGCACATTTTAATCCTCACTTTCCTTCAACACTATTCGATTCAATTTTCCTTTTTTTTTCAGTATGTGAAGGCTCTCATTTAATGAGGTCTGTTTTCATCTCCACGGCAAGACACTGGTATTGTTCCAAATCCATTTTTTCCTAAAACTTAGCCCTTTTGAGAGTTTCCCTCATCATAGTTTGTGAGGGGCCTTGGGGTAGACTGGACAGGAAGGGCTTTAGCAGTGAGGTCAATGAATAGGGGGCATTAATTCGTGGAGGGATTAGTAGAGGGGAGGTGGGGAAATCTTCCTTCACTCAGAGGGTGATATGTGACTGGAACTCATTGCATGAAAGGCACGGTAGTGGCAGCAACCCTCATCATTTAAAAGGTGTCTTGATGTGTGCCTGAGGCACTGTAAGATGCTGGACTCTGGACCAAACACTGGAAAGTGCGATTAGGCTGGGTGGCTCCTTTTCTCAGCTGGAGATAACTCGATGGGCCAAGTGCCCTCCTTTTGTGCCATAAACTTTCTATGATTCAAAGGTGTGCAGTTAGAATCACTACAGTGCAGATGGAGGCCATTCAGCCCACTGAGTCGGCACTGACTCTCCAACAGCGTATCTCACCCAGGCTCTTATCCCGTAACCCCACATATTTACCCCATTAGTCCACCCAACCAGCACGTCTTTCGGACTGTGGGAGGAAACCGGAGCACCCGGAGGAAACCCACGCAGACATGGGGATAACGTGCAAACTCCACACAGACAGTGACCCAAGCCGGGAATCAAACCCGGGTCCCTGATGCTGTGAGGCAGAAGTGCTAACCACTGTGCCACAGTGAATCATAGAATCCCTCCAGTGCCGAAGAGGCCATTCGACCCATCACGTCTGCACTGCCTCTCTGACAGAGCACCTTACCCAGGCTCCCTCCCCCACACTATTCCTGTAACCCCACACATTTACCATGATTAATCTACCTAACCTACACATCTTTGGAGTTTGAAAGGAAAGCGGAGCACCCAGAGGAAACCCACGCAGACACAGGGAGAACGTGCAAACTCTGCACAGACAGTGATCCAAGCCAGGAATTGAACCTGGGTCCCTGGCACAGTGAGGCAGCAGTGCTAACCACTGTGCCACCCTCCTTTCCACTCTGTGTATCCACACTTCTGACCCCTGTGAAAATCTGATTGATTAAGTCGTGCGGCATTTGGACATGAGCTGCTTCAGTATCTGAGGAGTCATGAATGATCCTGAACATTGTAAAATCATCGGTGAACATCCCCACTTCTGGCCTTGTGATGGCGGTAAGATCACTGATGAAGCAGCTGAAGATAGTTGGGCCTAGAACACTACCCTGAAGAACTCCTACAGTGATATCCTGGGACTGAGACCTCAAACCACCCCAACCATCTTCCATTGTGCTAGGTATGACTCCAACCAGTGGAGAGCTTTCCCCCTGATTCCTATTGACTCCAGTTTTGCTGGGGCTCCTTGATGCCGCACTCGGTCAAATGCAGGATTAGAATCTGTCACTATTAAATCTAAGTGAGGCTACAGACACAGCCACATAACTAGGAGTCCTATCTTGCAATGGTTTAGAATATTCTTATAGTATAAGGGTCTGGAACATATAGGGTTAATATGGGACTGAGTACAGCACAGCCCACCCAGTGATGTAAGGGAGCTCATGACAACCACCCAGGATCAATCTAGTGTTGTACAGAGCAATGTGTACCAGCAAGCACAGGGACAGCTCCTAGTTTGTACCCTTTAAATCATAGAAATAATAGAAACCCTACAGTACAGAAAGAGGCCATTTGGCCCATCGAGTCTGCACCGACCACAGTCCCACCCAGGCCCTACCCCCATATCCCTACACATTTTACCCGCCAATCCCTCTAATCTATGCATCCCAGGACACTAAGGGGCAATTTAAGCATGGCCAATCAACCTAACCTGCACATCTTTGGACTGTGGGAGGAAACCGGAGCACCCGGAGGAAACCCACGCAGACACGAGGAGAATGTGCAAACTCCACACAGTCAGTGACCCAAGCTGGGAATCGAACCCAGGTCCCTGGAGCTGTGAAGCAGCAGTGCTAACCACTGTGCCACCGTGCCGCCCTCAGGGGCATTACTAGGGGCATTGGCCGTGCTAAATTCCCCCTCAGTGTACCTAGAGTGTGGCGACTAGGGGATTTTCACAGTAACTTCATTGCAGAATTAATGTAAGCCTACTTGCGTCACTAATAAATAAACTTTAAATTTTACTGTATATCTGTAAATAGCTCTAAGAGTCAATACAGTCTTGCAGTTCACCCATGTGTGACTATGAGAACCTCTTCAGTGACCAAATTGTCATCAACTTCATCTTGAAATCTAGCAGGGATTATTTGGCGACCATTTGGATATCATCCATTCAACCAAAGAATTGATTACCAAAGAATTGGCCATGCTAAATTTTCCCTCTAACAGGTGCCAGAGTGTGGCGACTAGGGGATTTTCACAGTAACTTCATTGCAGTGTTAATGTAACCCTACTTGTCACACTAACAAATAAAGTTAAAATAAACTTACTTCACATAGTCTGAAAACAGTCGCCATTCTAGCAACTGGTGTAATTTGTGTGGTGAATATATCTGTATATTTTTTGCACTTTTGCAATATCCTATATCATCAATAAGCCACATTCCACTAACATTCAGTCGTGACATTTCTGACCTGCAAATATGAGAGATCGTAACCATGCTTATCTATGGCTCTGTGTCCTCCTAACGGTGACATAGCTCAGAAGTATTATACGGATGGATTGGCATTGCTGGCCAGCGATGCTCACAAGTTTTTGCTGCTCTCCTTTATCAGTGTAACTTTGAGTTGGGGTTGGTGGCGGGAGTGGTCGTGGCTATACTGAACTTATCCTTGCATATTGAGACCTTGTTTCAAAAGTTAAGACTTTCCATATTTCGTGTCAACACTGTGCACTACCCATTATCATTGCAGGTTAATTTTGTTGCAGCTATTGATGTGTATGAAGATGGTGAAGCGGGACTATTACTCTGTTATAACTGTAAGTTGAAACCTTCTCTGTGTTTCCTTGGAACTGATTTGCGAGCAGCACGAGTTTTGTTTGATTGAAGAACAGCCCAGATGCTAGCTACGCGTTGCTCTATTTGTAGATATGTTCCGTAACATTAATGGCCCTGATTTTACCAGCACGGCCGCCCGAGGTTCTTAGATTGCCCCCGAGGCCAATGGGGAATGCCGTTCTGTGAGCCTCGCCCGCCCCTGTTTCGGGGCGGCCGTGCCGGTAAAATCAGGACCATTGTTTCAGTCTGGTTTTCCCTGCAGTTGGATGCAATGGATGCATTAAGGCATCATTTAAGTACCACAGTTACATACACTTTTGGTCAAGCTTTTTTCAGTTTTCATTGTCTGTTTACTACCCTGTAGTCCAGAGACTGTGTTGCGGGCAGGGTTACAGACTTTTGTCTGTTTCTGTAGCTAGTAATTCCCGGAGCGGGTCACTAGTTTGTTGCCAGAGGCTTATACCTTAAGGGCATATTTAAAGAATACCTTAAGGATCCCCACTCCACATGAAACATGGCTGATTGGGAATCTCTCCCACTCTTACCGCCAGCCTTTGGTGTATTTGGAAGGATTCTGCAGGTTGACACTCAGCCTGTTTGGCCGCATTATGAACTTGGTCGCCAAGCCCTGGGGTGGGACTCGAACCCGGAGCTTCTGGTTCAGAGGCAGGAACGCTACCCACTGCGCCACAAGACCTCCTCCAGGGTTCCATATGCCATCCTAACTTTCAGGAGGCCCCTATGGTATAATGTGTTGATGTACCAGCAATGCCACCTGGTGAGCTGGCCTGGGGACCTTGTAAAGGGGAGCACCGGCGTTGGCGGAGGTTTGGCACGGTGAAACCCATCGGCCCTCTGTGCCCTGAACCCATGCGTTTTAGAGTTGCTTTTATTCCCTATTTGCCACACCGTTGGAGATGCTGGACTCAGTTCCAGAGCCTATCCTCCTCTCAATGTTAATGCACTAAGTCCTGGTTAACCTTAAAGTAACCTGGTATTCTTGTGTTGTATTGCAGATATCTGTTACTACAAAAAGGTGTGTCCCTTTAATGGTGGCTCTCCATTGATTCAGCCTTCAGCTTCAGACTTCCACTTCTGCTGGAATCAGGTTCCTAACGCTATAGGTACGAGGATCTGCTTATTACAGGCACAGGTTAAAATAGTCACTGTGGATTGTCTCCTTAAAGTCTCACTTTTTGATGCTTAACTGGATGAGAGAAATTAAGAGAGTCCGACCTCAAGGTGCTCTTTATGGTGCTTCTTGTGTATGGGCAGAACTTCCTTTTGGTCTTGGTGTTGCTTCATATCTTTGGTACTTGGTTCACTTTCTGTTTGCTGTTGGCGGAGAGCATGCACTGTCAATTCAAAACAACGCAAGGGGCAGCATTGAAAATGAAAGAAGGTATTTGGAAGCAAAGTGTGCAGAGAGTGGGGGCGTGCAGCCTGGAGAAATACTGAATTAACTACACTGCGGAGTTGCAGAATCATTTCAAATGTCCCCTTTCTGCAGTAAACGCAGGCATTGGTGACCACCAGTCAATATAATGAACAATAAGGCTTTATTTACAAGCAGATAAGTACACAGAGCACTTTCACGATGTTAACGCTTCCAGCTCCAGGATCGACTCTGGCTGCTAAGACCCACGCTCCGCACCCAGATCCCCGCGCTCGTTGCCCATTGGGCGACTGGGTCACATGATCCTCCTGATGTACGCCCCTTAAAGGGGCCAGCTTCCTAAAACAAGAATGGAGAGAAATTACTTCACTAAAAGGGCTGCGAATCTTTGGAATTCTTGACATTAACTGTTGTTATTTTCAATGGTAGACAGAGGGAGTTTCCATTTTGATTAACTCCATTAAGCACGCGATTTTAGAATTCTGTTTTGTTCCTTTCTCTCTCTTTTAAGTCTTCCCCTCTGATTCAACCTATCCTTAATAAGGTGACAAAGACCAGCAGTGACAACGTACGGGGAGATTCCCAGTGGGAGGGTAGCACACTCTCAGTGTTCAGTTCTGGCCAGCACTTAAAGGGCTAAAGTTAAGCATCGCAAGAGGGAACTCTCCTCAGGAACACCTTGGGATGGTTTTTTGGATTTCCCTGCTGGCGGGATTATCCAGTCCTTCCATAGGTCACTCCCCATCCCCCCATGGCAGGATCCTCATCAGCGGGATGGGTTAGCCACGCAAATGACGAGCCCCCATTGTCAGAAAACACAATGCAGGGCAGCCAGAAAATCCCATCCCATTTATCTCAATCTCTCAGATAACAGAGTTGTCTGTGGCAAACTCACCCACCAACAGCTCAAAGGCAACAGCAGGCGAGTGTGGATATGACCGTAGTCCTCCTCAATCTTATGAATTGATGCCATTCCAGATCCATCCTGTAAGTAACAGGCCTAAGTTCATTGCTCAGAGTTAGATTTGAGAGAAACTAAATCCTCTTCTGCTGTGGATTTCCCATCAAGACCAACACTGAGGGGCTGCACGGTGGCCCAGTGGTTAGCATTGCTGCCTCACAGCGCCAGGGACCCGGGTTCAACCGGCTTGGGTCACTGTCTGTGCGGAGTCTCCCCATGCCTGCGTGGGTTTCCTCCGGGTGCTCCGTTTTCCTCCCACAGTTTGAAAGACGTGCTGGTTAGGGTGCATTGGCCATGCTAAATTCTCCCTCAGTGTACCCGAACAGGTGCCGGAGTGTGGCGACTTGGGGATTTTCACCGTAACTTCATTGTAGTGTTAATAGAAACATAGAAGAAAGGAGTAGGAGGAGGCCATTTGGCCCTTCGAGCCTGCTCCGCCATTCATTACAATCATGGCTGATCGTCCAACTCAATAGCGTAATCCTGCTTTCTCCCCATAACCTGACATATCTAGCATAGAAACATAAAGTGATGTAAGCCTACTTGTAACTAATAAATAAACTTTAACTTTGAGACGGTCACTGCACGGAGCCTTTCTTGCCTATTGCCATGTCAGGCAGTGAAGTTTACACCAGAAAATTTTCAAAATGTCATGATAACACTTTTGTTCCATTTTTGTTCCCCACAGTTTGTGTGTTTCCATATATTTTGGCCTTCACTACTGATTCTATTGAGATTCGACTGGTGGTGAATGGAAATCTCGTTCACACTGCTGTAATGCTTGACCTTCATCTCACAGCGTCACAGGTACGAGGCTCGAGTGCGGATTACATTTTTACACATTTATCTCCTGAAAAATGACGGGTCATCGCGGGCGAGACAGCGCAGAGACAGAGCCTTGCCTAGCGAGGAACGGGTCAACTGGGGAAGAGTAACATTGTCATGGTCCAGCGAGCATGTGAATGATTCAATTGTAAATGGAAGGACGGATTTATTTAGAGATTAGTTTTCGTTGCAGACCAATAAAACTGTGTTCAAAGTTGAAAGAGCCAGCTAGGTTTGCATATTGTTATACGGCATACGTGGCTTGTTGGAGAATGCTCTGTACGTGGGAAGAATGAATCTTTTGTGCTAATCGTGTTTAGTAGCTGAAGCTGGGGAATACTTCTCCAAGTTCCCTGCCCTACGTACAACCCATGGAGCCTGAAGCAAACACAGAATGAGTGTCTCAGGATGACACAGGGATATGGTTTAATTACAATCACACAAGAATAACTCAATTGCACAATTCTACTTTACACACTTTATCATAGAATCCCTACAGTGCAGAAGAAACCATTCGGCCCATCGGGTCTGCACTGAGTCTCTGACAGGGTAAATTACCCAAGCCCTCACCCCACCCTAGCTCTGTAACCCCACACATTCCATCTAACCTCAACATCTTTGGACACTAAGGGGCAATTTAGCATGGCGAATCCATGTAACCCGCACATCTTTGGACACTAAGGGGCAATTTAGCATGGCCAATCCACCTAACCTGCACATCTTTGGACACTAAGGGGCAATTTAGCATGGCGAATCCACCTAACCTGCCCATCTTTGGACACTAAGGGGCAATTTAGCATGGCCAATCCACCTAACCTGCCCATCTTTGGACACTAAGGGGCAATTCAGCATGGCCAATGCACCTAACCTGCACACCTTTGGACACCAAGGGGCAATTTAGCATGGCCAATCCACCTAACCTGCACATTTTGGATTGTGGGAGGAGACCGGAGCACCCAGAGGAAATCCACGCAGGCACGGGGAGAACATGCAGACTCTGCACAGTCCTTCGCCAAGGTTGGAATCGATCCCAGTTCCCTGGCGCTGTGAAGCTGCAATGCGAACCACTGTGCCACTGCACTGCCTTCAATAGAGATTGCCATTGTGTGCTACAGTGCCAGCTTGCACACTTTGCAGTCACACCCAGGGTTGTGCTAACAATGATAGCATGTTCCCGCCTCAAAATGGAACATTTCATTGCAGCAGTCCGGGATAGATTCAAATCCGTTCCCGTTGGTGAAGAGTGACTAACTGCAACTTCCTGTCTCCCCCCCCCCCCCAAAGGACAAAGTGGTTGTTCCGGGGAAACAACTGACCCATCATTTGTTTCTCTCATTCCAGTCTGATATCTACTTTACCTCGGCCGCGTCGTCCATGAATGCGGCCTCTGGTGGCAGCTCGAAGGAAACAAGTTCACACAGCTCTCCACAAACTCCGACGGGGCAGGAGATGCCTGTGCTACCCACATCCCCCGGTGAAGGTAAGCTGTGCCCCTCAGCAGGAACCCGAAGGAGTGGGCGAGGATTTAGATCTCAAAGTATTTGACTGGACACGATACTCCAGATGTGGTCTCACCAACACCTTATATAATTACAACAACACTTCTCTACTTTTATACTCCAGTCCCTTTACAATAAATACTAACATCCCATTGGCCTTTTTTATTACATGCCGTGTAACAGTACTTCAGAATTCTTGTCCCCCCAATCCTCTCACCGTAAAGGCGAACATGTCCTTGACTTTCCTAATTGCATGCTAATCTGTTGTGTACCTTATGCAAGTACACTCAAATTTCTCTGAACATACAAGTTTAACACTTTTTAAAAAAATATTCTGCGTCATTATTCTATGAACCAAAGTAAATAACCTCATTACGCTCCATCTGCTGCCTTGTTTCCCATTTGTTGACAGTTCTTTGTGTCTCCCTCACAGCTTGCATTCCCACCTAGCTCTGTATCATCAGCAAACTCAGATGCATTACTCTCTGTCTCTTGGTCTAGGTTGGTAAATAGCTAAGGTCCCAGCACTGATCCATTTGGCACTGTACACGCCATAGCCTGCCAACTTGAAAATGATCTATTCATCCCTACTCTCTGCTTCCTGGCTGTTAACCAATTCTCTATCCACAGAAATATATCGCCCCCCTCCCCCCTACCCCCCCCAGCTCAATCAGCCCTTGTATATTAACCTTTTGTGTAGCACCTTACTAAATGTCCTTTGAGAATCCAAATATACTACATCTACTGGTCCCTTTTATCTATTTTCCTAGTTACATCCTTAAAAATACTCCAATAAATTTGGATTTCCCTTTCGTAATACAATGTTGCACAACACAGAGATGGCTGATTTAATGATAAATAACTGAGCAGAAGTTGGTTCAGTGTGACGAGGGCTGGGCTTTTGCACAGCTTGCTCACCCTGCCACTGGGGAACCTGTTGGTGTCGGGGAGAGGGGGGGGGGGTCAACTTCGGCTGGGAAGGGCTGGAAAATCCCATCCCATTACCTTAGACAGCGTCCTTCTCCCATTGAGACTTTGCGGTGACCGCCTCAAGTTTTACTGTATCCCTCGGTGCATAGTCCTGAACCTGCAAATTGTACTCGTCAACAACTGTGCACTGGAAGGCTTTGGGCAGACCAAAGTTGAGGGAATACAGCTGATTGCACTTATGGTCAAGGAGTCCATTTCAACACTTTGCTGTCTGCATCTATCATCCTTTACTACTTGAAAAACCATTTATGAGTTGTGTTGTGAACTGTGTGATTTTTTTCGGGCCTGCCTAAATTCCAATTTTGATTTGATTTATTATTCTCACATCAAAAGTATTGTTTCTTGCACGCTATACAGACAAAGCATACCGTACATAGAGAAGGAAATGAGAGGGTGCAGAATGTAGTGTTACATTCATAGCTAGGGTGTAGAGAAAGATCAACTTAATGCGAGGTAGGTCCATTCAAAAGTCTGATGGCATCAGGGAAGAAGCTGTTCTTGAGTCGGTTGATACGTGACCTCAGATTTTTGTATCTTTTTCACAGATGGAAGAAGGTGGAAAAAAGTATGTCCAGGGTGCGTTATGCTGGCTGCTTTGCCGTGGGAAGTGTAGACAGAGTCAATGGATGGGAGGCTGGTTGATTTTCCCACAAAACAATAGTAAAAGCAATTTATTGGTTGAATGTACTTTGGAGACATCTTGGCTAATTGCAAGTTCTTTGGGTCAATGGGTGGGAGGCTGGTTTGCATGACTACAACGATTGAATCATGTTGTTCGCTAATGTCCTTTAGGGAAGGAAATCTGCCATCCTTACAGGGTCTGGCCTACATGTGACTCCAGAGCCACAGCAATGTGGTTGACTCTCAACTGCCTTCCAAGGGCAACTAGGGATGGTCAATGAATGCTGGCCAGCCAGCGACACCCATATCCCACGAATGAATAAACAATGTTGTGATCCAGCGGGTGGGTTGACTGCATCAAGCAACAATTCCTATAGCTAGAGTTGGCCACACTGCAGAAACACTGAGTTTTAAAGTTTAAAGTTAATTTATTAGTGTCACAAGTCGGCTTACATTCACAGTGCAATGAAGTTACTATGAAAATTCCCTAGTTGCCACACTCCGTTCTCTGAAGGAGAATTTAGCATGGCCAATGCACCCAACCAGCACATCTTTCAGAATGTGGGAGGAAACTGGAGCAGCCGGAGGAAACCCATGCGGACACGGGGAGAACGTGCAGACTCTGCACAAGCAGTGACCCAAGATGGGAATCGAACCCGAGTCGCTGGCGCTATGAGGCAGCAGTGCTAATGACTGTGCCACCGTGTCGAGACCTTTATTGTAAGAAAACAATGTAACCTCCTGAGGACAGCTCTGCCTGTCCTGAAAGATGGGTCTGAATTAATTATTTCTTACAGTAATACCTAAGGCTTTGTAACATGGATCCCAGTGCTTTGGTTATCAAGCGTAATTTCCACATCCCATTAACGTTTGTGTTGGGGTTAGGGTGAGGATAATGTGGGGAAATCTGTTCATTGGCAAAGAAAGGGAACTATCCCTTTGTGATGAGATTAGTCTGTTTGTTGGTTCAAAACAGCCCTGCAGATGTGCTTCACCCTTTACATGGTCACAGGGAGAAACACTTACAGAAGCTGTTTCCACTGGGGATTAACCAAGGAAAGAGAGTCTGATGCCGTCTCTCCCATTACCAATGGCGGCGCGGAGGGAGGGGAAAGAGATTTATCTTTTTGGCAATAATATTATAGAAAGGATATTATTAAACTAGAAAGAGTGCAGAAAAGAGTTACAAGGATGCTACCGGGACTTGATGGTTTCAGTTATAAGGAGAGGCTGGATGGACTGGGAATTTTTTCCCTGAAGCGTAGAAGGCTAAGGGGTGATCTTATAGAGGTCCATAAAATAATGAGGGGCATAGATCAGCTCGGTAGTCAACATCTTTTCCCAAAGGCAGGGGAGTTTAAAACTATAGGGACATGAGTTGGGGCGGCATGGTAGCACAGTGGTTAGCACTGCTGCCTCACAGCGCCAGGGACCCAGGTTCGATTCCTGGCTTGGGTCACTGTCTGTGTGGAGTTTGTACGTTCTCCCCGTGTCTGCATGGGTTTCCTCCCACATTCTGAAAGACGTGCTGGTTAGGTGCATTGACCCGAACAAGCGCCGGACTGTGGCCACTAGGGGAATTTCACAGTAACTTCATTGCCTTGTGACTAATAAATAAACTTTACCTTTACTTTAAGGTGAGAGGGGAGAGATACAAAAGTGTACAGAGAAGCAATTTTTTCACACAGAGGGTGGTGAGTGTCTGGAACAAGCTGCCAGAGCTAGTAGTAGAGGCAGGTACAATTTTGTCTTTTAAAAAGCATTTAGATAGTTACATGGGTACGATGGGTATAGAGGGATATGGGCCAAATGCGGAAATTGGGACTAGCTTAGTAGTTTAAAAAAAAGGCGGCATGGACAAGTTGGGCTGAACCTTGATGACTCTATAATATGAATTGAGTAGTATCAGATTAATTATCTGTTCGATGCCGGACTTGACATTACTGGCCTGAGATTGTGGGCTGAATTTTACCATCCCCTAGGTGGTGGGTACAAAAGCGAGGGGATGCTGGTAAATTCCCACTGCCTGGGAAATGTTTATTAATTCTTTCAGGGGAGGTGAGTGGCCTGCTTTTATCACCCATCCTTGATTGCGCTTGCGAAGGTGGTGGAGAACCACCTTCTTGAACCGCTGCAGTCCGTATGGTCTGAGTGCACCCACGGTGCTATTAGGAAGGGAGTCCAAAGTTTTTAGCTCAGCGACAGTGAAGGAATGGCGATATGTTTCCGAGTCAGGATGGCGTGTGGCTTGAAGGGGAAATTGCAGGTGGTGGCATTCCCAGGTGTCTGCTGCCCTTGTCTTTCTAGGTGGAAGGGGTCATGGGTTTGGAAAGGAGTTTTGGTGAGTTGCAGCAGTGCATCTTGTACCTGGTTCACGTGGCTGCCACTGTGCATCAGTGGTGGAGGAGTGAATGGTTATTGTGGTGGATGGGATGTCAAGCGGGGACCACTTTGTCCTGGATGGTGTTGAGTTTCTTGAGTGTTGTTGGGGCTGCACTCATCCAGGCAAGTGGGGAGCATTCCATCACACTCCTGCCTTGTGCCTTGAAGATGGTGGACAGGCTTTGGGGAGTCGGGAGGTGAGTTGCGCGCCACAGGATTCCTGGCCTTTGACCTGCTCTTGTAGCCGCAGTATCCATATGGCTAGTCTATTAATCTATTAGTCTATATGGCTAATCTAGTTCTGTTTCTATTGATGGTAACCCCCCCAGGATGTTGATAGCGGGGGATTCAGTGATGGTAATGTCAAGTGGAGATCCTTACATTCTCTCTTGTTGAAGACAGTCATTATCTGGCACTTGCGTGGCATGAATGTTATTGGCCACTCATCAGCCTAAGGGCTAAGAGGCAAAATTGACTGAGCACTCCATGGAGATGGGCATCCAATTTGCACAATTAAGGGCGCAATTACAGGCCATGTTTTGGGGCCCCAGGTATTTTGATTCCCTGTGGCTCTTTAGGGAGTCACAGAAATCAGAGGCCTGGTGCATCATGAGGGAACTGAGCGCAGCAGAGGCACCCCCCCTCCCTCTCTCGCCCCACTCCCCACCCCCCCTTCCCCCTCCCCCCCCCATGGCTCCATTGGCCAATCTGGAAGGCTTTGTCCTGTGATTGCTGGGGCCTTCCCCCTCAGCCATCCCGACTTTGTGCTGGGGTGTATGAGGATGCCTCCATCTTGAGGTGCCCCCCGAGGTGCCCGACCTGCCAAAGCAGCGCCCACCTATCCCGGTGCGCTGACTGAAGCTTCAAAGCTGTCGGCCCTCTCGATTGGGCCAGCAGCATGAAGAGCCAGCCCACAATCCTTGATTGGACGGCGATCCTGGCGACAGCCTGCAGGAGGCCGCCTGCAGTAGCATTGCCGAGCTGGGCCCACTTTATTTCAACTGCCTCAAACCCCACCCATTCGCACAGTTAATTTGCAGCCCCTAAAGTGGGAGGACCAATTTTGCAGGAGCTGAGTATTTCCGCCACTCCTATCCCATTCCTTCTTTGCCTGCTCTTTTCCTATTGTCTCCAGACCCCATCCACACCCTGCTGTAAGCTGCTCCTAATCCTCTCCAAGCGTCACTCCTTTAAGTGGGTGACACAATGGTTAATACTGCTGCCTCACAGCGCCAGGGACCCGGGTGCAATTCAGGCCTCAGGTGACTGTGTGAAGTTTGCACATTCTCCCTGTATCTGCGTGGGTTACCTTCAGGTGCTCTGGTTTCCTCCCACAGTCCAAAGATTTGTGGGTTAGGTGGATTGGCCATGCTAAATTGCCCCTTAGCGTCCCAGGATGTGTAGGTTAGGGGGATTAGCGGAGTAAATACGTGGAGTTACAGGGATAGGTCCTGGGTAAGATGTTCTTTTGGAGAGTTGGTGCAGACTCGATGAGCCAAATGGCCTTCTTCTGTACTGCAGGGATTCTAAGTAGTTTCATAGAATCCCTACAGTGCAGAAGGAGGCCATTCAGCCCATTGAGCCTGCACCAACAACAACCCCACCCAGGCCCTATCCCTGTAATCCCACATATTCACCCTGCCAATCCCTGTGACACTAAGGGGCAATTTAGCATGGCCATTCAACCTATCCTGCACATCTTTGGACTGTGGGAGGAAACTGGAACTCCCGGAGAAAACCCACGCAGACATGGGGAGAATGTGCAAGCTCCACACAGACAGTGACCCGAGGCCGGAATCGAACCCGGGTCCCTGGCGCTGTGAGGCAGCAGTGCTAACCACTGCGCCACCGAGGTCAGGAGGGGTGGAAGAGCCTCCAGAAATGCCTACAGCTCTAGATATTCCACATGGCAGCGAGGTCCAGATTTCCACTTGCCATCTGCCCCTCACAGGACAATCGAGATCAGGACTTCAGCATTAGGGAGGGGATGGGTAGAAGTGGTCGTGTCCCAGAAATCCTGAGGGGGGAGGGAGAGGCGCCAGAGGTAGCGGTACATATTGGTACCGCTGATGTGGGAAGGAAGGGGGAAGGGGTCATGAAAAGAGAGTATAGGGAATTAGGGAGACAGCTGAGAAGGAGGAAAGCAAAGGTAGTAATCTCAGGATTGCTGCCTGTGCCACGCGAAGGTGAGGGCAGGAATGGAGTAAGGTGGAGAATGAATGTGTGGCTGAGGGACTGGTGCAGGGGGCAGGGATTCAGGTTCCTGGACCATTGGGACCTCTTTAGGGGCAGGTGTGACCTGTATACAAAAAACGGGTGGCACTTGAATCCCAGGGGGACCAATATCCCGGCGGGAAGGTTGGCTAA
This sequence comes from Mustelus asterias, assembly GCF_964213995.1. Taxonomy (NCBI): domain Eukaryota; kingdom Metazoa; phylum Chordata; class Chondrichthyes; order Carcharhiniformes; family Triakidae; genus Mustelus; species Mustelus asterias. The sequence goes on from NC_135813.1 coordinate 16,843,746, forward strand.
GGCTACTGGGGAGAGTTTAAACTAGATAGGTTGGGGGGAGGGGATCGAGACGAGGTGACTGGGAGCGAGGAAGTTAGCTCGCAAACGGAGAAGGGTTATAGACAGTGCAAGAGGGAGGATGGACCGGGGATAGAGAAGGAGAGAGCTCAGACCAAAGGATTGAGATGTGTTTACTTTAATGCCAGGAGTATAGTGAATAAAGGGGATGAGCTCAGAGCGTGGATCGATGCCTGGAAGTGTGATGTGGTGGCCATTATGGAGACTTGGATGTCTCAGGGACAGGACTGGATACTCCAGGTGCCAGGATTCAGATGTTTCAGGAAGGACAGGGAGGGAGGCAAGAGAGGGGGTGGAGTAGCACTGCTGATCAGGGATAGTGTCACAGCTGTAGAAAAGGTGTATGCTGTGGAGGGATTGTCTACAGAGTCTCTGTGGGTGGAAGTTCGGAGTGGGAAGGGGTCGATCACTTTGCTGGGAGTTTTCTATAGGCTGCCCAATAGTAACAGGGAGGTGGAGGAGCAGATAGGGAAACAGATCCTGGAGAGTTGCAATAATAGCAGAATTGTTGTGATGGGAGACTTTAATTTCCCAAACATAGATTGGAATATCCCTAGGGTAAGGGGATTGGATGGGGAGGAGTTCGTTAGGTGTGTTCAGGAGGGTTTCCTGACACAGCATACAAGAGGAGAGGCTGTACTTGATCTGATACTGACCAATGAACCTGGACAGGTGTCAGATCTCTCAGTGGGAGAGCATCTTGGGGATAGCAATCATAACTCTATCTCCTTTATGCTTGCATTGGAAAAAGAGAGGATCAGGCAAGCTAGGAAAGCGTTTATATGGAGTAAGGGGAAATATGAAGACATAAGGCAGCAAATTAGAGGAGTAAATTGGAAGGAGGTATTCTCGGGGAAATGTACTGAAGAGAGGTGGCAGTTTTTCAAGGAATATCTGTCTAGAGTTCTACAGGACAATGTTCCGAGCAGACAGGGAGGAGTTGGTAGGTTAAAGGAACCGTGGTGCACGAAAGCTGTGTGGGTCCTAGTCGAGAAGAAAAGGAAAGCATACAAAAGGTTCAGAGAGCTTGGCGAAGATAGGGATCTAGATGAGTATACGGCTTGTAGGAAGGGACTAAAGAAGGAAATTAGGAGAGCCAGAAGGGGTCACGAGAAGGCCTTGGCAGGTAGGATTAAGGAAAACCCTAAGGCGTTCTATAAATATGTGAAGAGTAAAAGGATGAGATGTGAAGGAATAGGGCCTATAAAAGGGGAAGGCGGGAAAATCTGTAGGGAACCAGTAGAAATGGCAGAGGTGCTTAATGAGTATTTTGCCTTGGTTTTCACAGAGGAGAAGGACCTGGGTGGATGTACTGGGGGCTTGCGGTGGACTGAAAAGATTGAGTATGTGGACTTTGACAAAGAGGTTGTGCTGGAATCTTTGAATGGCATCAAGATAGATAAGTCGCTGGGTCTGGATGGGATTTTCCCCAGGTTACTGTGGGAGGCGAGGGAAGAGATTGCAGAGCCTCTGGCGATGATCTTTGCGTCGTCGATGGAGACGGGAGAGGTGCCGGAGGATTGGAGGATTGCGGATGTGGTTCCTATTTTCAAGAAGGGGAATAGGGATAGCCCAGGAAATTACCAACCGGTGAGTCTAACCTCAGTGGTTGGTAAGCTGATGGAAAAGATCCTGAGGGACAAGATTTATGAGAATTTAGAAAGGTTTGGTATGCTCAAGAATACTCAGCATGGCTTTGTCAAAGGCAGATCGTGCCTTATGAGCCTGGTGGAGTTCTTCAAAAATGTGACAAAACACATTGACGAAGGGAAAGCGGTAGATGTGGTTTATCTGGATTTTAGCAAGGCGTTCAATAAGGTCCCCCATGCAAGGCTTCTAGAAAAAGTGAGAGGGCATGGGATCCAAGGGGCTGCTGCCCTATGGATCCAGAACTGGCTTGCCCAAAGGAGGCAGAGAGTGGGTATAGATGGGTCTTTTTCTAAATGGAGGTCGGTCACCAGTGATGTGCCCCAGGGATCTGTTCTGGGACCCTTGCTGTTTGTCATTTTCATAAATGATCTGGATGAGGAAGTGGAGGGATGGGTTGGTAAGTTTGCCGATGACACGAAGGTTGGTGGGGCTGTGGATAGTCTGGAGGGATGTCAGAAGTTACAGAGGGACATAGATAGGATGCAAGACTGGGCGGAGAAGTGGCAGATGGACTTCAACCCAGATAAATGCGTAGTGGTCCATTTTGGCAGGTCAAATGGGATGAAGGAGTACAATATAAAGGGAAAGACTCTTAGTACTGTGGAGAATCAGAAGGACCTTGGGGTCCGGGTCCATAGGACTCTAAAATTGGCCCCGCAGGTGGAGGAGGTGGTTAAGAAGGCGTATGGTGTGCTGGCCTTTATCAATCGAGGGATTGAGTTTAGGAGTCCGGGGATAATGATGCAGCTATATAAGACCCTTGTCAGACTCCACTTGGAGTACTGTGCTCAGTTCTGGTCGCCTCATTACAGGAAGGATGTGGAAAAGATTGAAAGGGTGCAGAGGAGATTTACGAGGATGTTGCCTGGATTGAGTGGCATGCCTTATGAGGATAGGCTGAGGGAGCTCGGTCTTTTCTCCTTGGAGAGACGTAGGATGAGAGGAGACCTAATAGAGGTATATAAGATGTTGAGAGGCATAGATCGGGTGGACTCTCAGAGGCGTTTTCCCAGGGTGGAAATGGCTGCTATGAGAGGACACAGGTTTAAGGTGCTGGGGGGTAGGTACAGGGGAAATGTTAGGGGTAAGTTTTTCACACAGAGGGTGGTGGGCGAGTGGAATCGGCTGCCGTCAGTGGTGGTGGAGGCGAACTCAATAGGGTCTTTTAAGAGACTCTTGGATGAGTACATGGGACTAAATAGGATGCAGAGTTATGGGTAGGCCTAAAAGGTAGGGATATGTTCGGTACAACTTGTGGGGCTGAAGGGTCTGTTTTGTGCTGTAGTTTTTCTATGTTTCTAAGTGCTCTGAAGCAGAGGCCAGCCTCAGTACAACTTTTACCAGGATCTTGGGAGATGGAACTCTTTGAGAAGAATATCTCGCACGTCATTGCAAGATTTATCATTGAGCCATTGTGGAACAATTTGGAATTCATAAGGGAGCAATTAAAGGAGAAATGAAAGGGCAGGGATGAAATTGCAATCTAATTTCAAGCTTAGATTGCACCAGCAATGCACTTCCTAGATTAAATTCAAATCAGCCTGGCCTGTTCTTTGTTCCATCTACACGTTCCCATGTGACGCTTACTGCTGAAGAGGAACCTCTTATAATTCTGATGTCATGAAATCTCGGCTATGCCTCTCTGCCAATTGGTTTAGTGTCTGTTTTGTTTTTCAATTTTAATCAAGCTTTGGGGCCAAGGCAGCGTACATTGGCGTCACTGACTGCCGCAGTGTGCACACCAATTTTAATAAAAGGGATAATATTTTACTTCTAAATTGGAATTTGTTGTGCCTGTCACAGAGCTGCGGATATAATGAATAAATATACAGTTCCTGTAGACAATAGCTGCGTTCTGGAGATGACTTCAAAGCCTAATAAAAGCAAATTACTGTGGATTCTGAAACCAAAAGAGAAAATGCTGGAAAATCTCAGCCGGTCTGGCAGCATCTGTAAGGAGAGAAAAGAGTTGACGTTTCCATAAGACCATAAGACATAAGAGCAGAATTAGGCCACTTGGCCCATCGAGTCTGCTCCGCCATTTAATCATCCCCATTCTCCTGCCTTTTCCCCATAACCCCTGATCCCCTTATTAATCAAGAACCTATCTATCTCTGTCTTAAAGACACTCAGTGATTTGGCCTCCACAGCTTTCTGCAGCAAAGAGTTCCACTGATTCACCAGTCTCTGGCTGAAGAAATCCCTCCTTATCTCTGTTTTAAACGATTGTCCTTTTAACCCGAGATTGTGCCCTCTGGTTCTAGTTTTTCCTACTGGTGGAAACATCCTCTCCACGTCCACTCTCTCCAGGCCTCACAGTATCCTGTAAGTTGCAATAAGATCCCCCCTCATTCTCCTAAACTCCAACAAGTACCTACTCAGAGTCCTCAAATGTTCCTCACACGACAAGCTCTTCATTCCAGGGATCATTCCTGTGAACCTCCTCTGGACCCTTTCCAAGGCCAGCACATCCTTCCTTAGATATGGGGCCCAAAACTGCTCACAATTCTCCAAATGTGGTCTGACCAGAGCCTTAGCTCAAAGGGGTGACCCTTTGTCAAAGCTAAAAGGCATAGAAAGTGGGAGATATTTATACTGTAGGATATTTTCAAAGCCTAATAAATTGGACTTTGTCGCAGCCTGCTCCTTGGTGAACTTGGGATTATTAACGGGACATCTTTTCCACACAGTCTGATACAGATGGCTGTGGTTATTGATCACCAGACATTTTGCCCTCACAGCAGCCTTTGGCACAGACCCCAAACTCCTGACCAAGTGAAATGATTTGAGGCACTATAATTAAAAGTTAAAGTTTTTATTTATTAGTCACAAGTAAGACATTAACACTGCAATTAAGTTACTGTGAAATTCCCCTAGTTGCCACACTCTGGTGCCTGTTTGGGTCCCTGCACATCTAACCAGCACATCTTTCAGACTGTGGGAGCACCCGGAGGAAACCCACGCAGACATGGAGAGAATGTGCAGACTCCACACAGACATTGACTCAAGCCAGGAATTGAACCTGGGTCCCTGGCACTGTAAGGCAGCAGTGCTAATCACTGTGCCACTGTGCCACCCTCTCATTCATTGAATGAGAGAGTGACAGAGACACTGCGAGGCAGCCTGTTATCTGCTATTTACTGGGCAGCAACAGCTTATCATGAGGAAAATCTAGAAATCATAGACACCCTACAGTACAGAAGCAGGCCGTTTGGCCCTTCGAGTCTGCACTGATTCTCTGACAGAGCATCCAACCCTACCCTGTAACCCCACATATTTACCCTGCTAATCCCCCTAACATACACATCTTTGGATACTAAGGGGCAATTTAGCATGGCCAATCAAGCTAACCCATGCATCTTTGGACTTTAAGAGGAAACTGGAGCACCTGGAAGAAACCCACGCAGGCACGGGGAGAGTGTGCAAACTCCACACAGTGTGGAGGTGATCTAACCAAAAGGATTCTAAGTCCTGAACAAGCGTGAAAACAGGAGTTTCCGATCCGTTTTATCGGCAAGGCCACATGTCCAATCTTATGCCAGTCTGTTCAAAAAATAATGCTAAATCTGTTCCCTGCCAGTGGCGGGGGATGCTTGCCAGAAAGCCGGAAAGCTGGCAGTAGGGGACACAATTGCGCATGAACAGATCTTTCCATTCTATGCAACAGAACAGAGAGATTATCAGTCACCTCCATTGCCCTGTATATCACGCTGCTGCCCTGCCCCCCACCCCCCGCCACCCCAACCGTATATTATGTGATTTCCCTCTCCTGCAATCGCTGGCCGCTGGTTGATTGCCACCCACCTGCTCCCACCCCCGAACCCCCCCGCCCACCCCGTCCCACCCCCACACCCGCCCAGCACCCAGTCAATCACTAGTTGCAATGTGCGCAGCTACTGTCCCACCCTGTTCCCGACCTCCCGGGATAGCCTCTGGTCCTACTGGTGAGGCCATCACGACAGGACCTGGCGATTACATCCCTGGCTCACGAATTATATTCAAATCCTATTTAAAATAGATTTAAATATTATAATCAGCCTTGATTTGATTTGATTTATTATTGTCACATGTATTAGCATACAGGGAAAAGTATTGTTTCTTGCACGCTTTACAAAGCATACCGTTCATAGAGAAGGAAAGGAGAGGGTGCAGAATGTAGTGTTACAGTTATAGCTAGGGTGTAGAGAAAGATCAACTTAATGCAAGGTAGGTCCATTCAAAAACCTAATGATAGGTGTGAGGCTGACCTCACCAGGTATCTGGGCCCGGTATGATCACGATAGGCGAGAAATTAGGTGCAAACCCGATTTTTTTGCCTCTCTCGTGATATTACCGGCACGGCCCGCCCATCGACTGTCGGGGCAAGAAGGTAAGGTTGCCCCCACAGTCACCCAAGGCTGGAATTGAACCCGTGTCCCTGGCACTGTGAGGTAGCAGTGCTAAAAATCTGTTCTAACTCTCTGCTGCTGATCTGTTGAAACAGCTTAGACAAGTGAAACACAAGGTACAAGTGTCCACACTCTTCCCTCCAAGTTGTTCAGCGGCCTTGTTGTGTAATGTTATGCCTCATTTCCTGCCACACAGAATGTGTTCTCCACTGGCAAGTACACAAACTCAGCGATATTGAACAGAAGTGACAGCGCTTTGATCCTGAACTAAGTTTATTTTTTCTTTAATATTGGAAGGTTTTGTAGAGTGAGTCGTGGCACAGTTGTCAGCGCTCTCACCTCACAGTCACAAGGGTTCCAAGTTCATGTCACACTCCCGGTCCTGAGCACAAAAATCATGGCTGTCACTCCAGTGCAGTACTCAGGGAGTGCCGCACTGTCAGAGGGTCAATACTGAAGGAGTGCCGCACTGTCAGAGGGTCAGTACTGAAGGAGTGCCGCACTGTCAGAGGGTCAGTACTGAGGGAGTGCCGCACTGTCAGAGGGTCAATACTGAAGGAGTGCCGCACTGTCAGAGGGTCAGTACTGAGGGAGTGCTGCACTGTCAGAGGGTCAGTACGGAGGGAGTGCTGCACTGTCAGAGGGTCAGTGCTGAAGGACTGCTGCAATGTCAGAGGGTCAGTACTGAAGGGGTGCTGCACTGTCAGAGGGTCAGTACTGAGGGAGTGCTGCACTGTCAGAGGGTCAGTACTGAGGGAGTGCTGCACTGTCAGAGGGACAGTACTGAGGGAGTGCTGCACTGTCAGGGGGTCAGTACTGAGGGAGTGCTGCACTCCCTGAGCAGTGACCCTGAGCAGTGATCCTCTGAGGGAGTGCCGCTCTGTCAGAGGGTCAGTGCTGAGGGAGTGCCGCTCTGTCAGAGGGTCAGTGCTGAGGGAGTGCCGCTCTGTCAGAGGGTCGCTGCTCAGGGAGTGCTGCACTGTCAGAGGGTCACTGCTCAGGGAGTGCTGCACTGTCAGAGGGTCACTGCTCAGGGAGTGCTGCACTGTCAGAGGGTCACTGCTCAGGGAGTGCCGCACTGTCAGAGTGTCAGTACTGAGAGAGTGCCGCACTGTCAGAGGGTCACTGCTCAGGGAGTGCCGCACTGTCAGAAGGTCACTGCTCAGGGAGTGCCGCACTGTCAGAGTGTCAGTACTGAGAGAGTGCCGCACTGTCAGAGGGTCACTGCTCAGGGAGTGCCGCACTGTCAGAAGGTCACTGCTCAGGGAGTGCCGCACTGTCAGAAGGTCACTGCTCAGGGAGTGCCGCACTGTCAGAGTGTCAGTACTGAGAGAGTGCCGCACTGTCAGAGGGTCAGTACTGAGGGAGTGCCGCACTGTCAGAGGGTCACTGCTCAGGGAGTGCCGCACTGTCAGAAGGTCACTGCTCAGGGAGTGCCGCACTGTCAGAAGGTCACTGCTCAGGGAGTGCTGCACTGTCAGAGGGTCAGTACTGAGAGAGTGCCGCACTGTCAGAGGGTCAGTACTGAGGGAGTGCCGCACTGTCAGAGGGTCACTGCTCAGAGAGTGCCACACTGTCAGAGGGTCAGTACTGAGAGAGTGCCGCACTGTCAGAGGGTCACTGCTCAGGGAGTGCCGCACTGTCAGAAGGTCACTGCTCAGGGAGTGCCGCACTGTCAGAGGGTCAGTACTGAGAGAGTGCCGCACTGTCAGAGGGTCACTGCTCAGAGAGTGCCACACTGTCAGAAGGTCACTGCTCAGGGAATGCCGCACTGTCAGAGTGTCAGTACTGAGAGAGTGCCGCACTGTCAGAGATTGGATGGAACAAATGCAATGTGCTCAGAACCAGAGAGTCTGGGCAGAATTCTCTGGTCTCGCACGCCCCGCCACCGCTGCCAACGAGAACGGAGAATTTGGCGCTCTGCTGAATCTCCGCTCGCAGCAGCGGGACTGGAGAATCACAGCCGGGGGCGAGTTGGGAGAATTCCCACCCCTGTTGCAATATCGATTGAGGTTTAAACATTTTGCAGGACACCAGGGATAATACCCAGCTCTACTTCCAATTAGTGCCGTGGGACCCTTCACACCCACCTGTGAAGCCAAACAGTTTAACGTCTCCGCGGACATGAACAGTGCCTCCTGACCATGCAACACTCCCTCAGTACTGACCCTCTGACAGTGCGGCACTCCCTCAGTACTGACCCTCTGACAGTGCAACACTCCCTCAGTACTGACCCTCTGACTGTGCGGCACTCCCTCAGTACTGCCCCTATGACAGTACAGCACTCCCTCAGTACTGACCCTCTGACAGTGCAACACTCCCTCAGTACTGACCCTCTGACAGTACAGCACTCCCTCAGTACTGATCCTCTGACAGTGCAGCACTCCCTCAGTACTGACCCTCTGACAGTGCAGCACTCCCTCAGTACTGCCCCTTTGACACTGCAACACTCCCTCAGTACTGCCCCTCTGACAGTGCAACACTCCCTCAGTACTGACCCTCTGACAGTGCAGCACTCCCTCAGTACTGACCCTCTGACAGTGCAACACTCCCTCAGTACTGACCCTCTGACTGTGCGGCACTCCCTCAGTACTGCCCCTCTGACAGTACAGCACTCCCTCAGTACTGACCCTCTGACAGTGCAGCACTCCCTCAGTATTGCCCCTTTGACAGTGCAACACTCCCTCAGTACTGCCCCTCTGACAGTACAGCACTCCCTCAGTACTGACCCTCTGAAAGTGCAGCACTCCCTCAGTACTGACCCTCTGACAGTACAGCACTCCCTCAGTACTGACCTCTGACAGTGCAGCACTCCCTCAGTACTGTCCCTCTGACAGTGCAGGACTCCCTCAGTACTGACCCTCTGACAGTGCAGCACTCCCTCAGTACTGTCCCTCTGACAGTGCAGCACTCCCTCAGTACTGTCCCTCTGACAGTGCAGCACTCCCTCAGTACTGACCCTCTGACAGTGCAGCACTTCCTCAGTACTGACCCTCTGACAGTGCAGCACTCCCTCAGTACTGACCCTCTGACAGTGCAGCACTCCCTCAGTACTGTCCCTCTGACAGTGCAGCACTACCTCAGTACTGACCCTCTGACAGTGCAGCACTCCCTCAGTACTGACCCTCTGACAGTGCAGCACTCCCTCAGTACTGACCCTCTGACCCTCTGACAGTGCAGCACTCCCTCAGCACTGACCCTCTGACAGTGCAGCACTCCCTCAGTACTGTCCCTCTGACAGTGCAGCACTCCCTCAGTACTGACCCTCTGACAGTGCAGCACTCCCTCAGTACTGACCCTCTGACAGTGCGGCACTCCCTCAGTACTGACCCTCTGACAGTGCAGCACTCCCTCAGTACTGTCCCTCTGACAGTGCAGCACTCCCTCAGTACTGACCCTCTGACAGTGCAGCACTCCCTCAGTACTGACCCTCTGACCCTCTGACAGTGCAGCACTCCCTCAGCACTGACCCTCTGACAGTGCAGCACTCCCTCAGTACTGTCCCTCTGACAGTGCAGCACTCCCTCAGTACTGACCCTCTGACAGTGCAGCACTCCCTCAGTACTGACCCTCTGACAGTGCGGCACTCCCTCAGTACTGACCCTCTGACAGTGCAGCACTCCCTCAGTACTGTCCCTCTGACAGTGCAGCACTCCCTCAGTACTGACCCTCTGACAGTGCATGACTCCTAAGCACTGCACTGGAGCATCAACCTTGATTTCCGTGCTGAAGTCGTGAGGAGGGATTGAACCCACAACTGTCTGACTCAGACACAAATGCTGCCAGCTGAGCTGCTGCTGACATCTTTACTTTAGAATGATCAAGTACTAGGAGACTCTCATCTCCAAGAATAGCTGAAGCCACTATTATTAAACACTACTGTTGGTTTTACAAAGTGACGTAACCACTTAATGCAGGATGGTAATTGTCAGGTAGCGGCAATCTGAAGGAGCAATGTGGAGATAATGGACGTGCAAAACACCAAGGTTCGCAGCTCAATGTGTTGCCATTGTACCTTTCTGGGATTGTGGTATTGTGACTGTGAACTTGAAGAATTGGTTTGTTCTTTAATGGTAAGTGGCTGATGCAAAGGACAGTCTCTGTACTCCATTCTTACATTGATAACTACGAGTAACAAGATCAAAGGCAAACAGGAGCCACTTTTGGTCGTCTTATTGAAAGAAAGATGTCGGCTGGAATTCTTCAGCTGTTCTCCAGAGAGAGGGTGGGGGGATGAGAGAGGGAGGTAGGGGGTGGGGCAGGGTGTGGACGAGGGGGTAGGGGGATGGGATAGGGAGTGGGGATGGGGTGGGGAGAGGGGGAGGGCGAGAGGCTGGGCGAGTGGGTAGGGGGATGGGAGAGAGGGGGAGGGGTCTGGGAAAGGGGGCAGGGAGTGGGACGGGGTGGGGGTGGGAGAGGGAGGTAGCAGGTGGGAGAGCGGATGGGGGTGGGAGAGGGGGGTAGGGGATGGGAGAAGGGGTAGGGGATGGGAGAGGGGCTAGGGAGTGGGAGAGGGGATGGGGTGGGAGATGGATGGGGAGTGGGAGAAGGGATGGGGGTGGGAGAGGGGGTAGGGAGTGGGAAAGGGGGTGGGGGTTGGGAGAGGGGGTAGGGGATGGGAGATGGGATGGGGAGTGGGAAAGGGAATGAGAGGATGGGAGAGAGGGTGGGGGAGTGGGAGAGGGGGGTAGAGGGTGGGTGATGGGATGGTGAGTGGCAGAGGGGATAGGGGGTGGGAGAGGGGGTGGGGAGATGGAAGAGCGGGTAGGGGGTGGGAGAAGGGATGGGAGTGGGAGAGGGGGGGAGGAGGTGGGAGAGGGGATGGGGAGTGGGAAAGGGGGTGGGGGCAGGAGTGGGGGTGGGGGGCAGAATTGGGAGTGGGGTAGGGGGGCGGGGATGGAGGTGGGAGGTGGGATTGGGGGTGGGGGTTTGAGTGAGACTGTGGAAATTAAATGAAAGTTTCCCTCGGTGATTTGAGTGCAATCAGGGAGATGGTGAGATGGTGAGTGCAGCCCTGTAAACATTTACATTGATTCACTCGAGCTGTGCAAAGTGCCAGAGGACTAGAGGAATGTGCACGCGGATGGTGTCTGTATTCAAAGAACATTAAAATCACAACCTGGCAACCATAAAACCGGCATGTCGAACCTCAATGGTGGAATATTACTGGAAGGCTATTGGCCTTCATCTGGAGTCCTCGTGCTAATTGGGGTTACAAGACATGGCTTTAAAAAACAGAGGTCATCTTCTCCGATGGTGTACTGGGTGATTCAGTGAGGCTGAGGGGCTTGGAGGAGAAGACTGTTATTTAAATAAAGTTAAAGTTTACTTATTAGTCACAAGTAAGGCTTACATTAACACTGCAATGAAGTTACTGTGAATATACAGCAGTGGGAATTGGTTTATCCTTTATTAATGTATTCTAAAGGTAAGTGTACTCCGTGAACAGTCTTTCAGTTTGCCCTCTCTAGATTGTTTTGAGTAATATTGGATTTCACTTCAAGTTTTGACAAGTTAACACCAGCTGTTGTAGAGCTCTGTGTTTACGCATGCTCGAAACAGATAACCTTTCAATTTAATTAAAGTAAGCAAATGGGGAAAAAATCATCTTGCCTGTTGGTTTTGAGTCATCTGTCATCGCAACAAAGTAAAAAGGGCATGTATGAGGAGCGTTTGAGGACTCTGGGTCTGTACTCGATGGAGTTTAGAAGGATGAGGGGGGGGATCTCATTGAAAGTTACAGAATACTGAAAGGTCTGGATAGAATGGACGTGGGAAGATGTTTCCATTAGTGGGTGAGACTAGGATCCGAGAACGCAGGCTCAGAGTAAAGGGACGACTCTTTAGAATTGAGATGAGAAGGAATTTCCTTAGCTAGAGGGTGGTGAATCTGTAGAATTCAGTGCCACAGAAGGCTGTGGAGGCCAAGTCATTGAGTATATTTAAGACAGAGATAGGTTCTTGATTGGTAAGGGGATCAAAGGTTACGGGGAAAAGACGGGAGAATGGGTTCAGAAACATATCAGCCATGATCGAAAGGCGGATTAGATTGAATGTCCTAATTCTAGTCCAATATCTTATGGCCAGTAGAAAAAATATTGTTATTGCAATTACACAATGATTTTTTTTATTAAGTGCTTCCATCTCACTGAGACTTCAGGCCAATCCACACCCAACAACCTGCTCTGAAAACTCTGTTTACATTTTGATTGCTGTGACAAATTGGACCACAGCAGCGGAGACAATCCACAACGTTCTAAAACGATCCACAACATTCTAAAACAATCCACAACATTCTAAAACAATCCACAACATTCTAAAACAATTCACAACATTCTAAAACAAATTCACAGCATTCTAAAACAATCCACAACATTCTAAAACAAATTCACAACATTCTTAAACAAATTCACAACATTCTAAAACAATCCACAACATTCTAAAACAAATTCACAACATTCTAAAACATCCACAATATTCTAAAACAATCCGCAACATTCTAAAACAAATTCACAACATTCTAAAACAAATCCACAACATTCTAAAACAATTCACAACATTCTAAAACAAATTCACAACATTCTAAAACAATCCACAACATTCTAAAACAAATTCACAACATTCTAAAACAATCCACAACATTCTAAAACAATTCACAACATTCTAAAACAATCCACAACATTCTAAAACAATCCACAACATTCTAAAACAAATTCACAACATTCTAAAACAATCCACAACATTCTAAAACAATTCACAACATTCTAAAACAATCCACAACATTCTAAAACAAATTCATAACATTCTAAAACAAATTCACAACATTCTTAAACAAATTCACAACATTCTAAAACAATTCACAACATTCTAAAACAATCCACAACATTCTAAAACAATCCACAACATTCTAAAACAATCCACAACATTCTAAAACAAATTCACAATATTCTAAAACAAATTCACAACATTCTAAAACAATCCACAACATTCTAAAACAAATTCACAACGTTCTAAAACAATCCACAACATTCTAAAACAATCCACAACATTCTAAAACAATCCACAACATTCTAAAACAAATTCACAACATTCTAAAACAACCCACAACATTCTAAAACTCTACTTTCCTCCTACAGTCCAAAGACGTGCTGGTTAGTTGCACTGGCCATGCTAAATTCTCCCTTAGTGTACCCGAACAGGTGCCGGAGTGTGGCGACTAAGGGATTTTTACAGTAACCTCATTGCAGTGTTAATGTATGTCTACTTGTGGCACTAATAAATAAAATAAAAACTAATGTCTCTGGAATGGGACTTAAATCCACAACCTGCTGGCTCCAAGGCAGGAATGTTACCGATTGAGCCACCACCGCGCAGGTATAAAATTAATGAGCACACTACGCTACCCCATTTCACACAGCCACCTTGCTCAACTGAAGCAGTCTCATTATTTTTGTCTGCCTTAGTCCTGCACTCATCAGCTTCTCTGTTCTGAAAAACATGACTCCTTTTCCGCTGTCTGACTTTCTGCTTTGTTCCTGGCTGTTCTGACTCGGCCGCTAGGGGGAGAGGAATTAAAAGCCTTCTGAAACAGTGGGTGGTGCTTATTGACTATGGATACAAAAAAAATGAACATCTTATCAGCTTCTTAATGACCTTCTATCTCCGAATCCTCTTGGCTCCCTCCTGTGGCCTAGGTCACTGAACTGGGAAACCACAAATCCTAGAGCCAAGGTTCTGGGGTTGCTGGCTTGAATCCTATTGCAGTAGATGGTAAAACCATCCTGTGGCAGTCAGAACTGAACAATATACCTTTCTTTCTACTTGCAAGCGTGCAGCAGATTCTCAGAACATATTGAAAATAACTTTTTTAATCCTTTCTGTGGCAAAAATCCTGTGAAGGTGTTGAACTTGGCAGGCTGATTAGAATCAAATTGTTCACACACAATAGCTCAAAAGTGAAATTCGCTGCTACGGAAGGATGGCACAGTGGCACAGGGTTAGCACTACTGCTTCACAGCGCCAGGGACCTGGGTTCAATTCTGGTCTCAGGTCACTGTCTATGTGGAGTTTGCACGTTCTCCCTGTGTCTGCGTGGGTTTCCTCCGGGTGCTCCGGTTTCCTCCCGCAGTCCAAAGATGTGCGGGTTGGGTGGATTGGCCATGCTAAAATTGACCCTAAGTGCCAGGAGATTAGCAGGGTAAATATGTGGGGAAATGGGAATAGGACCTGGGTGGGATTGTAGTCGGTGCGGACTCGATGGGTCAAATGGCCTCCTTCTGCACTGCAGGGATTCAATGATTCAATGCCGGTGTGGAGTTTGCATGTTCTCCCTGTGTCTGCGTGGGTCTCCTCCGGGTGCTCCGGTTTCCTCCCAAAGATGTGCAGGTTGGGTGGATTGGCCATGCTAAATTGATCCTTTGTGTCCAAAGATATGTAGGCTAAATGGATTAGCCGTGGCAAAAGTGTGGGGTTACGGGGATCAAAGAGAGAGTCAGTGCTGACTTAATGGGCCGAATGGCCTCCTTGTGCACTGTAAGGATTCTATGGAACCACTGACATCACGAATGGACTCTTCTGCTCCAATTAATCGGGTCAATTAATTACCATTTAAAGGTCCCATCCCACCATCGCTGGCGCTAACTCATTGGCAGGCAACCCCGTGAGCATGCAGTATGTACAATGGCTAAAACTGTGCGGTCAGCTTGTCACCTCCAAGGGCTGTGGTTTGTGGCCCATTGATTAAAAGCACTCAGTGCCTTTGGGCTTTGGGAAGGGGTTCCTTCTGAGAGCCAGCCTCCTTGCACTTGCTGCTGAAGTCCCTGCACCCTTCTCTCCAAGACCCCGCCCCTATTACTTGGCGGCCCAGCTGGCCTCCTCCTCCTCCCGATATCTGTCTGCCTGGCAGAAGCCACGGCATCCCCGGTGGCACTGCCAAACACACGATTGGCACTCGGTAGGCGAGCTTTCCATCCCGGGGACCTTCTTTCCAGGGGGAAGGTCCACCACTGACCTCGCCACTGCCTGATCGGCCTGTGGTTTGGTTGGCCCTTCCCGTCAAAGGAGCAGCGCCAACCTCTCGCTGGCTCTCCAGCCAGCTGGCGAGACCCTCGACACCTGAACAAGACTCGGCCCCACATCCCTGTGTTCAAAACAATCCGAAAAGAGCAACAAAGTTCCTAACCTCAGCTGGAGAATCCATCATCTCTTGGTAAGAAGGGTGACTTGTTAATCCTGAGAGGAGTGAACATGCACACACATACTAAGTTTAAGTTTTTAAGTTTATTTATTAGTGTCACAAGTTGGCTTACATTAACACTGCAATGAAGTTACTGTGAAAATCCCCTGGTCGCCACACTCTGTCGCCTGTTCGGGTACACTGAGGGAGAATTTAGCATGGCTAATGCACCTAACCAGCACGTCTTTCAGACTGTGGGAGGAAACCGGAGCAACTGGGGGAAACCCATGCAGACATTTGGGAGAGCATGCAGACTCCGCACAGACAGTGACCCAAACCAGGGATCGAACCCAGGTCCCTGGCGCTATGAGGCAGCAGTGCTAACCACTGTAGACATGGGCTTATAGAGGGGGAGGACCATGGACAGATGCTCTCTCGGAGTGTCGATGCAGACTCAATGGGCCGAATGGCCTTTTCTGCACTGTGGGGATTCTATGGTTCTATACTACCACCTGGGCCAAAGGAGAAACATTGGGCGGGATATTCCAGTCGCCCTTCGCCCCGAGATGGAAAATTCCCCACCCCCCGTGGCCAGCGGGGCTGGAAAATTGACCCCATTATGATTGTTTATCAGCTTAACAAGAGCGCAGTAGACTGGGTTCAGCCATTGCAATGCTTTTGCACTGGATGTGGAGGGCGTAGTTACAGCAGGAAAGCCAATGAATCAGAAAATCTAGCCATTCCCACATATATTGCCTCAGAATAATCAGGGTAGCGGAAGATTCCGGATACTGAGATCCTCATAAAATGATCAGATATGGCCGACAGGTTAAGTAATATATTCAGGATGTAAAACACTTAATAGGAACAGTGAACTGGTTCTACCAGGTAATAATTTGAGCTATTCCGCACTAGACCACGCAAGCTGCTCTGCCTGTGACTTCTATCTGATTATAAAACCACAGTACCCTGGTGCTAAGAATAACACTGAATGAAATAAATGTTCATCAATGCTCAAGGATTGTGTCGAACAATCAATCTTCAAAGGGTTAAGGTTAAATGTTGAGACACTTGAAACATCTACTCCCGACCAGCTTGCGAATCATACTTCCTGATCAATGTTACCATCGTTGTTAGCCGTTTTCCCCATGGAGGGATTAGTTGCTGAGTCAGAGTCAGAGGCCAGTAGGCACTGCGGTGGTTGAAACAAGAACAGGAAGACGTGGTGAATATCTACTTTCAGGAATATAGGAATTAGGAGCAGGAGTCGGCAAATTCAGTCCTTTGAGCCTGTTCCGCCATTCAGTCAGATCATGGCTGATCTCTCCCTGGTCTCAAATCCACCTCCCGACCTGTTCCCCATATCCTCTTATCCCTTTTTTATTAGAAAAATGTCTATCTCCTTCTTGGAACCAGTCAATAATTCAGACTCCGTCGCGCGATGGGGCAGCGAGTTCCACAAATTCACCACCCTCTGCGAGAAGTAGTTCCTCCTCATCTCAGTTTTAAACCTACCGCCCCACAACCTATACCTGTGACCTCTTGTTCTAGATTGCCCCATAAGAGGAAACATTTGGTCTACATTTACTTTATCAATCCCTTTTAAAATTTTATGTACCTCGATCAGATCCCCGCTCATCCTCCTAAA
This sequence comes from Mustelus asterias, assembly GCF_964213995.1. Taxonomy (NCBI): domain Eukaryota; kingdom Metazoa; phylum Chordata; class Chondrichthyes; order Carcharhiniformes; family Triakidae; genus Mustelus; species Mustelus asterias. The sequence goes on from NC_135813.1 coordinate 16,860,664, forward strand.
CTCCAGCGAGTACAAGCCCAAACTGTTTAATCTCTCCTCATACGTCAACCCGTCCATCCCCGGAATCAACTTGGTGAACCTCCTCTGAACTGCCTCCAATCCCACCACATCCTTCCTCAAATAAGGAGGCCAAAACTGGACACACTACTCCAGATGTGGTCTCACCAACACACTACACATCTTGTAATGGGCAGATGTGATCACCGACTAACACTCACCCAGGGCCAAGGGAGGTTGCTATCTGATCCTGAGAGAAGCTCTCGTTTCAACACTCGGAGAGTCAGGCAGCATCTGTGGAGAAAAACTGGACCGAAACGTGAACTGTTGTTTCTCTCTCCGCAGATACTGCCCAACCTGCCGAGCGTTTCTGGCATTTTCCGTTTTTATTTCAGATTTCCAGCGGCCGCAATCTTTTGCGTTTCTGTTTTTTGTTTCAATTGCTCCCATAATCTCATTCCCTTGAGGCGAAAATGCTCGCCCTGCGGGAGAGGCCCAAACACGTCACAGCCGACGAATTACTTTGGAAGAGTTGCTTCGTGGACAGACGCAACTGTCAACTTGTGCACAGCAAGATCCCGCACGGAAGCAAATGCGATGAACGGCAAGTTACTCTATTTTGGTGCAAAAGTGAAACATCGTAGACCCTGGAATATCTGAAATCAAAACAGAAAATGCGGGAAATTATCACCCGCTGCGTAAATGATAAGTTCTTCCTCATAATCCCCTCCCCCCGCATCTGTGCTCAGAACAGTGTGTCACAGTAAGTTTTCGAAATGGTTTTTGTGGGGACAGGAGGGCCGTTAATGCGAAACCCCAACCCATGAAATAAGTTTCAACCTCAGTAGGTCTGGCAGTACGTGTGTACAGAGAGAGAAACGTTTCCGGTCTGTGACTAGCATTTTCTGTCATCTATTCTGGGGGTGTTTGTGGCAGAGTAGAGGTCGCTTTAGCTCAGTTGCCTGGAGAACTGGTTAGTGGTGCAGAGCAACGCCAACAGCGTAGGTTCAATTCCCGGACCGGCTGAGGTTATTCATGACCAATTTCTCAACCTTGCCCCTCACCTGAGGTGTGGTGACCCTCAGGTTAAATCACCACCAGTCAGCTCTCCCCCTCAAAGGGGAGAGCAGCCTATGGTCATCTGGCACAATGGCAGATTTCCCCCAAGCTATCAGTGGTTAGCACTGCTGCCTCACAGCGCCAGGGATCCGGGTGCAATTCCAGCCTTGAGTGTTTGTCTGTGTGGAGTTTGCACATTCTCCCCGTGTCTGCGTGGGTTTCCTATGGGTGCTCCGGTTTCCTCCCACAGTCCAAAGATGTGCAGGTGGATTGGCCATGCTAAATTGCCCCTTACTGTCCCGGGAGGTGTAGGTGAGGTGGATTAGCCATGGGATAGGGCAGGATGGTGGGCCTGGGTAAGAAACTGTGTCGGAGAGTCGGTGCAGACTTGATGGGCCAAATGGCCTCCTTCTGCACTGTAGGGATTCTATGATACTAGGTGAATTCCATCTTTAAATAGTGCCATTAACTGCAGCAGCCTTAGGTCAACGTCTCAGCTGTAAGACAACACCTTCAGCGCTGTAGCACCCCTTCAGAAAGTCTGCTTTACGTGGGAGGATGAACAAGATGGTGTTTCTGTACCTCCTGGGAGATTGGTTGGAAGCACCTGGCTGGATTGGGGACCTGTGACTCTGATTTGCACAATGCCATCACTGACGTTACAGAATAACTCCTGTGAAATCTCTGCCGCTCCGCGGAAGACTTGCTTGCGGATGCATCAATTGAAGAAATTGGTTTGAAGATTTGGAAGCAGCACCATTTTTCTGGCCACTGTTTTCAGTTCTGCGGTCCATGCTGCTGTTGAGTTACCATCGCTGTGCTTAACGTCCAACATTAGCTTTTGGCTCAACAATGCCTCGAAGCTAAAATCCTCATTCTCGTGTCCAAATCCCTCTATTTTCTTGCCCCGTCCCTGTCCCTGGGACATCCCCCAGCCGTACAGCATTCCAAAAAATCTGCATTCTTCCCACTCTGGCCTCTTGTGCAATTCCCACTCTCCTCACCCCATCATTGGCACCCGTGTCGATCCTGAGCTCTGGAATTCCATCCCTAAACTGTCTGACCTCTCTGTTTCTCTCTCCTTCTTTCAGACCTCCCATAAAACCTCTTTAACCCAGTTTTTGTGGTCATCCAACCTAATATCTCTGGTGTCCCGCTGCCTGTCTTTATCAGATTATGGATCCTGAGAAGCACTTTAGAACACTTTACTCACTGGAAGGTGTAATGTCAATGTAAGTTAGTGTTAGAACAAGGAGAAGATCAAAGAACAAAGAAAAGCACAGCACAGGAACAGGCCCTTCAGTCCCCATGGGGTGGCATGGTGGCACAGTGGTTAGCATTGCTGCTTCACAGCGCCAGGGACCCGGGTTCGATTCCCAGCTTGGGTCACTATCTGTGTGGAGTTTGCATGTTCTCCCCGTGTCTGTGTGGGTTTCCTCCGGGTGCTCCAGTTTCCTCCCACAGGCTGAAAGACGTGCTGGGTAGGTGCATTGACCCGAACAGGTGCCGGACTGTGGCGACTAGGGGAATTTCACAGTAACTTCATTGCAATGTTAATGTAAGCCTTACTTGTGACTAATAAGTAAACTTTACTTTTCCAAGCCCGTGCCGATCATGATGCCCTAGCTAAACTTAAAAACAAACCTCCTGCCCTTACTCGGTCTGTATCCCTCTATTCCCTCCCCATTCATGTACCCACCCAGATGCCTCTTAAATGTTGCTAATGTGTCTGCTTCCACCACCTCCTCTGGCAGCGCGTTCCAGGCACCCACCACTCTGCGTGAAAAACTTCCCCTGCATATCTCCCTCAGACTTTCCCCCTCTTGCCTTGAACCTGTGTCCCCTTGTAATTGACTCTTCCACCCTAGAGAAAAAGCCTATGACTATCCACCCTGTCTGTGCCTCTCATAATTTTGTAGACCTCTATCAGGTCTCCCCTCAGCCTCTGTCTTTCCAGTGAAAACAATCCCAGTTTATTCAACTCTCCTCATAACCAACGCCCTCAAGACCAGGCCACATCCTGGTGAACCTTCTTTGCGTGCTCTCCAAAGCTTCCAAAGCTAGTGTGGCGACCAGAACTACACGCGATACAGTTGTAAAATGACAAGAATGTCTGGCCTTTTCCTGTAACCTTTCAGCAAAAGGTCACCTGCTGTAACAATCAGCTGACTCCTATTTCCACCTTAGCATTTATTAGAGAATTATCTGTAAGCGGTTTCAGCTCCAGTCATCAATGGAACACTGTGAGAAATAGATTGGTAAGCAACATATCGACCTGTGACTTCAGGCCATGGAAATACTCGATTTAAATTTCACAATATATGTGAAACATTGTGATCACATATTATAAAAGACTAAATGACGAATTGAAGGCAGAAATTCAATCTCTTGAGTTCTCCTGATGTTAAACGGTTTGAGCTTTCTTGCCATGATTTATTATGTTAACATCTACTTTGCGATTAAATTAATGTCTTTTAACTCCCCGCCAGTCACCTATTATCCTGTGTATAATCCAGCAGCGAGACAACTCTTCACTAAGAGTTATGTTCATCAGCGAACCAACCTCTTTCATCACATGAAATGACTCATGGGACATGTTTACGTGTGCCATCTTCCATTGAGCAGATTCCAGCTGGTCCGGGTGAGGTGAGGAGCAGGGGTGGGGGGTGGGGGCATTAGTGTTTCGATTATTTTTGGGGGGGGTCCAGAAAAAACATGAATGCGCCTCCTGACCCCACAAAAATCATTTTGAAAACTTACTTTTGCTCCATTTATACCGAATTATTATGGACATGGTAGTCGATTGAAGCCATTGTTTTTTGGAGGTATGGGCAGGATTTATGCTTTGGCAGCATGAGGGCCAAGGTTAGGGTGGCATGGTGGCACAGTGGACAGCACTGCTGCCTCGCAGCGCCAGGGACTCAGGTTCACCCGGCCTTGGGTCACTGTCTGTGTGCAGTTTGCACGTTCTCCCCGTGTCTGTGTTGGTTTCCTCCGGATGCTCCGGTTTCTTCCCACACTCCAAAGATGTGTGGGTTAGGTGAATTGACCATGCTAAATTGCCCCTAAGTGTCAGAGAGATTTACAGAGTAAATACATGGGGTTACGGGGATAGGGCCTGGGTGGGATTGTTGACGGTGCAGGCTTGATGGGCCAAATGACGTTCTTCACACTGTCTGTGTGGAGTTTGCACATTCTCCCCGTGTCTGCGTGGGTTTCCTCCGGATGCTCCGGTTTCCACCTACAGTCCAAAGATGTGCGAGTTAGGTTGATTGGCCATACTAAACTGACTCTAGCATCAGGGGGATTAGCAGGATAAATATATGGGGTTACGGGAATAGGGCCTGGATGGGATTGTGGTCGGTGCAGACTCGATGGGCTGAATGGCCTCCTTCTGCACTGTAGGGATTCTATGATTCTATTTCTCATCGTCGACGGCAAGAATGGAGAATTTGGCCTTCCAGCCAAAACTCCATTCACTCTCAGCAGCATCGGAGAATCCCTGCTGCGAACGAGGATGGAGGATTTACCGCTCATATGTGTGCAGGGATTGGAGAGACAAACAAACACTTGAATCACTGTCCTGGGAACGGTGCCTAAATCTCTCTCCCAAGGTAAAGGTGTCCGGTTTTTGGACTGTTGGATTTGGGACAATGTTACCCGTGCAACGATTCTGTTCAGCACTATTCCACTGGGTGGACATCTGAAGACTCCAGTTCCCTCAGGACTCTGATTCATGCAGGGCCCGGAGGATTGGAGGATTGCGGATGTGGTCCCTATATTCAAGAAAGGGAACAGGGACAGCCCGGGAAATTACCGACCGGTGAGTCTAACCTCAGTGGTTGGTAAGTTGATGGAGAGGATCCTGAGAGACAGGATTTATGATCATCTAGAGAAGTTTAGTATGATCAAAAGTAGTCAGCACGGCTTTGTCAGGGGCAGGTCGTGCCTTACGAGCCTGGTTGAGTTCTTTGAAAATGTGACCAAGCACATTGACGAAGGAAGAGCGGTGGATGTGGTCTATATGGACTTCAGCAAAGCGTTCGATAAGGTCCCCCATGCAAGACTTCTTGAGAAAGTGAGAGGGCATGGGATCCAAGGGGCTGTTGCCTTGTGGATCCAGAACTGGCTTGCCTGCAGAAGGCAGAGAGTGGCTGTGGAGGGGTCTTTCTCTGCATGGAGGTCAGTGACCAGTGGAGTGCCCCAGGGATCTGTTCTGGGACCCTTGCTGTTTGTCATTTTCATAAATGACCTGGATGAGGAAGTGGAGGGATGGGTTGGTAAGTTTGCTGACGACACCAAGGTAGGTGGTGTTGTGGATAGTTTGGAGGGATGTCAGAAGTTGCAGCGAGACATAGATAGAATGCAAGACTGGGCGGAGAAGTGGCAGATGGACTTCAACCCGGATAAGTGTGTAGTGATCCATTTTGGCAGATCCAATGGGATGGAGCAGCAGTATAAAATGAAGGGTACCATTCTTAGCAGTGTAGAGGATCAGAAGGACCTTGGGGTCCGGGTCCATAGGACTCTGAAATCGGCCTCGCAGGTGGAGGATGCGGTCAAGAAGGCGTATGGCGTACTAGCCTTCATTAATCGAGGGATTGAGTTTAGGAGTCGGGAGATAATGCTGCAGCTTTATAGGACCCTGGTTAGACCCCACTTGGAGTACTGCGCGCAGTTCTGGTCACCTCATTACAGGAAAGATGTTGAAGCCATTGAAAGGGTGCAGAGGAGATTTACAAGGATGTTGCCTGGATTGGGGGGCATGCCTTATGAGGATAGGTTGAGGGAGCTTGGTCTCTTCTCCCTGGAGAGACGAAGGATGAGAGGTGACCTGATAGAGGTTTACAAGATGTTGAGGGGTCTGGATAGGGTGGACTCTCAGAGGCTATTTCCAAGGGCTGAAATGGTTGCTACGAGAGGACACAGGTTTAAGGTGCTGGGGGGTAGGTACAGGGGGGATGTCAGGGGTAAGTTTTTCACTCAGAGGGTGGTGGGTGAGTGGAATCGGCTGACGTCGGTGGTGGTGGAGGCAAACTCGTTGGGGTCTTTTAAGAGACTTCTGGATGAGTACATGGGATTTAATGGGATTGAGGGCTATAGATAGGCCTAGAGGTGGGGATGTGATCGGCGCAACTTGTGGGCCGAAGGGCCTGTTTGTGCTGTGGCTTTCTATGTTCTATGTTCTATATGTGAAGGCTTCCTGCCTGTTTCGGCACACTGGCGCAGTGGTTAGCGTTGCTACCTCACAGCGCCAGGGACCCGGGTTCAATTCCTGGCTTGGGTCACTCTCTGTACGGAGTCTGCACATTCTCCCCGTGTCTGCATGGCTTTCCTCTGGGTGCTCCGGTTTCCTCCCACAGTTCGAAAGAGGTGCTGGTTAGGTGCATTGGCCGTGCTAAATGCTCCCTCAGTGTACCCGAACAGGCGCCGGAGTGTGGCGACTCGGGGATTTTCACAGTAACTTCATTGCAGTGTTAATGTAAGCCTACTTGTGACACTAATAAATAAACTTTACTTTAAACTGCTTAAGGCGGGTGCAAGCGCCACTAAATTCAAGGTGCCCACCAAAACAGCATGAGCAAGTGGCCAATGCCTCGCTGCCACTTTCCTTGTGCCTACCATCCCATTCCCACCTTGTAGATGGAAGGAAATCTGTCATCATATATTAACAAAAATGTGACAGCAGCGAATCTTTATGAGGACAAGGGATAGTGAGTACAAGAGAGGATGATCATCTCAACCCCAGGACATCACTGCAGGAGCTCCTCCAGGTAGTGTACGAGGCCCAACCATCTTCAGCTGCTTCACTCGCTGATGATTCTGCAGTGTTCAGTTATATTGACAATTCCTCAGCTCACCAAGTAATCCATGCCCATGTGCATCAAGGCCCAGGGCAGCATTCAAGCTTGAGCTCATAACCGGCAAGTAACATTTGTGCCACACAACTGCAAGGCAATGAGCATCTCCCAATAAGTAGGCTTACATTAACACTGCAATGAAGTTACTTATAGGATATTCCGAAAGTGTAAAAATATACAGACATATTCACCATACAAATTACACCAGTTGCCAGAATGGCGACCGTTCTTAGACTATGTAAAGTAAGTTTATTTCTTAGTGTCACAAGTAGGCTTACATTAACACCGCAATGAAGTTGCTGTGAAAATCCCCTAGTCGTCACACTCCGGCACCTGTTCGGGTACACTGAGGAAGAGTTTAACATGGCCAATGCAACCACTCATCACGTCTTTTGGACTGTGGGAAGAAATCGGAGCCCACGGAGGAAACCCACGCAAACACGCGGAGAACATGCAGACTCCGCAAAGACAGTGGCCCAAGCCTGGAATCGAACCTGGGTCCCTGGCGCTGTGAGACAGCAGTGCTAACCATTGTGCCACCGTGCCGCTCACGATGTTGATGTCACTACCGAGACAGTTGCCCATCCTTGGTTGACCTGAGGGCAGTAAGTGTTCATGACAAAGGGCAGCGGAATCTTGTGCAGGTGACCAGGGTCAGAGAGTGGCGACTAGGGGATTTTCACAGTAACTTCATTGCAGTGTTAATGTAAGCCTACTTGTGATACTAATAAATAAATTACTTTAAACTGCTTAAGGCGGGTGCAAGCGCCACTAAATTCAAGGTGCCCACCAAAACAGCATGAGCAAGTGGCTGGAGAGCTGGCGAGGCCCCCCTCTCCCCCACTCCACCCCTTACTGCCTCTATTGGAAAAGACCAGCTGCATCTTGTGCCACTCGGGCACTTGGTAGGCTAGTGACGGGCCTCTCCCCCATCCCCAACCTCGGGTTCAAGGATCCCTGGGCAGAAGTCCCACCCACCGAGAGCTGCTGGCCAATCAGAGAGACCAGCATCTCAGTGGGATGGTTGGTGGCTTCTGCCTGTGCTACGGCCACTTTCGGTCTCAGACTGAGGAGGGAGCCAGGCGTAGGTGAGTGGTGGCAGGAAGAGACTTTGTGGTGAGGGGGTGGGCAGCAAAGGGCATGGCACTCAGTGGGCCGCACCTTCCTGATGATGAATCCTTTGATCAGGCACTGTGACCCACCCCCACCCCACACTCCTGCACCCCTGAGAGCCCAGAAGCTAACACACCAGGGTTTAATTGTTGCTCTCCCCATGTGGTGAGCCTCCCCTTGCCCCCACTACTGGTCAGCCTTGTAAAGGGGTGAACCTCTGCCCACCACTTACAAGATGGGGAACGCAAAGTGGTGGCAATTTCCTCCAATGGGACTCTCTGCTTCCCAAACTTCTCTGGGACCTACACATGTAGGAGCTCAGTATTCCAGAAAGATGGAGCACATCAGCCTCTAGGAAGATGCTGCTGAACCAACATATTCCATTGGGGTTAACACTGGCAGGCACCTTTCTGACCTAATTCCTAGGATCAAGGCCTGAGGATTTTTGGGCCATTGTTGGACCAGAGTACTCTGTACCCAGCTGCATTACGCTTGGCCTGAGAATAATCAACCAGGACTATGTAAGTATTCAAAACAGAAAATGTTTCCATTCTTCCACATTCACCAACAGTTCATCAAAAAATGAAAAGCACAAACAAAAATGTAGCTCGTTTTAAACCGCTGAGGTGATCGCTTGCTGACTGTCAATGTTTTTTTAAATTCAGTCTTGGGACATGGGTGTCGCTGGCTGGGCCCAGCAGTTATTGCCCATCCCAAGTTGCCTGAGGGCAGCTGAGAGTCAACCACATTGCTGTGGCCCTGGAGTCACATGCAGTCATGATGTGGAGATGCCGGCGTTGGACTGGGGTAAACACAGTAAGAAGTCTCACAACACCAGGTTAAAGTCCAACAGGTTTATTTGGTAGCAAAAGCCACTTATTTTTGCTACCAAATAAACCTGTTGGACTTTAACCTGGTGTTGTGAGACTTCTAACTGTGTCACATGTAGGCCAGACCAGGTAAGGACAGCAGATTTCCTTCCCTGAAGAACATCAGTAGCAAAACTTTGGTAGCAAAAATAAGTGGCTTGTGCTACCAAATAAACCTGTTGGACTTTAACCTGGTGTTGTGAGACTTCTTACTGTGTCACATGTAGGCCAGACCAGGTAAGGACAGCAGATTTCCTTCCCTGAAGAACATCAGTGAAACAGATGGGTTTTCCCCCACAATCGACAATGGTCATCAGTAGATTCTTAATTCTAGATATTTTTTATTGAATTCAAATTCCACCATCTGCCGTGGCGGGATTCGAACCCGGGTCCCCAGAACATTGCCTGAGTTTCTGGATTAATAGTCCAGCGATAATACCACTGGGCCATCGCCTCCCCTGGTAACTCTGTTAGTGATGATGTGGAGATGCCGGCGTTGGACTGGGGTAAACACAATAAGAAGTTTAACAACACCAGGTTAAAGTCCAACAGGTTTATTTGGTAGCAAAAGCCACACAAGCTTTCGGAGCTGCAAGCTCCAAAAGCTTGTGTGGCTTTTGCTACCAAATAAACCTGTTGGACTTTAACCTGGTGTTGTTAAACTTCTAACTCTGTTAGTGACCAGGCTTTGCCTACATCGCAGAGCACTGGTAGCTCTGAATACTGTGGTTACTAAATCCAAAAATCAATTTCCTTGACATTTTAACATGGCATTTGAATCTATGGACATGCAACATTTGCTTCGCCCAGGCTCTATCTCAGCAGTGGCCCGGAGATTCATCTGTGCGGCTATTGCTTTGAACATTTACGATGGAATCCTAGATTAGTTTGATGACCTCAGTAATCCCAGTGACAAATGCTGCAGACTTGCTGACTGGCTCCTGAGAGCCTCACAGCCCTGGCATAGACTCTGAAGCAATATTAGCAGCTAGCGACAGACTCTTATATCAAGCGGCTGACAGGTAAACTATTATCCAGTGGGCATTCACAGCAAGTTATGGAAGTACAGAATTCTGCAAATAAAATAAAGCAACAGAAGGGTGGAAGTAGGTCATTCGCCTCCTCGAACTTACTCCCCCCATTCATTTAAATCATGGTGGGGGCGGCACGCTGGCACAGTGGTTAGCACTGCTGCCTCACAGCGCCAGGGACCCGGGTTCAATTCCAGCCACGGGTCACTGTCTGTGTGGAGTTTTGATGTGGAGATGTCGGTGTTGGACTGGGATAAGCACAGCAAGAAGTCTCACAACACCAGGTTAAAATCCAATAGGTTTATTTGGAATCATGAGCTTTCGGAGCGCTGCCCCTTCATCAGGTGAGTCACTTAGCCATGCTAAGTTGCCCCTTAGCGTCCCAAGGTGTGTAGTTTAGATGGATTAGCCACAGCAAATGTGTAGGATTACGTGGGTAGGGTGGGAGAGAGGGCCTGGGTAAGATACTAGCTGGAACTCTACCACCTCGCCTGCCGTGGAATCGCCGCGGGTGAGGGTCCGACAACAAAAATCCCTGTTGACCTTGGGTGGGAATTTCCAGTCTCCCCCAAGTGAGACCATAAAATCCCGCCAACTATGTCAAAGAGTTGGTGCAGACTCGGTGGGCCGAATGGCCTGCTTCTGCACCATAGAAATTCTATTCTATGATTCTATAACTAGTTCATAAGTTAAAGAATTCCTGTAATAATGTAGCTTAACAACATGGCCAGACACACGCATTCTGATCAATGCTGTAACTTCAGGTTTCAGTGATGTTCCGCAGGAGTTAATCATGGTTTTTGCCTCTTGCCTGTGGGAAACGATATCCCCCTACGTCTAGTATCCATTGAGTAGAAACGCCTGCATGGTGTGGGTCAGAGATATTGAACATTGAAAAATATGTTTGTCTCCTTGTGGGTTGCTGTTGCCACCACTGGTGCTTGTGTCACAGCTGACAAGGCCGTAAGCCTTGGATTCCCCTCTCTGCACCTCTCTCTGCCTCTCAACCTCATGTTCTTCCTTTAGGAAGCTTCTGACATCCATCACAGTGGTTGGCACTGTTGCCTCACAGCGCCAGGGACCTGGGTTCAATTCCCTTGGGTCACTATCTGTGGAGAGTCTGCATGTTCTCCCCATGTCTGCGTGGGTTTCCTCCAGGTGCTCTGGTTTCCGCCCACAGTCCGAAAGACGTACTGGTTAGGTGCATTGGCCAAGATAAAATCTCCCTCTGCGTACCCACCCAGGAGTGTGGTGACCAGGGCATTTTCACAGTAACTTAATTGCAGTGTTAATGTAAAGCCTACTTGTGACACTAATAAATAAATAAACTTTAAACATCACTAGACACTAAGGAACAACTTAGCATGGCCAATCCACCTAATCTGCACACCTTTGGGCTGTGGGAGGAAACCGGAGCTAACCCATGCAGACATGGGGGGGGGAAACTTACAAACTCCAAACAGACAGACACCCAAGGCCAGAATCTCTGGAGCTGTGAGGCAGCAGTGTTAACCACTGTGCCACCGTGCCATGTCGGACAATGTTGCTAGCTGAGGCGCATTTGGAGACATGTTGAGGGCTTCACTCCTCATACAGTCAATGAGTGTGTGAGCCATGGAGTTCAGCATGCCTGCTGCACCCATACCCCTGTTAAACCACAGTCTACTGAGGCAGCTGCCTTGCTGAATTTACCCTCATAGATGCTGCTTGAGATGAGGGATTGCAGCCCAATCCTACATAATGTTAGAAGGACATCTTACCCGATTCAGGGAATAACTCTGACGCATGACTCCAATGACAATATGAGTTTAAATAAGGCGTTACCAAAATTAAGTCCTGTGTAAAAAAAACAAATTACTGCGGAAGCTGGAATCTGAAACCAAAAGAGAAAATGCTGGAAAATCTCAGCAGGTCTGGCAGCATCTGTAAGGAGAGAAAAGAGCTGATGTTTCGAATCCAGATGACCCTTTGTCAAAGCTAAAAGGCAGAGATATTTATACTGTGGGGTGAGGGAATGAAAGATGAGTCATAGCCACAAAAACGCGGGGAAAGACTAAGAGGAGCTAAAGGCAGTCCATAGAGAAGACACTGTAAGAAGTCTCACAACACCAAGTTAAAGTCCAACAGGTTTATTTGGAATCACAAACTTTCAGAGTGCTGCCCCTTCATCAGGTAAGTGCCCCTCAGAGCTCATGATTCCAAATAAACCTGTTGGACTTTAACCTGGTGTTGTGAGACTTCTTACTGTGCTTACCCCAGTCCAAACGCCGGCATCTCCACATCAGAGAGAAGAGAGCAACTGAGGAAGGAAATATAGCTGTGGAAGCGAGTCTTGGAAAATACCTTGTCCAACATGAAGGGAGAAATGGAAAGAAGGTGGATTGGGGGGGGGGGGTTGGTGGGGGGGTGTGGAGAGACAGATGGAAATCCTGTCAGAGAGAAGAGCAGTACTTCTTCAGGGTAGGCATTCCTGGAAGAGAAGTGGCAGTGAGTTAAACACTTAGGGTCCTATTTTACCATTTTGATTCTAAGTGCTGGGCAGACTTGAAACTGGGAGCGTTTCAGATCCGATTTTTAGACCTGTTCTCAGGCACCATCATACCCACTCTGCCTGAAAAATATCAGCGATTCCGAATCGCACTGCACAAGCCTGTGGGTGGGGCTTAACGCGCCTGAAACCCTGCAGCTCCGATCGGCGCCTCCAACTGCGCATGCACGGAAAAAAATGATAGAATGCGGTCCCCCTGCCACATCCCTCCCGGGCCGGATAATGCCTCCCCCTGACCCCCACGGACATTGCCCCACCCCCACAACATTACTGACCCTCCCTTATACCCCCCCCCCCCCCCCCCCCCACTACCAAGACTGATCGCGGGCCCCTCCCGCTGATCTCAGGCAGAGTGGCAGCGGACCCCTTCCCCCAACTGATCTCAGGCAGAGTGGCAGGGGACCCACTTCTCCCCCCCCCCCCCCCCCCCCCCCCTCACTGATCTCAGGCAGAGTGGCAGGGGACCCACCTTCTCCCCCCCCCCCTCCCACTGATCTCAGGCAGAGTGGCAGGGGACCCACCTTCTCCCCCCCCCCCCCCCCACTGATCTCAGGCAGAGTGGCAGGGGACCCACCTTCCGCCCCCCCCCCCCCTCACTGATCACAGGCAGAGTGGCAGCAGACTATTAAATCAATTTAAGTGCATTTAAATGGCCGTCACGCCCGTTTCAGGCGCGGTCCCAATCGCGGCCATTTCCGGGCCTCGGTAAAGGAACCGGCGCAGAGGTGGGCGCGGATCGCGTTACTCTCCTCATGCCCGACTTTACCAAGTTTTCGCGCCTGAATGGTAAAATCGGGCCCTTAGTGTCTGTTTGTAATTATGAGTATTGTTGAAGATGAGTATCAATATGCGTCAATGCAACGAAATGCTGTGAAATATTCAAGCTCAGTGTATTAACAAAACAGAGATTAGTAATGCAGTTAGTGGATACTTGCACACATCTCCTGTCTATGTGGAAATAATGTGATGTCTCCATCACGCCACCTTCTGGTGTGCCCTCACCGAAATGACGATGATTTCTTTGCAGTTGGCAGCAGGGAAGGTGACACCTGTTCCAAGTGGGCGAACCTTCCTTTTCATGAATATTGACAATCACTGTGTCATTAACAGTTACATCATCTGAAATTGCAACGTCACTGAGGAATGTTGCTAACTCACTCACTCGGGACTTGCTGCTTTCAACCTAACTTTCAGAACGTCATTGATTTTAACCTTAAGAGGATTGATAGGATTGCTATCGTTAGAAGGTCGAGAGACTTGCTGCAGCTAGATTTTTCTTCATTATTAATAAGTGCCAAAAATTTACCGGTGGCATACTGATAATTGCACGGTGGCTCAGTGGTTAGCACTGCTGCCTCACAGTGCCAGGGACCCGAATTCGATTCCTGGCTTGGGTCACTGTCTGTGTGGAGTCTGCACGCTCTCCCCGTGTCTGCGTGGGTTTCCTCCGGGTGCTCCAGTTTCCTTCCACAGTCCGAAAGATTTGCTGGTTAAGTGCATTGGCCGTGCTAAATTCTCCCTCAGTGTACTTGAACTGGAGTGTGGCGACTCGGGGATTTTCACAGTAATTTCATTGCAGTGTTAATGTAAGTCTACTTGTGACACTAATTAATAAACTTAAAAAATGTCAAATGTACATCCAGACACTGACAGACAGTCCAGATTGTGAACGTTTTAGTGACATCCACAGTGCAGTTTAGCACATTCCATCAAGAGTGACTCTCACTATCATAGAATAAGAAGGAAACTAATCAGTCCACCTCGCCTACAGTTCTTGACCTTTTGGCTGAGATCAAGCGTAGGATCGAGCCCGCCATCAGGTGTCACGCTTGGCTCGAGTATGTCTCTATTGTGGGGGCAATGAATTGGATTCAATTTGAATTTGAATTGGGTTTTGCCGAAAGCAAGGAGATGGATTACGGACTTGCTCAGTCCACTCTGTACATTGGTTTTGTAACCCTGAGAAAGGCACAAGATCTTTCTTTAAAATAGTCCTCTGAAATGAGTTGCAAATGAGTTCCACTCCCCTGCTGTTTGCACAGAGTCCTGCAAATCTTTCCTCTTTCAGTATCTATCCAATTCCCTCTTGAATGTTAATATTGAATCTGCTTCCATCACCATTCTAATCAGATCATGCGCCATTTCCACTTTTTCGTTAAGTTGATACAGTCTTTTTTTTAAACATATGTTCATTTTTAAAATTTAACAGTTCGTCACTAAAGTCATTCTAACATCGACACCATGCTAATAAATAACTTATTTAAAGTTTTAAAGTTTAAAGTTTATTTATTAGTGTCACACGTAGGCTTTACATTAACACTGCAATGAAGTTACTGTGAAAGTCCCCTAGTCGCCACACTCCGGAGCCTGTTCGGGTACACTGAGGGAGAATTTAGCACGGCCAATACACCTAACCAGTACATCTTTCGGACTGTGAATTGGTTATGTCAGTTCTATCAGTTGCTGCAACAAAATCACCAGGATTTACTGTAGAGGTGACGCTATAGAAGGATATGATAGCCCATTATAATTAATGATCATTTTCACTTTATATCTCATTGGCAACATTAAGCAGCCTGTGTAAGACGTTGTGATGGATCGTTGCTAACAATCTTGCTGTGTTCTATTTTTAAGGTGAAATTCAGTGGAAACACATATATAAGATTCCTCTCAGTAACCTGGTTGGAAGGAGCATTGAGCGGCCTTTGAAGTCACCTCTGGTTGCCAAGGTTATTACCACCCCAACGTCCAGTGGAATTTCAGCAATGCCCGTGGCCCATTCCCTTTCGCTTTCCCGCATGGAGATCAAAGAGATTGCATGCAGAACACGCAAAGAGTTGCTGGGTAAGGCTCGTTCCTGAATGACAAACTGTCGCCCCCTCCCCCGGTAACTCAGTCAGCTGGCTTTGCCCGATTCTGAGTTTGCCACATTGCCTGATCGGTGCCCGGCACCTTCCCCAGATTTTGGAGGAACCCACTCAGTGAGGGATTGTAGACTTGCAGCAGTGTTATTCAAAATGAGATTCCAACTCAGGTCGCTGTGCCGCTCTGTAACGCTGCAGGGCAGGACACGAGGTTTCTGGGTGCTTTGCATGTTGTGTGAGTAAGCCCATAATGAAGAGTGCTGGTGTTTCAGCAGGAGCTGGAGAGGCTGGTCATGTCAGCTCCCACTATAACTCTGGGCAATTAAAACCAATATTCTGTTGGTATTGTACAATTGTTGTTTACCTCTTAAATCCCTATTTTCTCTCTCCCTCTCTTTGTCTCTCTGTTTCTGTCTCTCTCACTCGCTCCCTATCTGTCTCTCTCTTTCCCTCTGTCTGTTTCTCACTCGCTCTCTATCCACCTCTCTCTTTCCCTCTGTCTCACTCGCTCTCTATCTGTCTCTCTCTTCTTCTCTGTCTCTCTCACTTGCTCTTTATTTCTCTCTCTCTTTCCCTCTGTCTCTCTCACTCGCTCTCTATCTGCCCCTTTCTTTTCCTCAGTCTGTCTCTCTCACTCGCTCTCTATCTGTCTTTCTCTTTCCCTCTGTCTGCCTCTCTCTCACTCTCTATCTGTCTCTCTCTTTCCCTCTGTCTCTCTCACTCACTCTCTACCTGTCTCTCTCTTTCCCTCTGTCTGTCTCTCTCAGTTGCTCTGTCCATTTGAATTCTATTTCCACCTTCCCTTCCCTCCCCCCTCTCTTTCTCTCATCTTGATCTCCTTATCTTTATTTCCTCCCTTCCTCCCCTTTTCTTTGCGTTCTCTCTCTGCCTTCCTCTGCCACTGTCTCTCTCCCCCAACCCTTCTCTCTATTTTCTCCCTCCCTTTCCTTCTCTCCTCAATCTCCCTCTCTCTCTCTCTGTCTATTTTTGCCTCCCTCTCCTTTCCCCTCTCGCTCCCCGATCTCTTTCCACTATATCCCTTCATCCTTTTCCTCTCTCTCCGCCTCGCTCAATCTCTTGCTCCTCAATCTCCTCTCTCCATTTTCTCCCTCCCTTTCCTTCACTCTCTCTTCTCAATCTCTCTCTCCTTCAATTTTTTGCCATCCTCTTGCTCCTCAGACTCCCCTATTCCCTCCCTTCCTTTGCTTTCTTCTTTCTCTCCCTCTCAGTCACTTTCTCTCCTCAAATTTCTCTATTTCCTCCCTCCCTTTCCTTTCCCTCTCTCTCTCCTCTTGCTGTCTTTCCTTGATTTCTCTCTCTTTCTTCCTCTCTCCATCTTTGCCTCCCTTCCCCCTCCCCCCCTCCCCCACCCCCTTCCTCTGTACCCTCCCCAGGTTTGGCCCACTGGTGCACGGTAACTTCATTGCAGTGTTAATGTTAGCCCACTTGTGACACTAATAAACAAACTTAAAATTTAAACTTTATCTCTTGACACAATTAGATATCAGACATTGTTTTAGTAAAGCACGAATCAGAAAGATCAAATAATGTGCCTCACAATTCCTTATTTGCTGTATGGTTAGCAGTGCAAATTGAGTTGAGTAACTATGAATTATAATACATTTCTAAAGGAGAGTTGTTTCAGCTGGGCTTCACTCTGCTTTTTGAACAAGCAGATTATCCTATCAAGCTGCAAGATATTATTTCAGAATGAAAAGCTGAAACCCAAAACTGAAGAAAATATTGAACTAACTTGAATCTTTCTCCTTCACCAATGATCCCTTGACAGCACTAATGAGTTTAGTTGTTCCTACACGCACCACTCAGCACAGTGGCACAGTGGTTAACGCTGCTGCCTCACAGTGAGAGTTTTAACAACACCATGTTAAAGTCCAACAGGTTTATTTGGTAGCAAATGCCATTAGCTTTCGGAGCGCTGCTCCAGCACTGCTCCAGCGCTCCGAAAGCTAATGGCATTTGCTACCAAATAAACCTGTTGGGACTTTAACCTGGTGTTGTTAAAACTCTCACTGTGCTTACCCCAGTCCAATGCCGACATCTCCACATCATGACTACCATCGACGCCTCACAGTGCCAGGGACCCGGGTTCAATTTCAGCCTTGGGTCACTGCCTGTGTGGAGTTTGCACGTTCTCCCTGTGTCTACGTGGGTTTCTGCCGGGTGCTCCAGTTTCGTCCCACAGTCCAAAGATGTGCTGGTAAAGTTGTAACGTTTATTTATTACTCACAAGTAAGGCTCACATTAACACTGCAATGAAGTTACTGTGAAATTTCCCTCCACACTCTGTTCGGGCCAATGCACCTAACCAGCGCGTCTTTCCAGACTGTGGGAGGAAACCGGAGCACTCGGAGGAAACCCACACAGACACAGGGAGAACGTGCAAACTCCACACAGACAGTGACCCAAGCCGGGAACCGAACCCGGGTCCCTGATGCTGTGAGGCAGCAGGGCTAATCACTATAAATCCTCCCTCAGTGTACCCAAACAGGCGCCGGAGTGTTGAGCACGGTAGGATATTCTGTTGGAGAGACAGTGTAGACCCGATGGGCCTAATGACCTCTTCAGCACTGTAGGGATTCAATGAAAGGTTGAGTATGCTTTGCATCCATAAATCCAAAACCAAACACATCTGAAAAACACAATGTTTTAACCTTGAGCACGGAAAA
The DNA here is from genome assembly GCF_964213995.1 of Mustelus asterias. NCBI lineage: Eukaryota > Metazoa > Chordata > Chondrichthyes > Carcharhiniformes > Triakidae > Mustelus > Mustelus asterias. The sequence continues at coordinate 16,878,693 of NC_135813.1, forward strand.
TCTAGTTGTTGCCTGCACTGTATACCTTGCGAGTTTTGCGATGAACATGTTAAAAAGAAACATTTTCAAGTACCCTGTATTTATTATTCAGTGGCACATCTTACTTTTCTCGCCGTTTTATTGACTTTAGACTATAGATAGCCCAGGCCGAGACGATTGTAAGTTTACACGTGGTATCCAAAAAACAGAATGATCTGAAATCCAACACACTATCTGCCTCGAGGGTTTCAAATAAAGGATTCTCCACCTGGATTACATGATTCGTTTGCCAAATTTCCAGAATTGTCGCAAACATTTCACCCTCTATTGGGAAGCTCTCATCTGGTGTTATGCAAATTGCTGAATTGGATTGCTGTGCTTAACAGGCACTTCATTGATTTCTAATCTAGTCCACCAGCCTTGACTGCATTATCGTTTCTCATCAAGCCGGCCGCGCTGCTCTCAATCAGTCATCGCCTCCTGCTCCTGCCTTGAACATTTTCCGTTTTGTCACTTTAGGCTTGACGACTGAATCAACTACAACCAAATCTGACACAGCTCCAAAGCAGAAAAAGTGGGCCCGGAAAGGGGTGGATGAGGAGCTTAGGAAAGGCGCTGTGAGATCGACAAGCAGCGACAGGTAAGCACCCATCAATGTTATAGATCTTCCTGAAGAGAAAGCTTGCCGTCAGGTGAGGTGGGGGAGTGCAGGGGGGAGGTGGGGGGCGGCGGGGGGGAACGGATAGTGGCATTGGTTGCCTAAAAGATTCCTGGACATCAGCTTCAGTAACTGTAGGTACTGGGTTATTCTGGGGTCAACATTTGGTTACAGGAGGAGGAATGGATGAAAACGCTTCTGGGATGTAATGTTTGGGGCTTCCTTGCCACCAGGTTCTTCCGCCATTCGCTATTCAGTCGTGGTGTCTGTAATGACTTCAATCAGGCCATTGAGGTTGGCCTATTGGAGTATGAACTCCTTGATTAAAGATCCAATTGATGGGCCAATCAGGGAGTCTTTGCCTTGTATTTAACTGGGAGTGTCAGTTCCTCTGGCACACCCGGAGGTAGACTGTTAACTGCTAGCACTCTGTGTACTGCTGTTAGAGTTTGTAAATGAAGGGATGTTGGTGAAGGGACTTCTGCCTCTGCAAACTTATTACAGAGACTCAGCCGACTTCTCGCAGAAGCTCCTCAGTGACCTCTCTCCGCCACCCTCTGTTGGATCCACCTTCCACATATCCATTATTCTGGATTCTTTTAGTTTCAATATTAAACCAACTGCCAAGCTGTCCAGCCTGAGAGATGTTTGACAAGGGTGAGGTGGGATTTTCCGCACCACAGTACCGTCCCAATCATCGACAGCTTGCTAAACTTTTCGAATAGAGGAGCCAAAGCGAGACTATAACAGTGACCCATCAAAAAATCAACAGAATCAAATGATACTTTGTACCCAAGCCCAGCAGTTTTGTGGAATGGGTTTTCATGCCATCCGGTGCCTTGGGGAATGTGCCATTCTGGAAGACGGGGGCTTTTTGGCATTTAATTGCAAATGATCTAATTCTAGAGGGCATCCTGCCAGCCTCGCTTGGTAGATTACTTTGTGTCTTGTGCCAATATACGTTCTGACAGACCGTTTTAAGTTTAAAGTTTATTTATTGGTGTCACAAGTAGGTTTACATTAACGCTGCAATGTAGTTACTGTGAAAATCCCCTAGTTGCTACCTCGAGTACACTGAGGGAGAATTTAGCATGGCCAGTGCACGTTTTTTGGACAGTGGGAGAAACTCACGCAGACACACGGAGAACGTGCAGACTCCGCACAGACAGACAGTGACCCAAGCTGGGAATTGAACCCAGGTTCCTGGCTCTGTGAGACGGCAGTGCGAACCACTGTGCCACCATGCCACCCGCTGTGCAATATCCGTTAATCCTTCAAAGAGCTGCTATTAATACTGCCTGGCCCATTGAACCATCAGATGATGTCCATTGGCACTATAGATTCTTGAGATCGATCAGCATTCATAGTAACCTCCGGCTTTTCTTCACCTTCCTCATGGTAGGGAAACCCAAAAGATTGACACCTGCGCCTGTAGGGATGGGAAAAAAGAAGTTAAAGAGAGGGTGGCACGGTAGCACAGTGGTCGGGTGGCACGGTAGCACAGTGGTTAGCACTGCTGCTTCACAGCTCCAGGGGCCTGAGTTCGACTCCCGGCTTGGGTCACTGTCTGTGTGGAGTTTGCACATTCTCCTCGTGTCTGCATGGGTTTCCTCCGGGTGCTCCGGTTTCCTCCCACAGTCCAAAGATGTGCGGGTTAGGTTGATTGGCTGTGCTAAAATTGCCCTTAGTGTCTTGAGATGCGTAGGTTAGAGGGATTAGTGGGTAAATATGTAGGGATATGGGGGTAGGGCCTGGGTGGGATTGTGGTCGGTGCAGACTCGATGGGCCGAATGGCCTCTTTCTGTGCTGTAGGGTTTCTATGGTTTAAAAGGGGTACAGTTAAGAAGAGAGGCACGGTGAGCACAAGATGGGACAAAGAAAGAAAGTGAAGAGCACCCAGATAGACAAGAATGAAAGACCAGAAACGGAGGATGGAAATGGGGGCAGAAGAGGGCAAGGAGTAAAGGGATATGAATAAAACAGAAAACAAGAGAAAAAAGACAAATACATTAGGACTATGTATGTGCGACCCTGAATCTTGTACCAATGACTCCATCCTACAACAATGAAAGCAGCAGCCAGATTTGGACACATTGGAGCACCTTACTATTGGTAAAGGTGCTATATAACTGGAAATTGTTATTACCTACATGCTCACATCACTGCAAAGTGGGGAAGGCAGTGTTTTCCATGCCCACTTAAATGCATTTTGAAGGAATAAGACTTCACACTTGTAAAGTTTTAGGAGTTATTCAGCGTCAGTTTCTTATTATGCCGTTTTAAAAACTCACTCATTTCTGATTGCACCAGCTCGAACATTTTTATTTCATAGTAACATAATCTTTAATCTGAAACCAGTGCGAAGTGGTTAGCACTGCTGCTCCACAGCGCCAGGGACCCAGGTTCAATTCCAACCTTGGGTCACTCTCTGTGTGGAGTTTGCACGTTCTCCCCGTGTCTGCGTGGGTTTCCTTCGGGTGCTCCGGTTTCCTCCCACAGCCCAAAGATGTGCAGGATAGGTGGATTGGCCATGCTAAATTGCCCCTGAGAGTCCCAAGATGTGTAGGTTAGGTGGGTTAGCCAACCCACCTAACCTACACATCTTGGGACACTAAGGGGTTACTGGGATAGGGTGGGGGAAAGGGCCTGGGCATGGTACGTTGTCAGAGAGAGTCAGTGCAGATTCTGTAGGGATCTATGATTCATACTTTCCCAAAGTACACGCCATTAGAATGCTTTTTGTACTGATTCCATGGCAAGGGTTGCATTTGCACAGTCTGTGGAGAAGCAGAATAACACTGACAGTGACTGCCACATTTCCACATTTAACAGCACATGTACAGATGCTGCTGCTTGCTGTCGGGTTAACCTGTAGTAACAGTGAGCACTGACAGCCTTGCCTTCACCAGTACAGTGAAATCTGGACCTTTGCAATTCCCAAGCATCCAACAAAAATATATAGTTTTCTTAATCCCAGTCAGAGAATCCCTACAGTGCAGAAGGAGGCCATTCGGCCCATCGAGTCTGCACCGACCGCCCAGGCCCTATTCCCGTAAACCCCACATATTTACCCTAGCTAGTCCCCCTGACACTAAGGGTCAATTTAGCATGGCCAATCCACCTAACCCGCACATCTTTGGAGTGTGGGAGGAAACCGGAGCACCCGGAGGAAACCCACCCAGACGTGGGGAGAATGCTGCCCCGCTGCCCCCAGAAACAAGTGATGGATAGCGAGAGGGGACGTGCCTGGCACCACTCTGATGGGTAATGGTGGCATCGCGATTGGCGATTTATCTCAGTCATTACCCTTGTCGCTGCTGCTCAATCAGGATTTCTGTAACATTAAAAACTCACCTTCCCTCTCAGTGCGACCTTATCCCAGGTGCGTTGGCGTAGCGACCAAGGCTTTGCCAGTGTGATAGCCGTGTGAGAGGATTGGCTGCAAGGGTTTTTCCCGTAGTCACAAGATAAGATGAAGAGCTGTGCTTTAATTCCAGGCAGAATATTTATTTCCGCGGTTCTCTGAGAGAGCTCAGATCCAGCCAGCCATGATATCAACTCAAACTGTGAATTGTCTATTGCTTTGCAAATCCAATTATCTTCCATGTAAAGCTTTAAAATTGGCAGACAAAAGTACAAGCTTGGTTGATCAGGGATGAACGCATCCCCCCCCCCCCCCCCCCCACCTTCCGAGGCCTATCCTAACTTTGATCACTAATATTAACAAATAGAGAACACCACAGAACCAGAATCACAGGATTGTTACAGCACAGAAGGAGGCCATTCAGCCCCTCGTGCCTGCACCGGCTCTGTGTAGGAGCAGCTTGCCCAGTGCCACTCCCCGGCCGTCTTCCCTGTCGCTCTGCACGTTCCTACTTTTCAGATAACAATCCAGTTCCCTCTTGAATGCCTCAGTTGAACCTGATTCCGCCACACTCTCAGGCTGTGCACTCCAGACCCCCACAACTCGCTTTCCCTCATCTCACCTTTTCTTTTTTGCCTTCTTTTGTCAATTATCTTAAATCTGTGTCCTTCTGTTCTAGATCCTCCCACCAATAGGAACAGTTTCTCCCCATCTACTCTCTCCAGACTCCTCATGATTTTCATACCTCCACCAGATCTGGCGGCACAGTGATCAGCACTGCTGCCTCACAGCGCTAGGGACCTGGGTTCGATTCCCGGCTTGGGTCTCTGACTGTGTGGAGTCTACACGTCCTCCCACGTGTCTGTGTGGGTTTCCTCCGGGTGCTCCCGTTACCTCCCACAGTCTGAAAGGCATGCTGGTTAGGGTGCATTGGCAGTGCTAAATTCTCCCTCAGTGTACCCGAGCAGGTACCGGAGTGTGGCGACTCGTGGATTTTCACAGTAACTTCATCGCAGTGTTAATGTAAGCCTACTTGTGACACTAATAAATAACCTTTAATCTTCTCCTTCACTTCCTCAGGGACAACAGTCCCAACTTCCTTAAAATAAAAGCAGAGAAAATGCTGGAAAAACTCAGCCGGTCTGGCAGCATCCGTGGAGAGAGAAACAGAGGGTGGAATTTTCCCAGTTGTGCACAGACTGCTGGATCAGGCGAGGAAAGCCATGTGAAATCCGCTGGCTTCACAGATGCCTTTTTTCCCCTGATCCAACAGCAATTCCAGAGTGCTGACGGGGATCATGCAGTAAGAAGTTTAACAACACCAGGTTAAAGTCCAACAGGTTTATTTGGTAGCAAAAGCCACACAAGCTTTCGGAGCCCCAAGCCCCTTCTTCAGGTGAGTGGGAATTCTGTTCACAAACAGGGCATATAAAGACACAAACTCAATTTACATGAATAATGGTTGGAATGCGAATACCTACAGCTAATCAAGTCTTTAAGATACAAACAATGTGAGTGGCGCATCAAGGTTAAAGAGATGTGTATTGTCTCCAGACAGGACAGCCAGTGAAACTCTGCAGGTCCAGGCGGGCTGTGGGGATTACAAATAGTGTGACATGAACCCAATATCCCAGTTGAGGCCGTCCTCATGTGTGCGGAACTTGGCTATCAGTTTCTGCTCAGCGACTCTGTGCCGTCGTGTGTTGTGAAGGCCGCCTTGGAGAACGCTTACCCGAAGATCAGAGGCCGAATGCCCGTGACCGCTGAAGTGTTCCCCATCAGGAAGAGAACAGTCTTGCCTGGTGATTGTCGAGCGGTGTTCATGCAGACGCTGCGACAACAGATGACTGAACACCGCTCGACAATCACCAGGCAAGACTGTTCTCTTCCTGTTGGGGAGCACTTCAGCAGTCATGGGCATTCGGCCTCTGATATTCGGGTAAGCATTCTCCAAGGCGGCCTTCACGACACACGACAGCGCAGAGTCGCTGAGCAGAAACTGATAGCCAAGTTCCGCACACACGAGGACGGCCTCAACCGGGATTTTGGGTTCATGTCACACTATTTGTAATCCCCACAGCCTGCCTGGACCTGCAGAGTTTCACTGGCTTTCCATCTGGAGACAATACACATCTCTTTCACCTGTCTTGATGCTCTCTCCACTCACATTGTTTGTATCTTAAAGACTTGATTAACTGTAAGTATTCGCATTCCAACCATTATTAATGTAAATTGAGTTTGTGTCTTTATATGCCCTGTTTGTGAACAGAATTCCCACTCACCTGAAGAAGGGGCTTGGGGCTCCGAAAGCTTGTGTGGCTTTTGCTACCAAATAAACCTGTTGGACTTTAACCTGGTGTTGTTAAACTTCTTACTGTGTTTACCCCAGTCCAACGCCGGCATCTCCACATCATGGGGATCATGCAGTCAGCTGGAGGGGTGGGGCCTAAACACACCAGCGACACAGGAAATCTGAAGGGCGCCCTGATCTCAAAGTTAAAATAAAGCCCTCTCTCCTCCCTCACGGACATCAGGAACCACTCCACCTCACCCCTCCATGGACATCGGGATCCCATGGCAGTGTCAGGTTGGCACCAGGGGGCAGTGTCAGGGCACTGCCCGGCCATGTCCCTCACCACCTCAGTGCTATACCTACCTATCTCCATACCCCCGGCATGGTCATCATGACTGGTTCTTGTCTTTGAACACCAGCCGTGATTTGCGCCAGCGTAATGTCACACTGGCTGGGTAGGTGAACATGGCGTGGGCAGACATTATGGCATCAAGGCCGGTAAGTAGATGTTAATGGATTTAAAATGATGGAAACCAGGCTCATTCCCTTTCTTGGGTGGGAGGGGGGGGATAAACTCAAACTGAGATCTCGCCGGTGCAAATCCGGTTATAGCTCTCGCCAGATTTGGCGGGATTTGTGCCCTCAGCGAACAGGCCCTCTAAATTCCACCCAGAGTTAGCGTTTCAACTCCACACGATGCTTCTCCACACTTCAGCAAAGCGTTCGATAAGGTCCCCCATGCAAGACTTCTTGAGAAAGTGAGAGGGCATGGGATCCAAGGGGCTGTTGCCTTGTGGATCCAGAACTGGCTTGCCTGCAGAAGGCAGAGAGTGGCTGTGGAGGGGTCTTTCTCTGCATGGAGGTCAGTGACCAGTGGAGTGCCCCAGGGATCTGTTCTGGGACCCTTGCTGTTTGTCATTTTCATAAATGACCTGGATGAGGAAGTGGAGGGATGGGTTGGTAAGTTTGCTGACGACACCAAGGTAGGTGGTGTTGTGGATAGTTTGGAGGGATGTCAGAAGTTGCAGCGAGACATAGATAGAATGCAGGACTGGGCGGAGAAGTGGCAGATGGACTTCAACCCGGATAAGTGTGTGGTGATCCATTTTGGCAGATCCAATGGGATGGAGCAGCAGTATAAAATGAAGGGTACCATTCTTAGCAGTGTAGAGGATCAGAGGGACCTTGGGGTCCGGGTCCATAGGACTCTTAAATCGGCCTCGCAGGTGGAGGATGCGGTCAAGAAGGCGTATGGCGTACTAGCCTTCATTAATCGAGGGATTGAGTTTAGGAGTCGGGAGATAATGCTGCAGCTTTATAGGACCCTGGTTAGACCCCACTTGGAGTACTGCGCGCAGTTCTGGTCACCTCATTACAGGAAAGATGTTGAAGCCATTGAAAGGGTGCAGAGGAGATTTACAAGGATGTTGCCTGGATTGGGGGGCATGCCTTATGAGGATAGGTTGAGGGAGCTTGGTCTCTTCTCCCTGGAGAGACGAAGGATGAGAGGTGACCTGATAGAGGTTTACAAGATGTTGAGGGGTCTGGATAGGGTGGACTCTCAGAGGCTATTTCCAAGGGCTGAAATGGTTGCTACGAGAGGACACAGGTTTAAGGTGCTGGGGGGTAGGTACAGGGGGGATGTCAGGGGTAAGTTTTTCACTCAGAGGGTGGTGGGTGAGTGGAATAGGCTGACGTCGGTGGTGGTGGAGGCAAACTCGTTGGGGTCTTTTAAGAGACTTCTGGATGAGTACATGGGATTTAATGGGATTGAGGGCTATAGATAGGCCTAGAGGTGGGGATGTGATCGGCGCAACTTGTGGGCCGAAGGGCCTGTTTGTGCTGTGGCTTTCTATGTTCTATGTTCTATGTTCTACAGAACCAATTTCTCTAATCTGTCTCTGTAACTGAAGATTCTCATTCCCTATAACAATTTCCATGATTCTTTGCTTCACTCTCTCCCATTTTCCCAAAAGAGTGGCGCCCAGAACTGGATGTAACAATCCACGTGGGCCCGAACTAGGTTTCTTTACAAGTTCAATATAACTTCTAGCTTTTATATTCATAGAGAATCCTACAGTGCAGGAGGAGGCCATTCGGCCCATCCAGTCTGCACCGACCACAATCACACCCAGACCCTATCCCCATAACCCCATGCATTTACCTTGTTAGTCCCCCTGACACTAAGGGGCAATTTAGCATGGCCAATCTACCTAACCTGCACATCTTTGGACTGTGGGAGGAAACCGGAGCACCCGGAGGAAACCCACGCAGACAAAGGGAGAATGTGCAAACTCCACACAGACAGTGACCCAAGCCAGGAATTGAACCCGGGTCCCTGGCACCGTGAGGGAGCAGTGCTAACCACTGGGCCACCATGCCATTCTATGCCCCTAATAATAACGTCTAGGATAATGTTTGCTTTATTTCCCTCTCTCGCAACCCGTTCTGCCAGTTCCACACCCACGCACCCAGGTGTGTCCTCTTGCAGCCCCTATAGAATTATATTTGGATTTATATAGCACCTTTTCATGACTTTGGGATATCTCAAAGTGCTTGCCAGCCAAATGAATATCGTTGAACTGTAGCCGCGGGTGTGATATTGGGAAATGCACTCACCAATTCTCCGACAGCAAGGTCACACAAGCAGCAGAGAGATCAGCCACAATGTCATCTATCTTGGGATCGAGCACAAGGCTGGCCTTGCATCCCATCCTCCATTAGTCTCCACTCAAGTGGGAAGGTGATGGCCGAGTGGTGTTATCGCTGGATTGTTAATCTAGAAACTCAGCTAATGTTCTGGGGACCTGGGTTCGAATCCCACCACGGCAGATGGTGGAATTTGAATTCAATTTTAAAACAATCTGGAATTACTCTACTGAGGACGGTGAAACCATTGTCGATTGTCGGAAAAAGCCATCTGGTTCACTAATGTCCTTTAGGAAAGGAAAATCTGCCATCCTTACCTGGTCTGGCCTACATGAGACTCCAGAGCCACAGCAATGTGGTTGACTCTCAACTGCCCTTTGAGCAAGGGCAACCAGGGATGGGCAATAAATGCTGGCCAACCAGTGACGCCCATGACCCACAAAGAATAGAAAAAAAGTTAGCGGGGCAGAGTGTGAAACCAGCGCTCCATCAGTGGGTTTCTCACTCAGCAAGTTAGATTAAAATCCTCCCTCCCCCCTATTGTTATTTGTAATAGTCTTGTTTGTTCGGGTTTGGATCGGTTACATCAAGCTTGCTATCAAAGGTACCTCTGATATGTTTATATGGGGTGAGGTATTAGTGAGCTTTCTGTGCCTGCCCACTGTTTGAATTCCCAGACCACCCCCTTGAGATCCTGGCATAACAACTCAACTCCCAAACATTGGTTTATTTTTCTCTCTCGTTTCCTTTGCTTGCTGGCAGGATCCTAGCGGAGATCATTGACACGGAGGTGGAAACCCAACGCCACCTGTCCACCAGCTCGGACCCGGACACGGCGGCCACCAGAGAGGAGAGCCCGCCCGCCAGCGGCTCTTTGCTTCTGAATACATCCTTCGACGAAGAGATCCTGGACTTGAAGTGAGAAACCGGGGAGACTGTCGCTTCCTTTCCTTTTCGTATCCTTCCTCCACCGCCCCCCCCCTCCGACCCACCCCAACCCACTGCCCTGCCCACCCCCCAACCACTGACCAATCTGTAACCATAGCAACCTGCCCAAAATGTATCGTGCATGTCTGCTCTGTTCCGTTCCCGCTTTTTGCACTCCGAAAGACCGACGACCTCTGTCCAACCCATTACAGTGCGAGTTTTCGCACATTCCGCCCGGCCCTCGACTCCAAGTTTTGGACTATTTTTGCAGATGATTCGACTTCTTTATTATTTATTACCGCGTATTTATCTCGTTGAACGGAAGAACTTTGTTGGCTGAGGTTTGTACATTTTGTTTTTGTCGGCCTGATGTTCTGAACCCTTTGGCCTCTTAGCAGTAGTTTTGTACTCAATGAATATGTACTGTCAAAACTGTTGCTGGACCTCTGTGATGGGAAAAAAAAAACACCAACTGTCTTAAAATATTGTATTGCCATTGTTTTTAATGCCAAGAATTCAATGTAAATGTTTTGTGTTTCAAATGTTGCCTCTAAAAATTACTGAATTCGTACCTACACAAATATCTATTTTCAGTGCTGTTGTGCACTGCTGTGAAAGTAGATTATAATTCTGTTAATTAATATGAAATGAATATTATGGGATATCAAATGTGTTTTTCTTTACAACTTAAAATATATTCATTTCACCTAATAAGTAAATATTTTTGTTAAGTGAATGGAAATTTAAAAAAAAAATGAAAAGCATTTTTCTGTCTAATCTTAATGTATTCACTCCTGAGGTTACCTTCAGGATCAGTCTTTGTGAAATAATACATAAATAAATCTGTATTTATTATCTGGGATCATGCGGAAAACTGTTCTTTTCATGAGGGTCTGTTTCAACAGTCGAAGCCAGGGCATCATTTGACCTTAGGATTGTGAGCCAGGGGGTGGTTTCAGAATTAGAGGCAGTTTGATCCGTGCTGGAAACACAATGGGGCTGCCCCCCGAACCACTTCACTTAAACTTGCAGACTCATTCTGAAAATGTTTTTGTTTATTCATTCGTGGGACATCGGCATTGCTGAGTGGCCAGCACTTCTTGTCCATCCCTCCATATTCAACATTTGGGGAGATGGTGGCATTGCGGTATTGTCGTTAAGAGCATTGGCCACGCTGAATTCTCCCTCAGTGTACCCGAACAGGCGCTGGAGTGTGGCAACTAGGGGATTTTCACAGTAACTTCGTTGCAGTATTAACATTAGCCTACTTGTGACACTAATAAATAAACTTTAAACAAGATCGGTCCAAATCAGTATGGATTCACTAAAGGAAACTCGTGCTTGACAAATCTTCTGGAATTTTTTGAGGATGTGACCAGCAGAATGGACAAGGGCGAACCAGCAGATGTTGTGTATCTAGACTTTCAAAAGCCTTTTGACAAGGTTCCACACAAGAGATTGGTGAGCAAAATTAAAGCTTATTGGTATTGGGGGTAATCTATTGACGTGGATTGGCCATGCTAAATTCTCCCTCAGTGTACCCAAACAGGCGCCGGAGTGTGGCGACTAGGGGATTTTCACAGTGGCTTCATTGCAGTGTTAATGTAAGCCTACTAGCAACACGAATAAATAATAAACTTTTATTCAGAGACCCAGGGCAATGCTCTGGGGACCCGGGTTCGAATCCCACCACAAGAGATGTTGAAATTTGAATTCAGTAAAAAACTCTGGAATAAATAGTCTAAATTTGTGGGTGACACGGTGGCACAGTGGTCAGCACTGCTACCTCACAGCTCCAGGGACCCAGGTTCAATTCCGGCCTTGGGTGACTGTCTGTATGGAGTTTGCACTTTCTCTACGTATCTGTGTGGGTTTCCTCTGGGTACCCTGGTTTCCTCCCATAGTCCAGAGGTGTGCAGGTTAGGTGAATTGGCCATGCTAAATAGCCCCTTAGTGTCCAAAGATGTGTCAGTTAGATGGATTAGCCATGGGAAATTTGTGGTGTTACAGGGATTGGGAGGGGAAGAGGGTCTGGGTGAGATACTCTGTCAGAGAATCAGTGCAGACTCAATGGGCCGAGTGGCCTCTTCTGCGCTGTGGAGATTCTATGATTCTATCCCTAGTTGCCCAAGGGCAGTTGCGAGTCAACCGCTTTGCTGTGGCTCTGGAGTCCCATGTAGGCCAGACCAGATGGATTTTTCTGACAATCAACAATGGTTTCATGGTCACCAGTAGATTCTTAATTCCAGATATTTTTTATTGAATTCAAATTCCACCATCTGCCATGGCGAGATTTGAACCCGGGTCCCCAGAACATTCGTTTCTGGATTAATAGTCTAGTGATAATAATACCACTAGGCCATCGCCTCCCCCGTTGATTGAGGAAAGGGACACTTTGGGTCGCATTAACTAAAATAGTTGTTACTGTCCGATGCTGCTCTGTACAATGCCGCTTAAGGCAGTTGTCATTAATGATCTCTGTCTGCTGTTGACTGGGACATTGGGAATGAACAGTGTAGATGTGAATAATGCTCACAGGCATCCTAATGTTCTGAATTGGTCTGAAGACATTGGAGATTAAGTTCAGGGTGGTTTAGGCCTTGCCAACAGTAAAAGTACATCAGTAGTTTGCTCATTATGATTAATGTGTATAATTTTAACAGAGGCAAACTCTTAAGGGCAGGATTTTCCAGCCATCTCCACTGATGGCATATTCCGGTTTCCCGTGGCAGAGGGTGCAAACAACCAGAAGATCCCACCACTGGCCAACTGGGGGATCCCACCCACTACTTCCGAATTAAGTATTAAAGCTGCTGAAATTAGACTATAATAGAGTCGTAGAGAGTATGGAAACAGGCCCTTTGGCCAAACTTGTACATGCCACACTTTTTTTAAAGGGGCTAGATGGCCTACTCCTGCTCCTAGTTCTTGTTCTTATAGTCTTGCAAGACTATTGTATGAGGCAGTAGATTGGGTTGTTTGTGCACCTGAGCTTCAGTCAGTCATTTTGTGAAGAATTCACCAGCAGAATGGCCTCCTTCTGCAGTGTAGGGATTCTATGGAGTCAGTTAATAGCACGTCTACTTAAAGATAGGAGTTTCAGGAGAAAATTGGGGAAAAGGAGGGGTTCTGAGAAGCAAAGCACTTGGCTTCAACCAAAAACAAATTATAACATTAGTCTGAAAAAAGGCATGCACGAGAACTAAAAATACAACATTGAATAAGACCAAAGTCAAAGCTTTACCCAAACTGATTCTTCATTCTTTACCAAAAACATTCAGCCAGGCATCAGTGGTCGTTTCGAAATAGTGTGGGTTGGAAATTCCGGCACATATTCCCCCAAAAATGTACAATTGGGGAATAAAGCAAAGATCCACTTTAAAAGACAGAGTAACTTCTGACACAAGTATTGTACACCTCTCATTATTCAACACCTGAGTTTCTTCACTCTTTGGTTCTCTCTGGAGATCTGAACCTCCTCATATAACAGCTCCAAGCCCAAACTAAAGAAGGTGCACAGAAAGTTCCTGCTTTACGTAGGTTCAAAATTAGTGTAAGTTTAACCCCAAAATTTCCATTGCAGCTGATAGCAAAGTCATTTTTCTTGTTTTTATGGTTTTTTTAAAAGTTCATCCTCACTGAGCTATTTTGTAATTTTTGATTCCCTTGAATGTGTTTTTGTGGCATGGCTATAAATCCCATTAAAAACATGAAGCTTCCATAATTGCACCGTCTTGAACATCCCGTTGTGTGATGATCTTCTTTTTCACTTCCCTTCCCAAAAATCAGGTCCAACCTCCAGCATTGCAATCTTTACTGTGGGTAGGGCAGGTCCCAAATCCACCTAGCCAGAACAGGGATTGAATCTGCAACCACACCTCTACATGCCCAGTGTGGTCTGCAGTTATTCCTAATGATGTTAGAGGCTCCCATTTTCTTCCCGTCATCTGGCCGACCAGGAATCTCACCCTCTCTTAGCGCCAGATATCGGAAGGACTTTTTAAATTGGATTTGATTTATTATTGTCACATGTACTGGAATACAGTGAAAAGTATTGTTTCTTGCACTATACAGACAAAGCATACCGTTCATAGAGTATATAGGGGAGAAGGAAAGGAGAGGGTGCAGAATGTAGGGTTACAGTCATAACTAGGGTCTGGAGAAAGATCAATTTAATATAAGGTAGGTCCATTCAAAAGTCTGATGGCAGCAGGGAAGAAGCTATTCTTGAGTCGGTTGATACATGGCCTCAGACTTTTGTATCTTTTTCCCAACAGAAGAAGGCAGAAGAGGGTGTGTCCGGGGTGCGTGGGGGTCGTTGATTATGCTGCTTTTCCGAGGCAGTGGGAAGTGTAGACGGAGTTGATGGATGGGAGACTGGTTTGCGTGATGGATTGGGCTACATTCACAACCTTTTGTAGTTTCTTGCGGTCTTGGTCAGAGCAGGATTTGCCGGTTGACACTCAACCTGTTTGGCCCTGTTATGAACACATCTTCCTTGGTCATCAAGCCCTGGAGTGGGACTCGAACCCGCAGCCTCTGGCTTGGCGGCAGGGATGCTACCCATGGCCATCAGCACCACAAGGCCTCCTCATGTGAATGACAGATGGCTTAAAAAGTTAATTTTCACAGTTAAGGAATTAACGATGTGAGTTATGCACTCTCCTCAAGCTTCAATTATTTACATCGATTTCTGCTGAGTTCTGAAGCAGTTTTACACCCTGGCACATGTTCATGACATTAGCAGCAAATTTGAGTGTAAAAAGACATCAGAGAATTGGTTATTATTTCATGTGTAAATTTTCCAATTACTCCCCCATAATAAATTCCAACACATGTGCCTTGGTGTTTGAAGAGGATGGATTTTCAATTATAATTGACTTCTCAAATCAATAATGTTCTAAACATTGAAAGCCAGGCATCATAGTTTAATATGCATGCAGTACATGCAACAGGACATTTAATAAATACTTCATAGACCATTCCCTCTAACCTTTTTTGGGCACAACTTTTATTTAACTGCATGGTTCCTTTAAATATTTTTTGTGCCAACATGCACATGAGGTATCTTAAAGGGGATGCCCTACAATGGCATTAGCATCACTGAATTTTCCACTATCAACATCCTGGGAATGCCATTGACCAGAAACTGAAGTGGACTAGTTATATAAATACTGTGGCTACAAGAGCAGAGGTTGGGAATCCTGTAGCGGGTAACGCACCTCCTGACTACCCAAAGCCTGTCTGCCATCTACAAGACACAAGTCAGGAGTGTAGTGGAATACATGCCTGGATGAGTGCAGCTCCAACAACACTGAGGAAGCTTGACACCATCCAGGACCTACCCTTCCCACAAGCATTCACTCCCTCCACCACAGGCACAGAGTGAGGGCAGTGTGTACCATCTATAAGAAGCACTGCAAGAACTCACAAAAGCTCCTTAACACCTTCCAAGTCCGCGATCACTACCATCTAGAAGGATCAGGGCAGCAGATACATGGGAACACCACCATCTGGAAGTTCCCCTCCAAGCCATTCACCATCCTGACTTGGAAATATATCGTCATCCCATCAATGTCACTGGGTCAAAATCCCGGAACTCCCTCCCTAATAGCACCACACGGACTGCAGTGGTTCAAGAAGGAAGCTCAACACGACCTTCTGAAGGGAAATTAGGGAAGGGCAATGAATGTTGGCCTAGCTAGCAAAGCCTACAACTTTATAATGAGAAGTAACTTGTCTGCAACCTGAATGGTAACCTCCAGGTTAGAAAGCAGCATAGAGGGAATCTCACTCACAACTGGCCCTGCCGGTTTAACTGAGAGATGCTAGTGTGTTGTAGTTCTAAGCTCAGCCTCTACAAATCCTAACACTCATTGCAACCCTGCCAGTTTGTATATATTTCTCTCATTCCTTCAAAGCAGCGCCCAGCATAATTCTGCAATGCAGAATTACAGACCAGTTAAATACAATTCCACACAGTGACATTCAATCGACTGATCCCTTATTAATAATTATACTTTTCCTTGCTGAGCGAACTCTTCCTCCACCTCCATTGAGTTAAGCAAAAAAAATCTCCAACAAATATTTTTATTATCTATGGGCAGTCATTACCTATGGGCAGTTCATCGTTTTAGGTCTCTCTCTCTCTCCCCCACCCCCCCCCCCCAATATTATCATCCGTATCCATTAG
Organism: Mustelus asterias; assembly: GCF_964213995.1. NCBI lineage: Eukaryota > Metazoa > Chordata > Chondrichthyes > Carcharhiniformes > Triakidae > Mustelus > Mustelus asterias. Next base: position 16,894,756 of record NC_135813.1, read on the forward strand.
AATGGTTGTTGCAAGCCCAAATCTTGTCCTCCGTAGCTTTGCCACGCTGTTATCAAATTATTGAATGTCCCTGAAACTTCTAGCTCAATGTGCAATGACAAGTCTTTTTAGTTAATTCTGTTACTTCCATCTAAAGCTGACCATTGCTGCTGTGTCAATCCTTGCCCAATAACCCAGTGGTACTTTTAATTGACACACTTCCCTGGTTAGCAGACAAAGACGAAAGCTTGCCATTACTCCAGCATAAAGGGAAATCAATAGTACTTTCACATTAGGAGAACTTGGGACAGTCTGATTAACCGTGAACGGCACGGTGGCACAGTGGTTAGCTCTGCTGCTTCTCAGTGCCAGGGACCCAGGTTCAATTCCAGCCTTGGGAGTTTGTACATTCTCCCCGTGTCTGCATGGGTTTCCTCCAGGTGCTCCGATTTTCTCCCACACTCCGAAGATGAGCGGGTTAGGTGGATTGGCCATGCTAAATTGCCCCTTAGTGTCAGGGGGATAAGCAGGATAAATACATAGGGTTTCGAGTATAAGGCCTGGATGGGATTGTTGTTGGTGCACGCTCAATGGGCCTAATGGCCTCCTATAGGGATTCTATAATGAACCCTTTCCTGACAGTTTTACTTGCACTGATCTTCTAGGGCAATAGGTGGGGTTGTCCTGTAGCAATGAAACGGTTCTGAGCTTACCTCAGATTTTTGAATGCTTTTGATTGAATTCTTGTCAATTCTTCTTCACTGCATCAATGTGAAAATGGAAATAATGGAAATAGGAAGAAAGCTCTGTCGAGTGTGCGTTAAAGGAGTGCAACTTATTACAAAGCTTTAATTATTTCCAGTTGTTAGAATAGTAAAATTGTCAAATCCAACCCAATTATGCCATTGGGTAAAAGCAGGAAAGCTGATGCATCCCAGTGTGAACATTGATGGTGCTTATAGTTCATGTCGAATCGGAAAACAAACTTGAGGGAGGGAGCTGTTGAAATATTCACTTATTCTGAATCCACTCTGAATCCCAATTCTCCTTCAATATTCTACTTAAGCCTGTGGAGTGCCTCCTGCGTGGATATTATAAGTGAGTGTGTTATTCTAAATGCTATTTTGTGATGGAGAAGCACCAGTTATACACAGGGTATGTCAAGCAATTTCAGAAGTATTCACGGAAACACCAGGAGCCCTAGTCAGCTCACGCTAACTTTCCCTACACCCTATCTGTAACTGCAACACTATATTCCGCATCCTCTCCTTTCCTTCTCCCTTATGTACTCTATGAACAGTATGTTTTGCCTGTATAGCGTGCAAGAAACAACACTTTTCACTGTATACTAATACATGTGACAATAATCAATCAAATCAAATCAACTTTTGAAGGCAAAATAAATTGGCTTACTAGCAATGCTTAAGTCACCCAATTTTCCAAACATAAGATGCTCTGTCGGAGACTCAGTGCAGACTCAATGGGCAAAATGGTCTCCTTCTGCACTGTAGAAATTCTATGATTCTATTACTGATCTCAAGATATCCCAAAGTGCTTTGCAGCCAGTTAAGTAGTTGTTGAAGGGTACGGATCGTGGCAGCAAATGTGACCACAGCAACATCCCACAATAAACCGCGTGACAATGACCAGGTACTCCGACTGTTACATAATGTTGGCTGAGGGAAAATTATTGGTCAGGACAACTCCCCTGCTCCACTTTGAAATTGTACCATGCTGTTTTTCGATCTATCGGAGCAGGCAGAAGGGATCTTTAGTTTAATGTCTCAACTGAAAGACAGTAATTCTGGCAATGCAACCCTCCCTCAGCACGGCACTGGAGCGTTTGTTTGTTAGATTCAGTCTATTTATTAGTGTCACAAGTAGGCTTACATTAACACTGCAATGAAGTTACTGTGAAAATCCCCTAGTCGCCACACTGTTCAGGTACACTGAGGGAGAATTTAGCATGGCCAATGCACCTAACCAGCATGTCTTTCGGACTGTGGGAGGAAACCGGAACACCCGGAGAAAACCCATGCAGACACGGGGAGAACATGCAGAGTCCACACAGACCCTGATCTAAGCCAGGAATCGAACCAGGGTCCCTGGCGCTGTGAGGCAGCGGTGCTAACCACTGGGCCATTCTGCCACCCACAGGTATCAGGAGTGGGAACGTGAACTTGAATCTAAAAAGTTAACATTCCCTGGGATGTCATGAACTAAAACACCAACATATCATAGAATAGATGTGTTCCTTCTGGAGTAAAGGCGAGAGCAACTAATCCATGATTAACACCTGAAAACCACAACATGTCAATTTCTTTAAAAATGTAAAATTACACAATACATTACCTTACATATTAATATTAAATTGATTTGATTTATTATTGACACATGTTTTGAGATGCAGTGAAAAGCATTGTTTCTTGTGAGTTGTGACAGACGAAGCATACCGTTCTTAGAGTACATAGGGGAGAAGGAAAGGATAGGATGCAGAATGTAGTGTTACAGTTACCGAGAGAGTGAAGAGAAAGATCAGCTTAATATGTGTTAGGACAACTTGTTACTCTTTGATTTATTTTTGATGTATTAAGAACATTCTAAAGGAAGGTTAAATTTAACCGACACATTGAGATTCCTATTTCTCAGCCTGAGTCAGGCACCTAGTATCCGTATGATGTTTTATAGATCAGTGCAATAAAATGTACAAATTCTATAGCTGGGGTGAATCACATTACTGATTTCTTTTATAACACTTTTGTTGCAAACTTTTTAGTAAATACTCAAAGTATAATGTGGAATTTTATTAGTGCTTATGGGGACACTGCAATCTCACCCACTGTAGTTTAGAAGATTTTTGTCAGATTTTGGATAAGTTCTGGAAAGGGTCAGAAAATTATTCTCAAGTCTACCTAATATGTACAAAAAAATCAAATATCTTTGTGTATTTCTTGCTGCTTCGACGCAAGAAGGTGTTTTTTTTCTTACCTTTCCTCACACTTATATCTGTTGTAATGACCAGAATTGGAACACTTTTAGCACTCGCCCGATTCAATGATCAATCATATATTTTATGAAGGGCAGCACGGTGGCACGGTGGTTAGCACTGCTGCCTCACAGCGCCAGGGACCCGGGTTCACTTCCGGCCTTGGGTCACTGTCTGTGCGGAGTTTGCACATTCTCCCCGTGTCTGCGTGGGTTTCCTCCGGGTATTCCAGTTTCCTCCCACACTCCAAAGATGTGCAGGTCAGGTGGATTGGCCACGCTAAATTGTTCCTCCTCTTTTGGTTTCAGATTCCAGCATCCCCAGTAATTTGCTTTTATCTAAAAATGTCCCTTAGTGCCCCAAGATGTGTAGGTGAGATAGATTAGCCATGGTAAATGTGTGGAATTCCAGGGATAGGGTGGGGGAATGGGTTTGGATAAGATACTCTCAGAGAGAGTCAGTGTAGACTTGATGGGCCACATGGCCTCCTTCTGCACTGTAGGGATTCTATTCTATGATATGTTGGTGTTTTACTTCATGGCATTCCAGGGAATGTTAACTTTTTACATTCATGAGTGCTTCTTTTCCAGGGTAATATAGGTAATGTGTATTATTAGGGACCAGATCAGAAACACCACATTTACACATTCCTATATTCCTATGCGTTTTAATTCATGTAGGAAGCTATTCCATCACAAGGATGGAATGTGCTGACTGTATAATGGCAAGAACATGAGGGCATGTCATGTGCTGAAACCTCCAGGAATACTTCAATCACCTTTGGCAATCCTAGTGATGTCTTCAAAATCTTCCCATCAACTCTATCTATTTCAGGTGGCAGGCGATAGCGGGTGGGGTAAGTCTGGGAAGCGGTCTAGAGGGAGATGGATGGCGGGGGGGGGGCGTGGGAGTCTCCGCCCAAGTGGTCTGCGGCCAGAAAAGTTTGAGAAGTATTGGCGCACGAGGGGAAAAATACAGCATTGCTCTTTTTTCGATTTTGTTTTGGGTTCCTTGTAATCCAGGATGGCTGAAAATGACTAACTTTGTTCATGTTTTCAGAGTAAGTAGTCTCACAACACCAGGTTAAAGTCCAACAGGTTTATTTGGTAGCACGAGCTTTCGCAGTGCTGCCCCTTCATCAGGTGACTCACCCGATGAAGGAGCGGTGCTCCGAAAGCTCGTGCTACCAAATAAACCTGTTGGACTTTCACCTGGTGTTGTGAGACTATTTACTGTGCTTACCCCAGTCCAACGCTGGCATCTCCACATCATGTTTTCAGAACAAGATAATCAACAGTTCAGCAGATGTATAAAATCCGCATGCCGTTCTCTGGGATGGACTTTTTCAACCTGGTTAGTTAATTGTACATTGTCAGACAATGAGAGTTCAGGGAACATGGAGGGTCGATCGCTACGCTGGTGGTGTGCTTCACGATATCAGCTGAGACAGACCTGGAGGCACATGTAGATGCTTCACACAATCTCACCCACAAGAGATTTGTACAAACCAGGGCACTTACAGAATTAAAGGAACTCTCTAAATGTTCATGTTATGTCGTTGCAAGTGCAGCAATCTGTTAGAAAATCAATGGCAAGAACATTATGAGACGCTGAGAATGAACCAACAGCCCTGAAGATATGCTTGCTACAGAGGCCCCAGATAATTAGACTTTCACTCATGTGTGTACAATCTCAACTTGGATTCCGTTCTTTCAGAATACTTCCGCACTAAAGTTACGAGGCAACAATCTGTTAATATGTTCAAAGGTCAATCCCATAAGTACTGTATGAAGTATTTTCAATTGTTTTGGAAGAAGCAATATCAAATGAGTGACAGAGCCTATCATACTCTCATGTTGAAGCACTGCATAATCTTCAACAGCCTGTGTGAACAATCGATGCAAAGAAATGTGCAGCAATAAAAGTGTTTATCCCTCCAAAATTCCTTGCGCCCTTCACCTTGTGATTGCAAAGGTCACCTTCCGTAAATTTCACAACACTAAACAGCTACAAGACCAAGAAACACGATGAAAACAACTGCATTCAGTGCCTTCAGTTCTAACTCTAGTTTGATCAGAGGCTGGGGTGAGGAAATAGAGGGAAGAGGCTTTGTGAGGTCTGATGGACAGAAAGAACCAACTCTAAACACAGATGAGAGCAATTATAAACAAAGCAAGGGAGGAGAGAAATTCTAATGTACAGCCTTACATTGTGCAAAATGAAAAAGAGGGGCTCTGGGTGATGGGTGAGATGGGGACCTGGGCGATGGGTGAGATGGGGACCTGGGCGATGGGTGAGTTGGGGACCTGGGCGATGGGTGAGTTGGGAACCTGGGCGATGGGTGAGTTGGGGATCTGGGCGATGGGTGAGTTGGGGACCTGGGCGATGGGTGAGTTGGGGACCTGGGCGATGGATGAGTTGGGGACCTGGGCGATGGGTGAGTTGGGGACCTGGGCGATGGGTGAGGTGGGGACCTGGGCGATGGGTGAGTTGGGGACCTGGGCGATGGGTGAGTTGGGGACCTGGGCGATGGGTGAGTTGGGGACCTGGGCAATGGGTGAGTTGGGGATCTGGGCAATGGATGAGTTGTGACTGTGATGGGGTGATTTGGAAATGGTGAGGTACTAGGATTACCAACGCTTCTCGAATGGCTAGGAGTTTTGTGGAATTGCTATCAATCTCTGGCCAAAGAGGGCCTTCTGGGAGATTTAAAAACAATATTGCATTGGCATCATTGATTCAAGTTGATCCATAAGCATCATCTCTGAAACCAGGAAGGAGGCTCTCTCTGAGCTGGCTGCGAAATGTTGTCTCGCTTTGCACAAGATGGAGAACAGGGAAGTGGGTGGAGAGCAGCTTCCAGCTCCCAGAGGGCGCTGTGCTGGGAGTGCTGGGGTGCACTGTTGTAACTTGTCAAGTCAAATTCCAGAGGTTGAGGTAAAGGCTGAGTGCAGCAGCTGGATAAGGCTATGACGAAGGCTAAGCAGCAGTTCAGTTGAGATGGACATTTTATTCTGAATGATGTTTCTGGTATCTCTTCACTTCACCTCCCGCCCCCCCCAGGTTTACGCAGCGACAGCAGTAACAGGAGGTGGGGCAGGAATAGTATTTTCCCTGTGTGTACAGCCAACTCAAACCTAGAACCTGCTCATCTCTGCCACACGTCTTTCCATGACATCGCTTCAGTCGATGTCTCCCAGAATATGTCCAGCCAGAAATGGCAACTTTATGAGTTACACACAGGGTGCAGTGGGATTGTGGACTGGCTGGTGGGTGATTGGGGCTTGGGTGGTTCAGAGGGATAATTACTGGACGGAGTGGGGATTGTGGGCTGGTTGGGGCTAGTTTGGTGCAGGGGGTTAGACACTAAGAGGAGTGGGATTGTGGACTGGGTAGTTGGGGACTCAAGTGGTGCAGAGTTAGATTCTGGGTGGAGTGGGTTTGGAACTGGCTGGCAGGATGGGGCCCAGGTGCTGCAGTGGAGCAGACACTGGCCTTCCATCACTTGGATCCGGATTTGACCCCAGGCCAAGCTGATTGGTTGGAAGTCCCCTCTGCTTATTGGTTGCGTCGGTTCTGTTGAAAATGCATTTGGGCAGTATTTGGAAATCAGTGTAAGAATTACGGATCATTAATGACCACCCTTCTGGACAGTTAGCCCCGGAAACAGTCCAGGGCACAATTGGAGAAGTGTTACTCTTGATGTGGCTGTCTTGTCTCTGACCCTGAAGTGTTTTATCCTGACACATGGTGACAAGGTGTTTTAAGAGTAAAGGTTTTGTGGTCTCTTCCTGTGAGAGACATACTGTCCTATTATTCCTCTAGTTCAAGTGAAAACTGCGCCAGTGGTATCTTTTTAATTAATTGTGCACGGTTATGAAATTAGAAACAACGCTGACTGCTTTATCGAGCAGCAAGGGGCTATTTTTGGGCGTTATTTGCTCTCCAATCCAGTACACAGCAGAATTGATGGCTTTCATTCCAGGAAAACCTGCCAGTTGCAGAGTGGGTGCATGAACAATACCGTCAAATGAAATTCTATCAGCACATTGTTCAAACAATAGACAGAGATGGAGAGCAGTGTGTTTTGTTCCAGCATTGCCCATGCTTTTGTGCAGTGCACAATTCCTCTGGCCTCGCCCACATGCAATTCAAACTTCAAAGCTGTTTCCTTCGGTGAAAGGTGAAGCCCAGAATTTCTCTTCAGTTTTCACAAATAACATGGGACAAGCCGTGAGGGACGGTGGCACAGCGGTTAGCACTGCTGCCTCTCAGCGCCAGGGACCCAGGTTCAATTTCGGCCTTGGGTAACTGTGTGGAGTTTGCACGTTCTCCCAGCGTGGGTTTGGTGGATTGGCCATGCTAAATGCACTGGGTTAAGGGTATGGTGGTGGTGGGGGGATTGGTGCAGACTCGATGGGCCGAATGGCCTCCTGCTTCACTGGAGGGATTCTATGGGTAACAGATTTTTTTATTCATTCATGAGACATGGGCATCGCTGACTGGCCAGCATTTATTGCCCATCCCTAGTTGCCCTCAGAGGGCAGTTGAGAGTCAACCACATTGCTGTGACTCTGGAGTCACATATAGGCCAGACCAGGTAAGGACAGCAGATTTCCTTCCCTAAAGGACATTAGTGAACCAGATGGGTTTTTCCGACAATTGACAATGGTTTCATGGTCATCAGTAGATTCTTAATTCCAGATATTTTTTATTGGATTCAAATTCCACCCACTGCCGTGGTGGAATTCGAACCCGGGTCCCCAGAATATTATTTTGATTTGATTCATTATTGTCACATGTATTGGTGTACAGTGAAAAGTATTGTTTCTTGCGTGCTATACAGACAAAGCATACCGTTCACAGAGAAGGAAAAGAAAGAGTGCAGCGTGTAATGTTACAGCCATACCTAGGGTTTAGAGAAAAATCAACTTAATGTGAGGTGGGCCCAATCAAAGGTCTGACAGCAGCAGGGAAGAAGCTGTTCTTGAGTCGGTTGGTACATGTCCTCAGACTTTTGTATCTTTTCCCGACAGAAGAAGGTGGAAGAGAGAATATCCGGGGTGCGTCAGCTCCTTAATTATGCTGGCTGCTTTTCCAAGGCAGCGGGAAGTGTAGACAGAGTCAATGGATGGGAGACTGGTTTGAGTCTTGGATTGGGCTTCTTCCATGACCCTTTGTAGTTTCTTGCGGTCTTGGGCAGAGCAGGAGCCATACCAAGCTGTTATACAACCAGAAAGAATGCTTTCTATGGTCATCTGTAAAAGTTGGTGAGAGTCATAGCTGACATGCCAAATTTCCTTAGTCTCCTGAGAAAGTAGAGGTGGTGGTGGCTTTCTTAACTATAGTGTCAGCATGGGGGGACCAGGACAGGTTGGTGGTGATCTGGACATCTATAAACTTGAAGCTCTTGACCATTTCTACTTTGTTCCCATTGATGTAGACAGGGGCATGTTCTCCACTCTGCTTCCTGAAGTCGATGACTATCTCCTTTGTTTTGTTGACATTGAGGGAGAGATTATTGTTGTCGCACCAGTTCACCAGATCCTCTTTCTCTTACCTGTACTCTGTCTCGTCATTGTTTGAGATCTGACCGACTACGGTGGTGTCATCAGCAAACTTGAAAAGCGAATTGGAGGGGAATTTGGCCACACAGTCATAGGTGTATAAGGAGTATAGTAGGCGGCTTAGGACACAGCCTTAAGTGGAACTGGTGTTGAGGATGATCGTGGAGGAGGTGTTTTTGCCTATCCTTACTGATTGCGCACAGTCTGTGAGTTAGAAAGTTCAGGACCCCGTTGCAGAGGGAGGAGCCGAGCCCCAGGCCACAGAGTTTGGAGATGAGTTTTGTAGGAATAATGGTATTGAAGGCTGAGCTGCAGTCAATAAATAGGAGTCTGACATAGGTATCCTTGTTATCAAGGTGTTCCAGGGTTGAGTGCAGAGCCAGGGAGATGGCGTCTGCTGTGGACCTGTTGTGGTGGTAGGCGAACTGTCTTGGATCCAGGTAATCTGGGAGGCAGTTGAGTTCCATGATTAATGGTCTAGTGAAAATACCAGTAGGCCACGCCTCCCCTTCATCTGAGTGCAGAGGGAAGTAAGTAAAAGGCAATGTTTCGGCAGTCAGATTTTGAGACACACTAATGAATGAAAGAGACTTTGAAAGAATCCAGGAGTGTGAGTGATATTGTTTTATCTCTGGGAGAGGTCACATCTTACATTAGTCCAAAGATGTGCGGGTTAGGTTGATTGGCCATGCTAAATTTGCCCCTTAGTGTCCTGGGATGCATAGCTTAGAGGGATTAGTGAGTAAAATATGTAGGGATATGGGGGTAGGGCCTGGGTGGGATTGTGGTCGGTGCAGACTCGATGGGCCGAATGGCCTCTTTCTGTACTGTAGGGTTTCTATTCTATTATTACCTAGAAGCTGCCATTTATATCGCTGGTGACAAACTCATGTAGAGACTGAAGAGTACTTTCCTTCCGACAGCCACTTTGATTGGTAAACTGTTCCGAATCACAAGTAAAAACACTTGGACAATGAACTGACCTCGAACTGATTTTTAAATCACGCTGCGTTCAGCCTCATTGTGCACGAACCCCATAGCAGCGGAGGCTAAGACCGTTTCGGAGTTTTCTGTTCGAATCAGAAGTTGAGGTCATTATTTACCAGTGGCAAAAAGCTGCGATTCTCATCGCTGTCAGAACCTGTTACCTCGCATGTCTTGAATGTAGGATGAGGCGACATCACTTCCTGGGTGGCACGGTGGCACAGCGGTTAGCACTGCTGCCTCACAGTGCCAGGGACCCGCGTTCGATTCCCGGCTTGGGTCACTGTCCGTGTGGAGTCTACACGTTCTCCCCTTGTCTGCATGGGTTTCCTCCGGGTGCCCCGGTTTCCTCCCACAGTCTGAAAGACGTGCTGGTTCGGCGCATTGGCCGTGCTAAATTCTCCCTCAGTGCACCCGAACAGGCGCCGGAGTGTGGCGACTAGGGGAATTTCACAGTAACTTCATTGCAGTGTTAATGTAAGCCTTACTTGTGACAGAAATAAATAAACTCCTGGAAACCTCATTTGCAGCAAATAAGCCCAACTCCCTCAATCCCCTCGAAGTTTTAATAACAACTCATTGTAAGATTTCGCTACCCGTCCACCTTTCCTCCTGGCTGCACAGAAGTGTAACATATTGAAATATAAAAACACTGATGCATGTTACATCCAATCTGTGAAACATTGGCTGCCTTTTGAGAATATTTTCCTTTTGTCATGTGTGTAAGTTGAATTTATATTCCTCCAGTTTGCTGTTCTCGTGCAATGCTCTGGGGTTGGGGTGAATCAGTTACTCTGCAGTTGTAAAAATGAAGGATTTCCGTCACTTAATAACTTAGTGTTGGCTTTGTCTAATGTGGAATATAAGGAGTGAAGAAATAGCTGTAGCCACAGAGACATGTGCCCATTGTACTAGATATGACACAATGCCAAAGAATCATCCAGGCTCGAAACGTTGGCTCTAATCACTCTCCACAGATGCTGTCTGACCTGCTGAGATTTTTCCAGCATTTTCTGTTTTTGTACTAAGGTGTTGCTTGGAGGAGGAACCAAGCCACACGATTCAGACACAAACATGGCAAAGCCCAGGACTAGGTGCTGAGGGATGCTCTAAAGCCTGGGGCAGCTGCCACAAAGACACAATGGGGGGAAGGTCACAATCTAAGACCTTCCAGCCACGGTGAACTGAGGGGATGGGAATTGTATAGAACACCCTCGGGCTGTGGAAGGGGCAGCAATCAACATTCCCTCGTCAGACCCCACTTGGAGTACTGTGCTCAGTTCTGGTCGCCTCATTACAGGAGGGATGTGGAAAAGATTGAAAGGGTGCAGAAGAGATTTACAAGGACGTTGCTTGGATTGAGTGGCATGCCTTATGAGGATAGGCTGAGGGAGCTCGGTCTTTTCTCCTTGGAGAGACGTAGGATGAGAGGAGACCTAATAGAGGTGTATAAGATGTTGAGAGGCATAGATCGGGTGGACTCTCAGAGGCTTTTTCCCAGGGTGGAAATGGCTGCTACGAGAGGACACAGGTTTAAGGTGCTGGGGGGTAGGTACAGGGGAAATGTTAGGGGGAAGTTTTTCACACAGAGGGTGGTGGGCGAGTGGAATCGGCTGCCGTCAGTGGTGGTGGAGGCAAACTCAATAGGGACTTTTAAGAGACTCCTGGATGAGTACATGGGACTTAATAGGATGGAGGGTTATAGGTAGGCCTAGAAGGTAGGGATATGTTCGGCTTGTGGGGTCGAAGGGCCTGTTTGTGCTGTAGTTTTTCTATGTTTCTATGTTTCATGCCACACAAATGCCAGGCAATGACCATCTCCAACAAGACAGAATCCAACCATCTCACTTTGACATTCAATAGCTTTACCATCACTGAATCCCCCATTGTCAATATCCTGGGGGTTACCATTGACTAGAAACTGAACTGGACCAGCCATTTAAATACAGTGGCTACAAGAGCTAGTCAGAGACGAAGAATTCTGCGAAGAGTAACTCACCTCCTGACTCTCCAAAGCCTGTCCATCATCTACAAGGCACAAGTCAGGAGTGTGATGGAATACTCCCCATTTGATTGGATGAGTGCAGCTCCAGCAACACACAAGTTCGACACCATCCAGGACAAAGCAGCCCCGCTCGTCCCAACCCACCTTCAACATTCACTCCATCCACGATTGGTGCACAGTGGCAGCCGTGTGCATCATCTACAAGATGCACAGGAGCAACTCACCAAGGCTTCTTAACCAGCACCTTCCAAACCTGCGATCTCTGCCACCTAGAAGGACACCAGCAGCGGAAGATGGAAACACCACCACCTTGAGGTTCCCCTCCAAGACGCTCACCATCTGGCTAAGGCCGGAATTTTCCAGCTGCTCCCACCAGTGGGATCTTCCTGTCCCACCGATGGCCAATGGCGGGCCACCTCTGCCATCGTGAAACATGTGGACGATTCCGCCCACGGAACGATATTGCCGTTCTTTCAATGTCGCTGGGTCAGATTCCTGGAACTCCCTCACTGTGGGTGTACCCACACCACGTGAATAATCGTGGTTCAAAAAGGCGATGCACCACTACCTTCTAAAGGGAAATTAAGGATGGGCAAAAGTGCCTGCCCAGCCGGCGATGCCCACATCCTGTGAAAGAATGATAAAAAAAGAAAACCCATTATTGTTTCTGAGACTCTGCTGTGCACAAGTTGACTGTATTTATTGATATTACAGCAGTGACTACACAGCAAAAGGACTGTGTAGTCCTTTGGAACATCCTTCATGAATGACCCCATTTCTTTTTTGTAGATATTCATCTGGTGCCCTTTGAAATACAACAATGCATCTTGATAATTCTACACACTTGTACAAGAAAAGCAACATCGGCCTGCCTGATATTTGAATTTCTGCAATTATTTCAGAGAATCCCTTCAGTGCCAGTTGGCCCACTGAGTCTGCACTGACTCTCTGACAGAATATCTCACCCAGGATTTCTCCCCCGCCTTATCCCTGCAACTCTACGGATTTTCCCATGGCTAATCCATCTAACCTACACATCTTGGGACACTAAGGGACAATTTAGCATGGCCAATCCACCTAACCTGCACATCTTTGGACTGTGGGAGGAAATCAGAGCACCCGGAGCAAACCCACGCAGACACGGGGAGAACGTGCAAACTCCACACAGACAGTCACCCGAGGCCAGAATTGAACCTGGATCCCTGGCGTTGTGAGGCAGCAGTGCTAACCATTGTGCCACTGTGTCGCCCATCCAATTATCCCAATAGTTATTGAGCTCAGAACTGTTAAAAGCTTATTTGTTGGCAAAATATTTAATAACTTTGACTCACAATGTGTGCAATTTTGATGGTATGCACCTGGAGTCATGTATCTGTAGATTATTCACTTATGGTGTGCCGTAGTGCAGTTATTTTCTTAAACAGACTTCTGTTGAAGCTACAGTTTAAAGGTAAGTATTTGTGAGTAGGAAGAAAGGCAAGTGATCACCCTGTCCAAGAAGCCTGGCCACGAAGACACGCTGCAATCCTGTAGTCCCACACACAATCTGTTGGAAGGGGCAGATACAGAGCTGTGAAAGTCCAATGTTAATGTTAGACTGCTTTAATGTTACAAACAAGTTGATGTTCGGCAGTATCGTGGAGAGATAATGCCATCTTGCAGCAATGGGCCATTGACACTCGAAAGGAACAGGGGCAGGATTTTCCCCAGAGGCTTCAGAACTCTACCATCAGGCTCATGTGGGGCTCAGAAGTTCGGACTGCATGGGGAACAGTCACTTGTGATATATGTAGATATATATTGCATGTTGGGGTTTGGGGTGCGGACTGCCCTTTAAGAGTACGGATCAGGTGACCCCCTAATAGCTCCGCCCAATGTTGGGCAGTCTTAGGCCAGACTGTGAATGAGTGCACACCTTCAATAAACACCTCCCATGTACTAACGTATTCAAGCCTCCCTCGTGGTTCTTTATGCCCTTTGGTGTACGTATCATTGCTCACCTATGGCTTTCCCTGAATTGGCCAGAAGGGTGTGCCTGCCAAGGATTGCAGATAGAATCTCGAGCTGAACGGTGAATCAGGGTCCCTCCGGCACTGTCAGAGCAGCAGGCTTCCCTTTCAGAAACTGTAAATCAGGCAGAGAGTGCCGCAAGATGGAGGCTACAGGTGAAGTCAGGCCGGTGGGGAGGGACTCTAAGCCTGCCTGGTGGGCCGGTCTGCCGCTGGGAGGCTGCCTCCAGGCAGCTGCCCTCTTCACCGATGCCCCCTGGGGCCCTGGAGGATGATTGGAAGATTCCAGTCAGACTCCAACAACAGGCCTTTAACAACATAAATTGCCAACCCACAGCTTGTGGGTTGCGGGAGTTAACCATCGCCCCCCGCCACCCCCCCCCCCCCCCCCGCCCCCCCACCCCCTCTCCCCATCCTGTGTCCAGGCAGTGGCATGCGGTAGAGTGGAGCTGGCAAATGGGCACACTGACCGGTGGCGCAAATTTAGACTCCCTTCTATGTCATGGTCCTCAATTCACCTTTTAAGAGCAATATTTGAAGCTGACATATAGAAACATAGAAGATAGGAGCAGGAGGAGGCCATTTGGCCCTTCGAGCCTGTTCCGCCATTCATTACGATCATGGCTGATTGTCCAACTCAATAGCCTAATCCTGCTTTTTCCCCATAGCCTTTGATCCCATTCGCCCCAAGTGCTATATCTAGCCACCTCTTGAATACATTCAATGTTTTGGCATCAACTACTTCCTGTGGTAATGAATTCCACAGGCTCACCACTCTTTGGGTGAAAAAATGTCTCCGTCCTACATGGCCTACCCCAATTCCTCAGACTGTGACCCCTGGTTCTGGCGTCCCCCACCATCGGGAACATCCTCCCTGCATCTACTCTGTCTAGTCCTGTTAGAATTTTATAAGTCTCAGTGAGATCCCCCCTCATTCGTCTGAACTCCAGCGAAAACAATCCTAACCCAGTCAATCTCTCCTCATACATCAGTCCCGCCATCCCCAGAATCAGCCTGGTAAACCTTCGCTGCACTCCCTCGAGGGCAAGAACATCCTTCCTCAGAACAGGTGACCAAAACTGCACACAATATTCTAGGTGTGGCCTCACCCAGGCCCTGTATATAGGCAACCAATTCTTCCAAAGTCGCTCCTACTTCCCAGCCGGATTCTGGGGCCCAGTCAACGTGGAAAATAAGATAAATGAAATGTCAAGCAACTATTAGCTGAGAGGAGACCTGATAGAGGTCTACAAAATTATGAGAGGCAGAGACAGGGTGGATAGTCAGAGGCTTTTTCCCAGGGTGGAAGTGTCAATTACAAGGGGGCACAGGTTCAAGGTGAGAGGGGGAAAGTTGAAGGGAGATGTGTGGGGGAGGTTTTCCAGAGTGTTGGGTGCCTGGAATGTGCTGCCAGAGGAGGTGGTGGAAACAGACACGTTAGTAACATTTAAGAGGCATCTGGATGGGTACATGAATAGGGAGGGAATAGAGGGATACGGACCGAGTAAGGGCAGAAGGTGTTTTTTTTAGTTTAGTTAGGGCATCATGATTGACAGGGGCTTGGAGGGCCAAAGGACCTGTTATGGGGCTGACACAATGCTTTTCTTTGGTCTTTGATATTGAGAAAGAAGATGCAGAATAGGTCACCTTGAGGGAAAATGCAGATGTATGAAAGGAAATAGACTCTGCAGTTTTTGGGCCTGGGAGACTGGAATGAGGATGGTGATTGGTTGGCCATGAAGATTGAGGTGGAATTTTCAGGCCCCCCGTGCAGCGTGTTTCCCTGGCAGTGGAGGTGGCTCACCATTGGCCACTGGTGGGATCTTCCAGGCCCATTGGTCTCTAAGGCTTTTTGCATGGCTTGCCTCCACTGTGGAGTGCACCAGGAGGACCGGAAAATCCTGCTGGTGGGAAGGATCGGAAAATCCTGCCCAAGGATTTAGGAGTGGCATCAATAAAGTATGGGTGACACAGTGGTTAGCACTGCTGCCTCACATCGCCAGGGACCCGGGTTCGATTCCTGGCTTGGATCACTGTCTGTGTGGAGTCTGCACACTCTCCCCGTGTCTGCATGGGTTTCCTCTGAGTGCTCCAGTTTCCTCTCACAGTCCGAAAGATGCGCTGGTTAGCTGTATTGGCCATGCTAAATTCTCCCTCAGTGCACCTGAACAGGTGCCGGAGTGTGGTGACTGGGGTATTTTCACAGTAACTTCATTGCTGTGTTAATGTAAGCTTACTTGTGACACTAATAAATGAACTTAATTTTTAAAAACTACCACTTGTACAGAGAGGCAGGGTTTGGATGGCATCATTTCCATGGGAACACCACTTCACATTTGATTTCTCAGTGTGATGTTTTAAGCAACCTGAGGAGTTCAAAGTAGTCTTTGATTGTGTGGAGAGAGCTTTTAGCATTGCTCCTACATCCCAGGTTTTTATAACATTCTGATTGGCATACTCACAAACATACCCTCTGGGCACAGCTGTAGATCTTTTTATGATCCTATGGTGTTACGGGGCTGACACAATGTTATTCTTGATGTATTTAAAACTATTGTTCCCCTCAAGTAGCCAGACAAAGTCACGGAGTGGTTTCAAGATGATTTATTGACAACTGGAGCACTACAGGACTCTGACCTAAGCCATTCAGACCAGTCAGAGGGCAGAATTCCAAAATACACAAAAAATATTAGTTTCAAATTCAATTACAAGTAATTAGCATGTACCAATAAAAGTATCTCTATCCACTCACAATTATTGATTAAGGTGACATCATGCATGCATAAGGGCATAATGTCCAATTAAAACTTGTGCATGTTATATTGTCAAGAAACGATAGTTATATCTCTGACCAATGGTATATCCACCTCCCTATCCATTGTTCCTTGGTCTAATGGGCTAACGTGAGCTGCCGCTGCACATCCTTCAATTAGATGCTCCCTGGCTCTTATTTGGGTCTGCTTTAATCAAGATCTGTGGTTTTCACATAGCTTGCCCTGTGTGACTGAGATTTTTAGACTTGTGTGATTATTTCATATGGGTACCCATGTGATGTAGGTGCACCCACAGTGCTGCTAGAGAGGGAGCTCCTGGAGGAATGGTGACACGCTTCGATGTCAGGATGGTGAGTGGCTTGGAGTGGAACTTCCAGGTATCTGCTTTACTTGTCCTTCTAGAATCTTCTAAATGGTCATGGGTTTGTAAGGTGCTGTCTAAGGAACCTTTGTGAGCTATTGCAGTGCATCTGCTGTGTGCGTCGGTGGTGGAAGGAGTGAATGTTGTGGGTGAGGTGCCAATCAAGCGGGCTGCTTTGTCCTGGATGGTGTCGAGCTGCTTGAGTGTTGTTGGAGCTGCACCCATCCAGACAAGGGGAGAGTATTCCATCACAGTCCTGACTTGTACCTTGTAGATGGTGGACACAGTAAGAAGTCTAACAACAGTCTAAAGTACTTTAACCTGGTGTTGTTAGACTTCTTACTGTGTTTCCCCAGTCCAACGCCGGCATCTCCACATTGTAGATGGTGGACAGACTTTGGAGAGTCGGGAGGTGAGTTACTTGCTACAGGTGTATGGCACCTGCCTATTGTGTGACTGTTTTTGGGTGGGATTAGATTTCTTGGACAAAGTCTTTAAATTGTGCTTGCTACTTTAAAGCTTGAGTTTAGGGTGAATTCCATAGATACAAATCAAACCATACAGGAAAATAGTGTCACAAGTCAGCTTACATTAACACTGCAATGAAGTTCCTGTGAAAATTCCCTAGTTGCCACACTCCGGCTCCTGTTCGGGTACACAGAGGGAGAATTTAGCACGGCCAATGTACCTAACCAGCACGTCTTTCAGACTGTAGGAGGAAACCAGAGCACCCGGAGGAAAACCACCCAGACACGGGGAGAACATGCAAACTCCACATAGACAGTGACCCAAGGCTGGGAATCGAACCCGGGTCCCTGGCGCTGTGAGGCAGCAGTGCTAACCACTGTGCCGCTCCAGATTGCATCTACAGTTTGTGAGAGAGGTTTGCTAATTTTCAGAGACCTTTATAACATCAATATGCCTGGGTGTGGGAGGTGGGGTGGGGGGGGGGGGGGGGGCGGGGGAGGAGTGGGGGGGGGGGGACGATGGGGGGGGGCATCTATCATACCAAAGAAACCTGTTGACCAGCATATAACAGCAGCTAAACATAAGGTGACATAGTGAGGGAGAAAAAAAGCCATTGCATGCTTTGTTAGTGTCAAAATACATGTGACTGTAGGGAGCTAGGGCTGTTCTCTCTGGAGCGGAGGAGGCTGAGGAGAGACTTAATAGAGGTTTATAAAATGATGAAGGGGATAGATAGAGTGAACGTTCAAAGACTATTTCCTCGGGTGGATGGAGCTATTACAAGGGGGCATAACTATAGGGTTTGTGGTGGGAGATATAGGAAGGATATCAGAGGTAGGTTCTTTACGCAGAGAGTGGTTGGGGTGTGGAGTGGACTGCCTGCAGTGATAGTGGAGTCAGACACTTTAGGAACATTTAAGCGGTTATTGGATAGGCACATGGAGCACACCGGGATGATAGGGAGTGGGATAGCTTAATCTTGGTTTCAGATAAAGCTCGGCACAACATCGTGGGCCGAAGGGCCTGTTCTGTGCTGTACTGTTCTATGTTCTATGACTGCAGAGCCACAGTGATGTGCTAAACTCTCAATTGTCCTATGAAAGGGCTAGTTAGCCAAGCAATTCAAGGGCAGTTGGCGATGGGTAATGCTGGCCTTGCCAGCGATGCCCACTTCCCGTGAAAGAATAAAGAAAAGCACATGAAATATCTTCACTATATGTCACGCTGCTTACTCACCTTCTATTTATAGCTTCCACAAACAGTGGAGAAGCTCGACTGAACATAAACAATTCCTATCCGCTCAAACTGACACAATAGGATGGAGACAAATTAAAATGACAAATGAGTACCTCGAGGGAACTGAATCTTTTTTTTTTCACCAATTAGTATCCTACACCGGAGAGGCTGATTGATAGTTTATTGATGTCATCAGATTTCTGCCGTCTCCACGGAGACTTTCGCTTTTTTTTTCATCCAAAATTCACGTCAGCTTTAGCAAGTAACAGAAACAGAACATTGATCGTCTTGAGTCCTGGCGACAAATCAGCAAGGATTGTCCAATTACGCCGCCCGTCTAATGAAGCACTAACAATAGCCAGCTCACCCCTCCTCTGCTGCAACCCTCGCCCACCCCCATATCCATCTTATGTCCAGATGTCAATAAGCAGTCAGATTTTCAGTGTGTTTCAAAGATATATCAAATCATTATCCAAACTGTGCCATTCAGGGGCAGTTAGAAATGGATAATGTTGGACTTGCCAGTGATACCAACATCCCATGAAAGAATAAAGAAAATAATACGAAATACCTTCACCATCTGCCACTTGAGGTGGCACGGTGGCACAGTGGTTAACACTGCTGCCTCACAGCTCCAGGGAACCGGGTTTGATTCCCGGCTTGGGACACTGTTTGTGCGGAGTCTGCATGTTCTGCCCATGTCTGCGTGGGTTTATCCGGGTGCTCCGGTTTCCTCCCACAGTCCGAAAGATGTGCTGGTTAGGTGCACTGGCCACGCTAAATTCTCCCTCAGTGCACCCAAACAAGCGTCAGAGTGTGGCGACGGGGGGATTTTAACAGTAACTTCATTGCAGTGTTAATGTGAGCCTACTAATGACACAAATAAAGTTAAACTCATAGAATCCCTACAGTGCAGAAGGAGGCCATTTGGCCCATCGGGCCTGCACCGACAACAATCCCACCCAGGCCCTATTCCTGTAACCCCCTTATTTACCCTGCAAATCCCCCTGACACGAAGGGGCAATTTAGCATGGCCAATCAACCTAACCCGCACATCTTTGGACTGCAGAAGGAAACCGGAATACCCGGAGGAAACACACGCAGACACGGGGAGAACATGCTAACTCCACACAGACAGTCACCCAAGGCCAGTATTGAAACCGGGTCCCTGGCACTGTGGGGCAGCATTAGCAGCTAGCAGCAGGAAGTGTAAACAGTGTCAACGAATGGGAGGCTGGTTTGAGTGATGGACTGGACTTCATTCACGACCCTTTGTAGTTTATTGCGGTCTTGGGCAGAGCAGGAGCCATACCAAACTGTGGTACAACCAGAAAGAATGCTTTCTATGGTGCATCTATAAATGTTGGTGAGAGTCGTAGCGGACATGCCAAATTTCCTTTGCCTCCTGAGAGAGTGGAAGCATTGGTGAGCTTTCTTAACTATAGCGTCCACATGGAGGGACCAGGACAGGTTGTTGGTGATCTGGACACCAAAAAACCTGAAGCTCTTGACTATTTCTATTATGTGTTTTATTAGCCTAATTTAGCCCCCCTACATCACAGGGTTTCTAGAAAAGACAGCCTTTTACAAGGAAAGGTAATTAAGCAGTTTTTAAAAAGCTGGGAATCTCTTGTATCCGGCGGACTGGTTACATAAGCGTCACGTGGCGGTTTACGGCTTTGAAAGCTCCAACATTTTGATCTTGGGTGTCTTCATGCAGAGCTGCCAGTATGGTGGGGGTGGGGAGGTGTGTGGGGGACGGTGGGGGCGGGGGGGGGGGGGGTGGCGGAGAGGCGGGCGGCAGGTGAGGGGAGGGAATAAAAAGACCATTTATCCTCTGAAACTTAATTTTATGATTTAATTTCCAGTTTACAGCAGAGTGGATTGCTCTCCGGTTGCAATTGCGGAATAAAAGGCCATTGATCTTTAGAATGACTTCTTAAATCTGAACTGCACAAGTCTCTCTGCGAGTCTGGGAAGCAAGTAACGGTTAAAATACTGAAACAAAGAATTTGTTTTAAACTTGGAGCATAAATTGCTTTTTATAATTTAGTTTTACCGTACTCTGACCTTTTTTATATGTTTTCCCCGATGGAACATAACAATCAAAGTGAATCAATCCCTCTGTTTTTATTGACTTTCATTCCGAATTCTCAGAAGTGCCCTTTTTGTTCTTAAACCCCAGGCTTAGTTAATGTCAGGCACAGATATTGTGCGCTGGATAACGTTGATGAATGGATTAAGGCAGTTCAGAAAAGTAAGTGGAATAAAATCACGCTTCCTACCTTGGGAGTGCTTCATGCTGGCCTCTGTGCACTTACAATGGGGAATTGTTCCATTTCCCACCATTAGTATGGGTGGTATTAATGAGCTAGCCACAGAGAATCGCCACAACCTTTCAGAAATCCTTTGAAAAAAAATGCATTCTTTCTCTGGAGTGGCATTAACATTTACCGACAGCACAGTAGGTCACCTTGAGCTACAACATCTGACGTAAATATCAGGGGCAAACCGCACAGTACTGGCACATAACAATTAATATTCAAAAGCTTCATGTCATGTTTCTTGTTTATTTTTTTGGTTGCTTTTTTTTTGAGAGCGTTTTAAGTTCATTTTGATTTTTAAAAAATTCCAATGACCTGTAATTCAGGATCGACCAAAAGCCAGGCTTTCCCCTTCTGTTCGATTTTGATTTGATTTATTATTGGGATACAGCGAAAAGTATTGTTTCTTGCGTGCTATGCAGTCAAAGCATACCCTTCATAGAGTACATAGGGGAGATGGAAAGGAAAGGGTGCAGAATATAGTGTTACAGTTGCAGATAGGGTGAAGAGCAAGATCAGCTTAATATAAGGTAGTCCATTCATGGAATAATTGAATCCCTACAGTGCAGAAGGAGGCCATTTGGCCCATCACACCTGCACTGACAACAATCCCATCCAGGCCCTATCCCCATAACCCCACGTAATTATCCTGCAAACCCACTTTGACACTGAGGGGCAATTTAGCATGGCCAATCCACCTAACCCGCACATCCTTGGAACTGAAGCACCCGGAGGAAACCCACGCAGACACGGGGAGAACGTGCAAACTCCACACAGACAGTCACCCAAGGCAGGAATTGAACCCCGGGTCCCTGGCGCTGTGAAGCAACAGTGCTAACCACTGTGCCACCGTGCCCCCCAAAGGTCTGATGGCAGCAGGGAAGAAGCTGTTCTTGAGTCGGTTGGTACGCGATTGTAACCTATAAGGATAGTTTTATAACAGAATGTGGCCCTGGAGATGTGTTTTATGTGCTACATGCACTTTTACCATATTCACTTCAGAGCTAAGTGTGCACAGTACAGTACAACCTGCCCATATTTGCAAAGTAATGGTGTGGTAATGGGCTGTATTAAGCAGATAGTTAGCTTTCAGAGATACATATATATTGTCTGTCTCTGCGCTTTAATGATGTTGCAGTGTACTGCGACAGCTGGGACATTTTAATTCATGGCAATGGGAGTTCTTTATCCTCTTTTTAAAAATCTCCAAAGATTCAAACCTTTTTTATCCTTTCATGTTCCTATTGAGATGGGATCATTTTGCAAACTGATAATCAATAATTTCTCCCCGTTGTTAAAGAGCAGCAGATTCAACATCCGTATGCGAGCTTAATGGCCGTATCTGTCCTTTGCTGCAATTTTTCAGAATTGTTAAGGCTGATTTTCAGTGCTGATTTTCTTACAGACATTTTATGAGTTGGCCTAGAAGATCACTGGATGTTTGCTAGTTATCGACACCCTTTTTCTCTTCATCGTGTGGCAGTTCTCTGTCCTGTGAAGACTAAGGCCGCAGTTTTCCGGCCGTTCCCGTCGGTGGGATTTTCCAGTCCCGCTGCAGTGCACGGAGATTTGGCTGAGCGCCAAATTCTCCGTTCCCCCCCCCCTTGCAGCAGTAGCGGGGCGTGAACGGCCGGAAAATTCTGGCCAAAATTTTTATAGTTTTTCTCTATCGTGCAATCTATTGGCACCTCCTGTGTCTTGACCAGTAAATCGGGCTCTCTGAATTGCGTGTCAATTGCCATGCCAATGTGCTCATTCAACATGGCTGCTCAAGGAAGCCATTAATATTTGTGCTGCGTCGCCATATCATGGTTATTGAGACCCTGGGCATTGTCTGAATTTGTATTCATTGAACTTACGAATTAGCAACACACGCAGTTGAGTTCAGCTTTAATGAAACCATGGATGCCCAAATAGATAGTGTTGCCATGGCACCCACTCTACGCCCACCTAACAATTTTGTCGATTTCCACGAGAAACGTGTTGTTGATGGAATGACCCCCATCTGTTGCATATTTCCGACACTTTGATGATACAACTTTGCTTCACACGGGCTGAATAGCCTCCTTCTGTGATATGGGGATTCCATGAACAAGAAGCCATCTTAATGCATTGAATTAGAGAGGGTGTGGAAACATGGATACAAATTTCACTGAGAAATAAAAAGCAGAGAGTCATCTGGAGGGAAATATACAGCGATATTACCCTGGGAGTTCAGGCTTGGGTCCCTGTCTGTGCAGAGTTTGTACATTTTCCCCGTGTCTGTGTGGGTTTCCTCCAGGTGCTCCAGTTTCCTCCCACAATCCAAAGATGTGCAGGTTAGGTGAATTGGCCATGCTAAATTCTCCCTCAGTGTGCCGAATAGGTGCCGGAGTGTGGTGACTAGGGGATGTTCACAGTACCTTCATCGCAGTGTGAATGTAAGCCTACTTGTTAGGTGTTAGGACCACTACTCTTTTTGATATTTCTGCATTAATAACTTGAGTTTGGACATACAGGGTATAATTTCCAAGTTTGGAGATGGTACAAAGCTCAGAGTTGTAGTAAACAATGTGGATGATTTCAGAGGAACATGGACTAAATAAATAGACAGAATGCACGAGGAGTGAACACCTAGGGATGTATCGACACAGAGATTGGGATGTTCCACACTCCCCACGGCATGTTTTGCATGTCACGGGCATTCGGCCTCTGATCTTCAGGTAAGCGTTCTCCAAGGCGCCCTTCACGACACACGACAGCGCAGAGTCGCTGAGCAGAAACTGATAGCCAAGTTCTGCACACATGAGGACGGCCCAAACCGGGATGTTGGATTTATGTCACATTATCAGTAACCCCCACAGCTTGCCTCCTGGACTTGCAGGCTGCCCTGTCTGGAGACAATACACATATTTTAAACCTGTGCTTAATGCTCCCTCCACCCACATTGTCTGTACCTTTAAGACCTGGCTGGCTGTAGGGATTTGCATTCTAATCAGTATTCTGTAACTTGATTTTTGTGTCTCTGTGCCCTGTTTGAGAGCACATTTCCACTCCATCTGACGAAGGAGCAGTGCTCCGAAAGCTAATGGTATTTGCTACCAAATAAACCTGTTGGACTTTAACCTGGTGTTGTTAAAACTCTTACTTTATTAAAAGAGGCACAGAGGACAAAAAGCAAGGAGGTTTTGCCAGATTTTTTTATAAATTTGGGCGGCATGGTGGCACAGTGGTTAGCACTGCTGCCTCACAGTGCCAGGGACTCGGGTTCAATTCCGGCCTCGGGTCACTGTCTGTGTAGAGTTTGCGCATTCTCCCCTTGTCTGCGTGGGTTTCCTCCGGGTGCTCCGGTTTCCTCCCCCACTCCAAAAGACATGCTGGTTAGGTTGATTGGCCATGCTAAATTGGCCTTAGTGTCAAGGGATTAGCAGGGTTCAAATGTGAGGTTATGGGGATAGGGCCTAGGTGGGATTGTGGTCAGTGCAGACTTGATGGGCTGAATGGCCTCCTTCTGCACTGTAGGGATTCTATGATTCTATGAAAACCTTGGTTAGGCCTCAGCTGGGAATTTGGGTTCAATTGTAGACACCACACTATAGGAACAGTTGTGAAGACCATGGAGAGGGTTTAGAACAGATTGACTAGAATGGGAGCAGGAATAATCAGTCTCATGGAAAGACTTGAGAAGCTGGGGTCGGACTGTGGTGACTAGAGGATTTTCACAGTACCTTCATCGCAGAGTGAATATAAGCCTACTTGTGACTAATAAATAAACTTTACTTTACTTTTACTTTACTTTAACTTCTAGGTGACGGTGTTCCCATGCATCTGTTGCCCTTGTCCTTCAAGATGGTAGGGGTGTGGGTTTGAAAGGTG
This sequence comes from Mustelus asterias, assembly GCF_964213995.1. Taxonomy (NCBI): domain Eukaryota; kingdom Metazoa; phylum Chordata; class Chondrichthyes; order Carcharhiniformes; family Triakidae; genus Mustelus; species Mustelus asterias. The sequence continues at coordinate 16,919,304 of NC_135813.1, forward strand.
CTGTTGGAAGCGACTTGGTGAGTTGCTGCAGTGCATCTCAGATGATGCATAACCTCAGCTACTGTGCGTTGGTGACGGAGGGAGTAAATGTTGAAGGTGGTGGATGGGGTGTCAATCAAACGGGCTACTTCGCCCTGGATGATGTCGAGCTTTTTGAGTGTTGTTGGAGTTGCACTCATCCAAGCAAGTGGAGAGTATTCCCTCACACTCCCGACGTGTGTCTTGTAAATAAAAGGTGGACAGTATTTGGGGAGTTTAGAGTTGATATTACCTGTTTCAGAATCCCCAGCCTCTGACCTGCCACAATAGCCACAATATTTATATGGATGTTCGAGTTCAGTTTCTGGTCAATGGTAACCCCCAGGATGTTGATAGTCAGGGATTCGGCGATAGTGAATGTCAAGTGGAGATGGTGAATGCTCTTGCATTACACTTCAGATTTATTAAACGATAGCTATTTAATCATCTCTGCTTATGCCTTTTCAAACCGTGATATAAGTAATTTGCATTCCAACCAGGTCTGTGCCTGTTTCTGTGTCGGATACGCAGGGTGGGATTTTCCGGCCGCGCTCGTCCCAAGGCCGGAACGTCCCATCTGAGGTCAACGGACCTTTGCACGGGTCCGTGTCCCGCCTGCACGGGAATCACAGCGGGAATCGTAGCAGGTGGGATGGGAAAATTCCACCCACAGACTTACAAAGTGATTTTTTTAAACCAGTCTCAACTAATTAGTCACCTTGCACGCATGATCTGAAGATTACACAAAAGAATTGATAATACAAAAACAAGATGTGTGTTATTATGAATGAGTTAAATCATGGAGTGGTGACGAGCTGCTTCACATCACAGAGGCTGGTGGTTGCAGGAAATCAGGGGGATTTGAACCTGTTTTTTGTTTCAGTTTATTTATTAGTGTCACAAGTAGGCTTACATTAACACCGCAATGAAGTTACTGTGAGAATCCCTTAGTCGCCACACTCCGGCGCCTGTTCGGATGCCCTGCTAGGGTCAATTTAGCATGGCCAATGCACCTAACCCGCACATTTTTTGAACTGTGGGAGGAAACCGGAGCAGCCGGAGGAAACCCACGCAGACACGGGGAGAACGTGCAGACTCCGCACAGACAAGCTCGTAATCGAACTCAGGGTCCCTGGCACTGCGAGGCAGCAGTGCCAACTACTGTGTCACAGAACCTGAGAACACATCAGAGGCAGATACATTTTGACTTGCCCTGCTTGGGAGGTATATATAAACCCCTCAGTGGCTGGGAGTGGTATTGTCTGTTAGTGACGCATGTTCATAATGCAATGATCATTACCTGTCGGATAAAGGCTATAAAGATTGACTATATGTCTTGCAGGAAGCATGAATGATTTATTGTTGCTTAGGTCACTCACAAGCTGACTCTTGTGCTGCCAATATCAATTTGAAAATGTTATCAATGCTTACGCTGTAGGTGGCAAGGGTAGAACTTGCTAGGATAAGTGACACAGTTGTTAATTTACACGTCCTGCTCACAGATCCTGATCTCACAGCTCTTTAAACTTACATTTCGCTCACTGGATTTGATTTCTTTTTGTTGGAATGCTCTCTACTTGCCTGGATGAGTGCACCTTCAACAATAATCATTTTCAGGGGAGGCGATGGGCTAGTGGCATTATCGCTAGACTATTAATCCAGAAACTCAGCGAATGTTCTGGGGGCCCGGGTTCGAATCCCACCATGGCAGATGGTGGAATTTGAATTCAATAAAAAATATCTGGGAATTAAGAATCTACTGGTGACCATAAAACCGTTGTCTATTGTTGGAAAAAACCCATCTGGTTTACTAATATTCTTTAGGAAGGAAATCTGCCATCCTTACCTGGTCTGCCCTACATGTGACTCCAGAGTCACGGCAATGTGGTTGACTCTCAACTGTTCTCTGAACAATGGCAACTAGGGATGGGCAATAAATGCTCACAGGTTTTACATTAACACTGAAATGAAGTTACTGTGAAGATCCCCTAGTTGCCATACTCCAGTGCCTGTTCGGGTACACTGAGGGAAAATTTAGCATGGCCAATGCACCGAACCAGCACGTCTTTCGGACTGTGGGAGGAAACCGGAGCACCCGGGGGAAATCCACACAAACATGGGGAGAACGTGCAAACTCTGCACAGAATGAGACCCACGCTGGGAATCGAACCCGGGTCCCTGGCCCTGTGAGGCAGCAGTGCTAACCACTGTGCCACCATGCTGCCCCCCCCCCCCCCCCCCCCACAATGTGGAGGCACCCACCTCCCCCCCCCCCGCCCCCACACACACAATGTGGAGGCACCAATTCTGTGGGCAAAAGAACACTCACTTGACCCTCAGTTTGATGGCTGCAAAGGGGGTTGCTCAATTTAATCCGCCTCCCAGGACTCACCCCAAGAGAATATCAGAGTACCATTCCTGGCAGCAAGTTGAACACTCTACCTGCAGGGCCTGTGAAAGATACAGAAGACAGCACACTTCAAGGGATCTGGCAAGAAACCAGCTCCTCACAGTGCCACATATCTCTTGGGTAACTCAAGGATTACTTCTTGGAAAGTGTTGCCCTTTCCACATGAGGCTCCTTACCCATAGCTCTTGTTTGACTTTAGAGAATGTTCTCTGCAAGGCACACCAGATCCTGGAGTTATACCTTCACTCTCACATCTTTGCCACTCTACCGTTTCTCCAGGCCATGCATCGCAAATCACTTCAGAACAATCTAATTGCATGAATGATGCACTGTTACTTACAGACACCCAGATTGGCAATTTGTATCCACATCTATCACTGTGCATGTGTTCCCTCAACTTCCAACCTCTCGAGACTATGCCTTGGCTAGCTCTTTTTTTAATTCATTCATGGGACATGGGTGTCGCTGGCTGGCCAGCATTTATTGCCCATCCCTTGAGAAGGTGGTGGTGAGCCGCCTTCTTGAATCGCTGCAATCCATGTTCTGTGGGTTGATCCACAATGTCATTAGGAAGGGAATTCCAGGATTTTGACCCAGCAACTGCGAAGAAACGGTGATATATTTCCAAGTCAAGGTGGTGAGTGGCTTGGAGGGGATCTTGCAGTTGGTGGCGTTCCCATGTATCTGTTTGTTGCCCTTGTCCTTCTAGATCGTTGTGGGTTTGGAAGGTGCTGTCTAAAGATCTTTGGTGAATTTGGTGAACCATCATGTAGATGGTGTTGAGTTCCTTGAGTGTTATAGGAGCTGCACCCATCTGGGCAAGTGGGGAGTATACCATTACATTCCTGACTTGTGCCTTGTATATGGTGGATAGGCTTTGGGGACTCAGGAGGTAAGTCACTCGCTGCAGGATTCCCAGCCTTTGATCTTTTCTTTTAGCCACTGCATTTATATGGCGAGTCCAATTCAGTTTCTGGTCAATGCTAACCCCCAGGATGTTGATAGTGGGGGATTCAGCAATGGTAATGCCTTTGAATGTCAAGAGAAAATGGTTAGATCCTCTCCTGTTGGAGATGGTCATTGCGTGGCACTTGTGCGGCGCAAATGTTACAGATGGTGCGGGCACCTGCAGAAAGCCTTCCCTGGACAAATGTAAGTGCCAGAGGCACATTGTCATTGACGTGCCGGGGGAGCTCAGAAGGGATTTGCGATTATCGGTTAATCTGGACAAACCACCTCATGTACAGGAACCCCTCCCACAGGGTGAACCTTCTGGAAATCCTTCCGGGAGGGAAGAAGAATTTGCATGCAGTTGAGAGGCAGTTGTCAGTAGTGTAGGAAAATTGCCATGCAAGAGAAAATAATTAAAACGTCTAATATTTTATTAAATACGTTGTCTCATTTGAGTTAAATAAAATCTGCCATCGTTAGTCTTTGATTACAGAGTTCACCTGCTGGATAATTTGTGGCATTTATAATAAATTATAGCCATTAAGTCACTGTCAAAGTATAATTAAAAAGTAACTCAACGGAAAAAAAATCCCAGCAACTTTTCCTATAGGAAACCAGATGTGTGCAATCTAAATGCCCTCCTCCCATTGAGATCCAAGTCACCTCTGTTTAGTCTGATAGCGTTTGGACAAACACAATGGGTGGGTCATTCACCAGTACGCAGACACGGCCACTGCAGAAAGGGACCTACTTCAGTCAGCTTCTTTCAACTTTTAGTCAAGCTTGTCCGTTAAGGAAATCAAAATGGCCAACATGGAAGTTTAAAAGTTTATTTAGTAGTCACAAGTAGGCTTACATTAAAACTGCAATGAAGTTACTGCGAAAATCCCTTAGTCGCCACACTCCGGTGCCTCCTCGGGTACACTGAGGGTGAATTTAGCAATGCACCTGACCAGCACGTCTTTCGGACTGCGGGAGAAAACCGGAGCACCCGGAGGAAACCCATGCAGACACAGGGAGAACGTGCAGATTCCGCACAGTCACCCAAGTCGGGAATCGAACCCAGGTCCCTGGCACTGTGAGGCAGCAGTGCTAACCATTGTGACATGACTTAAAATTATCAGGGTCACTTTCTGATCTGGAGGGAGGATAGTTGGTCTAACCCAAAATGGAATTCTAATTCAGATTGATGGTTACGATATCTCGTAACTTGCATACTTCCTTGGCAAACATTTGAGATCTGATCATAGAATCATAGAATCCTACAGTGCAGAAGGAGGCCATTCAGCCCATCAAGCCTGCCCCGACAACAATCCCACCCAGATCCTATCTTCATTAACCCCACGTATTTACCCTGCTAATCCCTGACACTAAGGGGCAATGTAGCATGGCCAATCAACCTAACCCACACATCTTTGGAGTGTGGGAGGAAACTGGCGCACCCGGAGGAAACCCACGCAGACATTGGGAGAACATGCAGACTCCACACAGACAGTGACCCAAGGTCAGAATTGAACCCGGGTCCCTGGCACTGTGAAGCAGCAGTACTAATGTTTTATGGCAAATAAGAAAAGTTACCAGCTACATTATGGCAATTTCAAAAATAAAGTACTTGTAAAGAAAGAACACATTGATTTCTGGGTTTAAATTAAAAATCCTTTTTGGGGTCTATCATTGCTGGCAAGGCCAGAATTTACTACCGATCCCTAATTGCCTTTGAGAACTTTGAGACGGCGAACTGCCTGCTTGAATGGCTGCAGTACAGGTGGTGTAGATGTATTCAGAGTACCCTTAGAGAGGGAGTTCCAAGATTTTGACCCAGTCGCGGTGAAGGAAAGGAGACATAGTTCCAAGTCAGGATGGTGTGTGGCATAGAGGGGAAACTGTAGGTGGATTTGTCTGCCTCTGTCCTTCTAGATGGTAGAGGTGACGGATTTGGAAGGTGCCGTTGAATTAGCCTTGGCAAGTTGCTGTGCGCTGTGGCAACATTAACCATTGTGTAGGGAACAAGGTGATCCAGAAGCACTTTAATGAATCATCCATTTGGTCAAAATCATTTTCAAATATACTTTAGGCGATTTGCTTTGCACGATCTGTAACACTGGGCATTTGTCTTTGCTGACTTGTTAGCACTTTCAAAAAACTGATCAGCAAGGACTAGGAAATTGCTGGTAACAATCCCGTTTTGTACAATTGCCTTAAGGAGGGCAGTTGCAGCGTGTGTATTCATTGCAATGGGTTCCACAAGACACTATCTAGAGGAATATCAATATCCAATGTGAAGAAGGGCAAAGGACTGGACTGGATTTCAGGAATCTGTTAGTACCATAGAAACATAGAGGATAGGAGCTGAAGGAGTCCATTTGGCCCTTTGAGCCTGTTCCGCCATTTATTACGATCATGACTGATCATTCAATTCAATAGCCTAATCCTGCCTTTTCCCCATAATCTTTTATCCCATTCGCCCCAAGTGCTATATCCAGCTGCCTCTTGAATACATTCAATGTTTTGGCATCAACTACTTCCTGTGGTAATGAATTCCACAGGCTCACCACTCTTTAGGTGAGGAAATGTCTCCTCACCTCCATCCTAAATGGTCTACCCTGAATCCTCAGACTGGTACGTCTGGTTCTGGGCTCCCCCACCATCGGGAACATCCTCCCTGCATCTACCCTGTCTAGTCCTGCTAGAATTTTATAAGTCTCTATGAGATCCCCCCTCATTTGTCTGAACTCCCGCAAAAACAATTCTAACCTGGTCAACCTCTTCTCATACATCAGCCCTGCCATCCCCGGAATCAGCCTGATAAATCTTCGCTGCACTCCCTCGAGAGTAAGAACATCCTTCTTCAGTAAAGGAGACCAAAACTGCACACAATATCCTAGGTGTGGCCTCACCAAGGCCCTGTATAATTGCAACAACAATCCCTGCTCCTGTACTCTCGCAATGAAGGCCAACATACCATTTGCCTTCTTTACCGCCTGCTGCACCTGCATGCTTACCTTCAGTGATTGGTGCACAAGGACACCCAGGTCCCACTGCACACTCCCCTCTCCCAATTTACAGCCATTCAGGTAGTAATCTGCCTTCACATGAACAGACTGGGAATAGAGGGATGCAAACAAATGGTCTAGTTGGGCACATGAGCGGCGCAGGCTTGGAGGGCCGAAGGGCCTGTTCCTGTGCTGTATTGTTCTTTGTTCTTGTTTTTGCTTCCAAAGTGAATAACCTCACATTTATCCAAATTATACTGCATCCGCCATTGATTTGCCCACTCACCCAACCTGTCCAGATCATTCTGAAGGGTCTCTGCATCTTCGTCACAGTTCACCCTCCCACCCAACTTGGGATCATCTGCAAACTTTGAGATGTTACATTTTGTTCCCTCATCCAAATCATTAATATATGTTGTGAATAGCTGGGGTCCCAGCACTGATCCCTGTGGCACCCCACTAGTTACTGCCTGTCAATTTGAAAAGCACCCATTAATTCCTACTCTTTGTTTCTTCTCTGCCAACCAGTTTTCTATCCATCTCAATACACTTTCCCTAATCCCATGCGCTTTAATCTTGCACGATAATCTCTTACACGGGACTTTGTCAAATGATTTCTTAAAGTCCAAATATACCACATTGACTGGCTCCCCCTTGTCAACTCTACTAGTTACATCTTCAAAGAATTCCAACAGATTTCTTAAGCATGATTTCCCCTTCATAAATCCATGCTGACTCTGTCTGATCCTGCCACTGCTTTCTAAATATTCCGCTATAAAGACCTTGATAATGGATTTGAGAATTTTCCCCACTACCGATGTTAAGCTTACTGGTCTATAATTCCCTGTTTTCTCTCTACCTCCCTTTTTGAATATTGGAGTGACATTAGCTACCCTCCAATCTGCACGGACTGTTCCAGAGTCTGTAAAATCCTGGAAGATGACCACCAATGCATCCACTATTTCTAGAGCCACTTCCTTAAGTACTCTGGGATGTAGATTATCAGGCCCTGGGGATTTATTCACCTTCAATGCCATCAATTTTCCCAGGACCATTTCTCTACGAATATTGATCTCCCTCAGTTCTTCCCTTAACTAAATCTTACATTCTTCAGCATTCCTGGCATTTGATTTGTGTCCTCTTTTGTGAAGACAGAACTGAAGTATGTATTCAGTTGCTCAGCCATTTCTTTGTCCCCTATTATACATTGCCCCGCTTCTGTCTGTAGGGGACCTACATTTGTCTTCGTCAACCTCTTTCTCTTCACATATCTATAGAAACTCTTTGGGCCCGATTCTCCTATCCCGACACTCAAGTTTTTTAATGCGTCAGGATGGGAGAATTGCATGTCGACCATTTCACGGGATTCGCGCATGCATTGTCAACGCATGCGCGTCTCCCATAGCTGGGGAGCAGGCGCAGTCAGGACTGTGCTGGAAACTGGCGGGAAGATAATGTAAATGATTTAAATCTGTTTTTAATGTATTTTAAATGTCATTATCGGGCCCGGCACAGAATTCTCCGGGCCCAATAGCACCCCACCCCACCAGGAGTATCTCATTCCGGCGGGGTTTAGAGTAGCTCCCCACTTGCGGGAACTAGCAGGAGACCCCGCCGGAGTGAAGGGGTGATTGGTGCCCCCCCAAGGGGTTGGGCGGCAGGGGGATAGTGCCCCCTAGGCATGGGCACCCTGGCAGTGCCAGCCTGTGAGGGGGCAGGACTTGGGGGTAAGGGGGCAGGGCCTGGGGGCACACTTAGGGTGCAGAGCCTAGGAGGCAGGGCCTGGGGGTTGGGGTCAAGGGGGCAGGGCCTATGGGGAAAAGTGGTGGGGCACAGAGGCCAGGGCCAAGGAGTGGGACAGAGGGAGGGGGGGGGGAAAGTGGCAGGGCCCATTGTGACAGTTCAGGGCCACTGCGCTTGGGCAGAGGCCCGAAACTGTCAGAATCTGGTGTGAATAGGCCCCTCCCTCCCAGAGCTTTTAATGATATTCATGATTGTGACCTCTGCATTGCACAGAGTGAGGGAGATTCGAGTCAGAACTCCCACTGGAGAAAACAATCGCAATTTACACCATTTTTCTGGCCAATTCAGCCTCAGATCCTCATAGTTTCCTTTATTAAGATTCAGCACCCTGGTCTCTGAATCAACTACTTCACCCTCCACCTTGATAAAAAATTCTATCATATTATGGTCGCTCATCCCCAAGAGGCCTCGTGCAGCTCGATTGTCAATGATTCTCTTCTCATTATCCTTTAACAGCTGATTGAATTGAGATCATGCGTGTATTCTTTTTAGTTTGTTTTGAGCAGATTGGTCAGTTTATAAAGTGCTTCAGAACCACATCGTGTATAATATATTCAATGTTGCCACATTTTAAATGGTGTGCAGGCCAGGAAGCTGTGAGCCCTTACAGAGGGTGTAGGACTGTGGAGGGACTCAGAGGCGAGTCTGTTTCCATCCCCATCTAATGTCCCGCCAGGACCACCTAAAAACCAGTGGCGAGTGGGAGGCCTTCCTTAATCCTGAGTTGAGGTTGCTTGTTGCTGCATTGACCAATCTCCAACCAGGACCTGAACCCATGATCGATCAGACCTGATTTCCTGCTTCACTGCTTCTTTGATTCTCGATGTATTGGATTTGATTTTATTATTGTCACATGTATAATTATTCAGTGAAGAGTATTGTTTTTTGTGCGCGATACAGACAAAGCATACTATTCATAGAGTGCATAGGCGAGTAGGAAAGGAGAGAGTGCAGAACGTAGTGTTACAGTCATAGCTAGGGTGTAAAGAAAGATCAACTTAATATAAGGTAGGTCCATTCAAAAGTCTGACAGCAGCAGGGAAGATGCTATTCTTGAGTCGGTTGGTATGTGTTCTCAGACTTTTGCATCATTTTCCCAACGGAAGAAGGTGGGTCCGGGGTGCGTGGTGTCCTTGATTATGCTGGCTGCTTTTCCGAGACAGCGGGAAGTGTAGACGGAGTCAATGGATGGGAGGTTGACTTGCGTGATGGACTTGGCTACGTACACAACCCTTTGTAGTTTCTTGCAGTCTTGGTCAGAGCAGGAGCCATACCAAGCTGTGAAACATCTGGAAAGGATGCTTTCTATGGTGCATTTGTAAATATTGGTGAGAGTCGTAGCGGACATTCTGAATTTCTTTAGCCTTCTGAAAAAGTATGGTGGGCTTTTTTAAATAAAGCGTCGGCGTGGAGGGACCAGGACAGGTTGTTGATGATCTGGACAGCTAGAAACTTGAAGCTCTCGACCATCTCTACTTCATCACCGTAAAGTATGTAATGTATGTTTTCAGCTATGTAAGCTGATAATGAGGTGAAGAGTGCTCTTATCAGACTGATTATCATTTAAAATAGTATTGGAAATATTTCTACTTCAGTCCATTACATACATCGAAAATTAGTTTAAAAGATAAACACTGTCTATTTACCTCAGTTCCCAGGACACCACTTGCCCCGATTAAATTGGCATACGATTTTTTTTCTTTGAAGGGTGATTGTTCCTTCAAGGAGTTCTCCACAGGCTTAAACGTCAGCCTTTAATTTAGCTCAGTACCATATTCAGCCATCTCTTAATCACATTTCCACTGCATCTTATTATTCGACAGTTTCTCAACAGCCTGTATTTTGCTTAATATGTTTTTTTTTATTCTGAAGGGAAACTATAAAAGATTTACTTCATCAGATGAACATATATTTTAGGAACTGCTGTAGTATTCATTTTTGAAATAATTTATTATAAATTCAATGAAAGGGATCTGGTATGGTGTCAAATACTAAACAAAGCACACACAATGTGTGTGAAAGCCTTTGTTTTTAAATAGCTTCAGCCCCTCTTGATCTGAGGTACTTTTCCACCACCTTCTGGTATGTTGTTGAAGTGCTCGAATTCTACAGTTTTGCTTGGCTGATTTCACTGATTTTATTTTGTTTTCCTCAGGCCAGATTTTCGCACAATCACATGGATACTGCAAAGACTACAGGCCCTGACAATATTCCGGCAATAGTCCTGAAGACTTGTGCTCCAGAACTTGCTGTTCCCCCAGCCAAGCTGTTCCAATATACTTACAACACTGGCATTTACCTGGCAATGTGGAAAATTGCCCACCTGTGTCCTGTACACATTCCAGGCCCCCACCATCCTCTGTGTAAAATACGTCCCCCTGACATCTGTGTTGAACCTTGCCCCTCTCACCTTGAACCCGTGACCCCTTGTGTTCGTCACCTCCGACCTGGGAAAAAGCTTCCCACTGTTCACCCTATCTATGCCCTTCATAATTTTATACACCTCTATTAGGTCGCCTCTCATCCTCCGTCTTTCCAGGGAGAACAACACCAGTTTACCCAATCTCTCCTCACAGCTAAGACCCTCCATACCAGGCAACATCCTGGTAAACCTTTTCTGTACTCTCTCCAAAGCCTCCACTTCCTTCTGGTAGTGTGGTGACCAGAATTGGACGCAGTATTCCAAATGTGGCCTAACCAACGTTCTATGCAGCTGTAACATCATATGCCAACTTTTATATTCTATGCCCCGTCCAATAAAGGCAAGCATGCCATATGCCTTCTTGACCACGCTCTCCACCTGTGCTGCCACCTTTAAGGATTTGTGGACTTGTACACCCAGGTCCCTCTGTGTGTCTATACTCCTGATGGTTCTGCCATTTATTGTATAGCTCCCCCTTACATTAGATCTACCGAAATGCATCACTTCGCATTTATCTGGATTAAATTCCATCTGCCATTTCTCTGCCCAATGTTCCAGCCTATCTTTATCCTGCTGTATTCTCTGACAATGTTCATCACTATCCGCAACTCCAGCAATCTTTGTGTCGTCCGCAAACTTACTGATCACACCAGCTACATCTTCCTCAAAATCATTTATATATATCACAAACAGCAGAGGTCCCAGTACAGAGCCCTGCGGAACACCGCTAGTCACAGACCTCCAACCGGAAAAAGACCCCTCCACTGTTACCCTCTGTCTTCTATGGCTAAGCCAGTTCTCCACCCATCTAGCTAGCTCACCTTTTATCCCGTGAGATTTAACCTTTTGCACCAGCCTGCCATGAGGGACCTTGTCAAACGCTTTACTAAAATCCATATAGACGAAATCCACGGCCCTTCCCTCGTCAATCGTTTTCATCACCTCCTCAAAATACTCAACCAAATTTGTGAGGCATGACCTCCCTCGTACAGAACCATGCTGTCTATCGCTAATGAGATTATTCAGTTCTAAATGCGCATATATCCTATCTCTAAGAATCTTCTCCAACAATTTCCCTACCACGGACGTCAAGCTCACTGGTCTATAATTACCCGGGTTATCCTTGCTACCCTTCTTAAATAACGGGACCACATTTGCTATCCTCCAATCCTCTGGGACCTCACCTGTGTCCAGTGAAGAGACAAAGATTTCTGTTAGAGGCCCAGCAATTGCATCTCTTGCCTCCCTGAGGAGTCTAGGATAAATGCCATCTGGCCCTGGGGATTTGTCTGTCTTAATGTTGCCTAAAAAACCTAACACTTCCTCCCTTGTAATTGAGATTTTTTCTAACGGGTCAACACATCTCTCTGAGACACTACCAGTCAACATGTCCCTCTCCTTTGTGAATACTGATGCAAAGTATTCGTTCAGGATCTCTCCTACTTCCTTTGGTTCTAAGCATAATTCCCCTCCTTTGTCGCTGAGAGGTCCGATTCTTTCCCTGACAACCCTCTTGTTCCTAACGTATGTATAAAATGCCTTAGGATTCTCCTTAATCCTGTCTGCCAAGGACATTTCGTGACCCCTTTTTGCCCTTCTAACTCCCTGTTTGAGTTCTTTTCTAATTTCTCTGTATTCCTCCGGTGCTCCATCTGTTTTTAGCTGCCTGGACCTCATGTAAGCCTCTTTTTTCTTTTTGATTAGACCCACAATTTCACTGGTTATCCACGGCTCCCGATTCCTACCTTTCCTATCCTTCCTCTTTACAGGCACATGCCTGTCCTGCAGTCCTATCAACTGCTCCTTAAAAGACTCCCACATGCCAGATGTGGATTTACCCTCGAACAGCCTCTCCCAATCAACAGCCACCAAATCCTGCCTAATCCGGCTGTAGTTAGTCTTCCCCCAATTCAGCACCTTACCCATAGGACAACACTCATCTTTTTCCATTACTATCCTAAAGTTTACAGAATTATGGTCACTATTTGCCACATGTTCCCCTACTGAAACTTTGATGACCTGACCGGGCTCACTTCCCCAGTACTAGGTCCAGTATAGCCCCCTCTCTAGTTGGACTGTCAACATATTGTTCCAAAGAGCCTTCCTGTACACATTTTATAAATTCTTCCCCATCCAGGCCCCCAGCCCTAAGCGATTTCCAGTCTATGTGAAGGAAATTAAAGTCTCCCACTACAACAACCCTATTTTTTCTGCACCTGTCCAGAATCTCCTTACATATCCGTTCCTCAACTTCCCGTGGGCTGTTGGGAGGCCTGTAGTATACCTCCAGCATTGTGACTGCGCCCTTCCTGTTTCTGAGCTCCACCCACAGTGACTTGTTACCTGACCCTTCCAAATTGTCCACCCTCTGTACCGCTGTAATATGCTCCCTAACCAGCATTGCTACTCCCCCACCTCTCCTAGCCCCTTCTCTGTCTCGCCTAAAACACTTATACCCTGGAATATTCAGCTGCCAGTCCTGTCCTTCTTTTAACCAAGTCTCCATCACTGCAACCACATCCAAGTTCCGCGCAAGCATTAAGGCTCTAAGCTTGTCTGTCTTGCCCGTGACGCTCCTTGCATTGAAGCAGATGCACTCCAGACCTCCAGGCCCACTGAGGTCATCCTCCCCCAGAATACTCTTCCTCTTAGCTAGCCTTGTCTTGGCCCCAACCTCGTCCCCAGCCTCTATGCTTATTGACCTATTGTTCTGATCCCCACCCCCCTGCCACATTAGTTTAAACCCACCCGAACCACACTAGCAAAACTCCCAGCTAGGATATTCGTGCCCCTCCAGTTTAGGTGTAACCCGTTCTTCTTGTACAGGTGCCATCATCTCTTGAAATGCAACAAGACCTGATGATGTCCAGGCTTGGGTTCATAGAATCATAGAAACCCTACAGTGCAGAAGGAGGCCATTCGGCCCATCGAGTCTGCACCGACCACAATCCCACCCAGGCCCTACCCCCCCATATTTTTACCCACTAATCCCTCTAACCTACGCATTTTTTGATAAGCGGCAAGCAACATTTGTGTCATATAATTGGCAGGCAATGACCATTTCCAACAGGAGATGATCTAACCATTGTCCCATGACATTCAAAGGCATTACCATCACTGAATCCCCCCCCTATCAACATCCTGACGGTTACCATTGACCAGAAATTGAACTGAATGAGCCATATAAGTACTCTGGCTACAAGAGCAGATCAAAGGCTAGGAATTCTGCAGTGAGTAACTCATTTCTTGACTCCCTAAAGTCTGTCCACAATCTGCAAGGCACAAGTCAGGAGTGTGATGGAATACTCTCCAATTGTCTGGATGAATGCAGCTCCAACAACACTCAAGAAGTTCGACAGCATCCAGGACAAAGCAACCTGTTTGATTGTTACTCCTTCCACAAACATTCACCCCCTCCGATGCTGATGAACAGTGGCAGCACTGTGTACCATCTACAAGATGCCCTGTAGGAACTCACCAAGCCTCCTTATGCAGCACCTTCCAGACCCATAACCACTTCCATCTTGAAGGACAAGGGCAGCAAATACCTGGGGACACCACTTCCTGGAGATTCTCCTCCAAGTCACTCACTTTTGATCTGATTTACTGTCACATGTATCGGTATTCAGTGAAAAGTATTGTTTATTGTGCACTATTCAGACAAAGCATACCATTCATAGAGAAGGAAATGAGAGAGTGCAGAATGTAGGGTTACAGTCATAGCTAGGGTGGAGAGAAAGATCAACTTAATACGAGGTAGGTCCATTCGAAAGTCTAATGGCAGCAGGGAAGAACTGTTCTTGAGCCAGTTGGTACGTGACCTCAGAATTTTGTATCATTTTCCCGACGGAAGAAGGTAGAAGAGAGAATGTCCGGGGTACGTGGAGTCCTTAATTATGTTGGCTGCTTTTCCGAGGCAGCGGGAAGTGTGGACAGAGTCAATGGATGGGAGGCTGGTTTGTGTGATGGACCGGGCTTTGTTCACAACTTTTTGTAGTTTCTTGTGGTCTTGGACAGGGCAGGAGCCATACCAAGCTGTGATACAACCAGAAAGGATGCTTTCTATGGTGCATCTGTAAAAGTCCTCCTGACTTGGGAATATATTGCAGTCCCTTCATTGTAGCGGTGTCAAAATCCTGGAACTTCCTCCCCAACAGCACTGTAGGTGTACCTACACCTCAGGGACTGCAGTCATTCAAGAAGGCAGCTCCCCACCATCTTCTGAATGGCAACCAGCGATGGGCAATGAATACTGTCTTAGCTGGCGATGCCCACATCCCATAAAATAAATTTTAAGAAACCCCACATGATATACTCCTGATTTCTCCAGTCTATCTAGTGGGAAATTTCATGAACAATATTGAAACCCTTGGCATTACTGCTGGTCAAAGATGTAAATGGTACACACTCAACTGTATAAATGGTGCCATTTACACGTGAGTTTCAAAATGCACTGAGTCCAGTCTTGTGTTTTCCAGTATCTCTCTGTCGGGGCCGTGGATACAGCTTCCAGAACATTCCACAATGAGGTGACATGGGCCTGTCTCCAGGCAGAGTTAAGGATCATCTCATCAGCAACCCCCCCCCACCCCCGCCCCCCACCCCCCGCCCCCCGCCCCCCGCCCCCCATCCCCATCCCCATCCCCACCCCACTCATTCAGGACATTCTACTTCATGTTAAGTTAAATGAAACATTTTAAAACTTATCAAGTCTTGCATTTGTAATAATATCCACTCACAAATTGTTCATAAGATTAATGAACCCAGTGAATGAAGACCTCCCTTCCCTCCTCCCCCAGAATCAGTGCCAACTTTCTCTCTCACTATTACATTCTGGAGTATGGCCAGTAGAATTACTTCATCGCAGGCATCTAAGTCTGGAGGCTGCCATAATTAATTACAGCTACTGCAGAACTAAGTGCCTGTCTGATTGATTTAAAAGCACAATATTGACTGTCAGCCTATTTGTTTCTTTATGTTTCTTATATTAATGGACTTGTGCACAACACTGGAGCCATATCATCTTCACTGGAGCCATATCATCTTCACTGGAGCAGTATCATCTTCACTGGAGCAGTATCATCTTCACTGGAGCAGTATCATCTTCACTGGAGCTCTATCATCTTCACTGGAGCTCTATCATCTTCACTGGAGCCATATCATCTTCACTGGAGCAGTATCATCTTCACTGGAGCCCTATCATCTTCACTGGAGCTCTATCATCTTCACTGGAGCTCTATCATCTTCACTGGAGCCCTATCATCTTCACTGGAGCTCTATCATCTTCACTGGAGCAGTATCATCTTCACTGGAGCCCTATCATCTTCACTGGAGCTCTATCATCTTCACTGGAGCAGTATCATCTTCACTGGAGCAGTATCATCTTCACTGGAGCCATATCATCTTCACTGGAGCTCTATCATCTTCACTGGAGCCATATCATCTTCACTGGAGCAGTATCATCTTCACTGGAGCCATATCATCTTCACTGGAGCTCTATCATCTTCACTGGAGCCCTATCAACTTCACTGGAGCCATATCATCTTCACTGGAGCCATATCATCTTCACTGGAGCAGTATCATCTTCACTGGAGCCATATAATCTTCACTGGAGCTCTATCATCTTCACTGGAGCCCTATCAACTTCACTGGAGCCATATCATCTTCACTGGAGCTCTATCATCTTCACTGGAGCCCTATCATCTTCACTGGAGCCATATCATCTTCATTGGAGCCCTATTATTTTCACTGGTGCTCTATCAACTTCACTGGAGCTCCATCATCTTCACTGGAGCCCTATCATCTTCATTGGAGCCCTATTATTTTCACTGGTGCTCTATCAACTTCACTGGAGCTCCATCATCTTTATTGGAGCCCCATCATCTTCACTGGCACACTATCATCTTCACTGGAGCCCTATCATCTTCACTGGAGCCCTATCATCTTCACTGGAGCCCTATCATCTTCACTGGCACACTATCATCTTCACTGGAGCCCTGTCATCTTCACTGGACCAGTATCATCTTCACTGGAACCCTGTCATCTTCACTAGAGCCCTATCATCTTCACTGGAACCCTATCAACTTCACTGGAGCCCTATCATCTTCACTGGAACAGTATCATCTTCACTGGAACAGTATCATCTTCACTGGAAGCCTATCATCTTCACTGGAGCTCTATCATCTTCATTTGAGCCCTATCATCTTCACTGGAACCATATCATCTTCACTGGAGCCCTATCATCTTCACTGGAGCAGTATCATCTTCACTGGAGCAGTATCATCTTCACTGGAGCTCTATCATCTTCATTTGAGCCCTGTCATCTTCACTGGAGCAGTATCATCTTCACTGGAGCTCTATCATCTTCATTTGAGCCCTGTCATCTTCACTGGAGCAGTATCATCTTCACTGGAGCTCTGTCATCTTCACTGGAGCTCTATCATCTTCATTTGAGCCCTATCATCTTCACTGGAACCCTATCATCTTCACTGGAGCCCTATCAACTTCACTGGAGCTCTGTCGTCTTCACTGGAGCTCTATCATCTTCACTGGAGCAGTATCATCTTCACTGGAGCCCTATCAACTTCACTGGAGCTCTGTCATCTTCACTGGAGCTCTATCATCTTCACTGGAGCAGTATCATCTTCACTGGAGCCCTATCAACTTCACTGGAGCTCTGTCATCTTCACTGGAGCTCTATCATCTTCACTGGAGCAGTATCATCTTCACTGGAGCCCTATCAACTTCACTGGAGCTCTGTCATCTTCACTGGAACCGTATCAACTTCACTGGAGCCCAATCAACAAATCTTATTGCCCAGCTCTCCCCCCATTGCCTGTATTTCTGCTTTAAATGCTGCTCCGTTTCCCCTTAAAGATTGCAACTGTCTCTTGTTCAACTACTCACCGCGGTGAATTTTTAAAATTGTATTTTTTCAGTCGATATGATATTATATAAATGTGTGTTAAAAAAAATAGTAGCTGACACACTGATAAAACAGAGTTGGGCACTTTCAGTTGAGATAAGTTAAAACACCTACGTCCGAAGTCTTGCTTTTCAATCAGAGTTAAAGCTACGTGTTAAAAACATTTTACACTTTACGCAGTTTTGTTTAAAGAAACGGATCAAGTTGTAATGAGTTAATGTAAAATATATCAAAGCAAAATACTGCAGATGCTGGGAATCTGAAATAAAGTAAGAAGTCTCACAACACCAGGTTAAAGTCCAACAGGTTTATTTGGTAGCAAATACCATAAGCTTTTGGAGCGCTGCCCCTTCGTCAGATGGAGTGGAAATCTGCTCAATCTGAAATAAAACCAGAAAATGCTGAAAAAACTCAGCATCTGTGGAGAGAGAGTCAATGAGAGAGAGTCAATGTTTCGAGCACATTGGACCTTCCACAGAGCTTCAAACATTCACTGTGTTTCTCCCTCCATAGCATTTTCTCTTTTCATTTATAACTTAATATACTAAGTCTGCTTTTATTCGAACATTGATCCATATCACTGCAAGAACATCAAAATGCAGCTAAATTCTGTTAAGCTTCAAGGATACTTATTGCAAGCTGCGACTAACATGTGAGGTGTCAGAGACATGTCCATGGTGATTGAGGTTACCTTATTATGAATTATGCATTACTCTGGTGTACCAGACAATGGCTTCAAAGCATTCAGAGAGCTGGCCTTAAACCTGACAAGACGAAGAGGCTAAATTAATGTGCACAATTAAAATAACACCATTGCTGAAAGGTCTTGTGTTAATGGCTGTACCCGCTATAAATCTTAATTTAACTCCCTCAAAGTGTCAAACTAATGCTCTGTTCATACTGCGGGACGTATAGAAGGCATTTGGCAGCTCAAAAATGGTGAATTATGATGGTTTTTCATGATTAATCCCAGACCTCCCTCAAAGTGCTGTAGATCATTTGGGTTGATCTATCTGTACAAGTGGGCTGACAGTGTCAGAACCCTTTGTGTGCATGTTTCCAATGATTACTGTGCTATCATTTCCTTTGGTGAAAGTGGTTATCTGTCTGTTGTCTGCTTTGCGTCACTATCATCCCAATTGCTTCACTGCTGTGCGATAGAATAGAATTCATGACCTAATCTGTTCGTTAGAATCCTCTCAGTGCAGAAGGAGGCCATTTGGTCCATCGAGTCTGCACCGACCCACTTTTTTATCCCACCCAGATCCTATCCCCATAACTCCTCATATCTACCCTGCTAATCCCCCTAATCTACACATCTTGTGACACTAAGGGGCAATTCAGTATTGCAAATCCACCTAACTTCCACATCTTTGGACAGTGGGCAGAAACTGGAGCAAACTCATGCAGACATGGGGAGAATGTGCAAACTCCACACAGTGACCCAAGGCCAGAATTGAACCTGGATCCCTGGTGCTGTGAGGCAGCAGTGCTAACGACTGTGCCACCGTGCCGACCTCTAACTAGTAACTCAAAGACAACTGCAGAAGTACGTGATTAGAAAGCTCCCATCATATGTTTCCCATCCTGCCATCACCACTAGAACCATAGAATCCCTACAGTGCAGAAAGAGGCCATTTGGCCCATCGAGTTTGTACTGATCACAATCCCTCCCAGGCCCTGTCCCCATAACTCCACTTATTTACCCTGCTAGTTCCCCCTGATATTAAGGGACAATTTAGCATAGCCAATCAACCTAACTCGCACATCTTTGTACAGTGGGAGGAAACTGGAGCACCCGGAGGAAACCCACTCAGACATGGGGAGAATGTGTAAACTCCACACGGATAGTCACCCAAGCCAGGAATTGAATTCGGACTCCTGGCGCTGTGAGGCAGCAGTGCTAACCACTGTGCCATTATGCCACCCTCATAAAACATGATATCCAGTTCTTGTGAGAATGAACTCTGCCAGCCCTTGACCTTTGTGAGTTTTTTTGTCTTTCTCAGATATTCCACGAGTCTTTTGAAGCACATCAAATGATGCTTTTGATTTTTGTCATAACGAGCTGAATTCACATGAATATCAGTGAAGAATGATATTTGTTAAAGCTTATTTTGTTTGTTGAAAAACCTTCCCACCCATAACATTCTCTGGGGGGGGGGGCTTAACAGGGTAGATGCTGAGAGGTTGTTTCTTCTTGTGGAAAGCCTTAAGACCAGAGGATGTCATCTCAGAGTAAGGAGCCACCCATTTAAAATGGAGATGAGGAGGAATTTCTTCCCTCAGACACTGGTGAATCTGAAATTCTTTACCGCAGTGGAGGCTGGGTCATTAAGCATGTTCAAGGCTGTGATAGACAGATTTTTAATCAATAAGGCCATCAAGGGTTATGGGGATAAGGCTGGAAAGAGTAATTGAGGATTATCAAATCCGTCGTGATCTCATTGAATGGTAGAGCAGACTCGATGGGCCAAATGGCCTACTTCTGCTCCTATATCTTATGCTCTTCCATCCACGAATGCTGCTTGATGGACCAAGAGTTTCCAGCATGCTCTGTTTTCTTGTTTCAGACTTTCAGCATCTTTGCCTTTTAGTTCGCAAGAATTTCTAACTTTTAATTGATTTCACAAACATTCCAAGCCCCAACAAATCTTCTGTTTGGTCCTTAATAGGTTCAAGGAACAGAAAGACCTGGGAGTTTCTGTATCTCAAACTTAGAATGTGGCAGGCAAATTGATAAGGCTGTTTACCAACAAAAAAAGCATTTGGGATTTTTGGGTTTATTGTTGGAGAGGCACGGGGTACAAAACCAAGAGCGTGAGGCTAAACATTTATAAAATATCGGTCGTGTATGGTGTCCAAATCTGGGCACACATTATTGAGAGGGCATCAAGGTCTTGGGTAGATTGTAGAGGAGATTGACGAGAGTCATTGAGATATACTGCATGGAAGCAGGCCCTTCAGCCCAACTCGTCTATGCCAACCAGGTTTCCTAAACTGAACTAGTCCCATTTGCCTGCGTATGGCCCATATCCCTCTAAACCTTTCCTATCTACGTACCTGTCCAAATATCTTTTAAATGTTGTAATTGCACCCGTCTCTATCACCTCCTCTGGCAGCTCATTCCATACACCCACCACCCTGTGTGAAAAAGTTGCACCTTGGGTCCCTTTTAAATCTTTCCCCTCTCACCTTAAACCGATGGCCTCTAGTTTTGGATCCCCCTACCCGAGGGAAAAAACTCAGCCTATTCACCTTATCTACATCCCACATGGTTTTATGAACCTCTATCAGGTCACCCCTCATCCTCCTACGCTCCAGGGAAAATAGACCCAGCCTGCCCAGCTTCTCCTTATAATTCAAACCTTCTAGTCCCGGTAACATCCTTGTAAATCTTTTTTGCACCCTTTCCAGTTTAATAACATTCTTCCTATAGCAGGGCGACCACAATTGCATGCAGTACTCCAAATGTGGTCATACCAATGTCTTGTACAGTTTTACCATAATGTCCCAACTCCTGTACTCAATACTCTGATCGCTGAAGGCAAGTGTGCCAGTGCCTTTTTCACCACCCTGTCTACCTCTGACGACACTTTTGAGGACTAGAATGGTGCCAACTATGAGCAACTGCAATTATGGGGAACAACTGGAGAAGCTGGGGTGGTTTTCCTCAGAGCAGAGAAGATTCTGAAGAGATTTGATCACGGTGTTAAAAATCATGAAAGTTTTGATCAAGTGCACACATTTTCTGCATTATGACAGTGACTGGACATCAAAAGTAACTGATTGACTGTGAAGTGCGTGAGAATGTCCTGCGGTCCTATAGAAATACAAGTCTTTTAATGGACCTTTATCATCACGGACAAATTCCCTTCGAACAAAGATCTGGATTTCAACAGTGTGCCGATGAAGTCTAGGCCTATGTCTCGAATTCCACTCACCTGCAAAGACTCATATTCATAGAATCCCTACGCTGCAGAAAGAGGCGTCTTGGCCTATCGAGTCTGCACTGACAACAATCTCACCCAGGCCCCATCCCCGCAACCCCACACATTTATCCTGCTAATCCCCCTGACACTAGGGATCAATTTATCATGGCCAATCCACCTAAACCGCACGTCTTTTCACAGTAACTTTATTGCAGTGTGAATGTAAGCCTACTTGTGACTAATAAATAAACTTTAACTTTTAAATCTTTGGACTGTGGGAGGAAACCTGAGCACCCGGAGGAAACCCACGCAGACAAGGGGGGAATGTGCAAACTCCGCACAGTCACCCGAGGCCGGAATTGAACCCGGGTCCCTGGCGCTGTGAGGCAGCAGTGCTAACCACTGCGCTGCCCCATATTCAAATCTAATACACCATCTCTTTCCCAGGACTATGAAGATAGTTTCTGCTGGTTGAATGCATCAGTATTCTACACTGTGCAGCAGACGCAGGGAAGTGAGAGAGTAATCTGCTTCTAGTTTTGTATGCACACTCAGTCCTTCGCGAGTGAACATTAAGCCATTGCACGCAATAATGAGTGCCCAGGCATTTGACAAGTTTGACGAAACTTGAAGACACTGCTTCTCGTGTGGAAAAATTAGACTATTTAATATTTTGGTATTCAAGTCCCTTAGAACTGAGAATAGTGCACAGCCATAGCGTGGATTATTGTCATGACACTGATGTATCATAAAACCCTAGAATTCCTACAGTGCAGAAGGAGGCCATTTGGCCCATCTAGCCTGTACGGATATCAAACCCAGCCAGGCCCCATCCACGTAACCCCACATAATCCCCCTGACTTTAAGGGGCAATTTAGCATGGCCAATCAACCTAACCTGCACATCTTTGGACTGTGGAGAAAACAGGAGGAATCCCATGCAGACATGGAGAGAACATGCAAACTCTACAGACAGTCACCCAAGGCCAGAATTGAACCCGGGTCCCTGGCGCAATGAGGCAGCAGTGCTAACCACTGTGGCACCGTGCTGCCCCATAAAATATTCAAACTGGATAACTATTGGCAATTTTCTACTGCAGTCATGTACAAATTACTAATTATTCCTCCTTTTCAAAATGTGCTTACTAGTCTACATAATTTAGTCATTTTTTGATTTGATTAAGTAGGGGCGGTACGGTGGCACAGGGGTTAGCACTGCTGCCTCACAGCACCTAACACTGCTGCCTCATGGCACCTAAAACTGCTGCCTTACAGTGCCAGGAACCTGGGTTCGATTCCTGGCTTGGGTCACTGTCCGTGTGGAGTCTGCACGTTCTCCCTGGAGTCTGCGTGGGTTTCCTCCGGGTGTTCCGGTTTCGTCCCATGTGCTGGTTAGGTGCAATGGCTATGCTAAATTCTCCCTCAGTGTACCTGAACAGGTGCCAGAGTGTGGCAACTAGGGGATTTTCACAGTAACTTCATTGCAGTGTTAAGGTAAGCCTACTTGTGACAAAAATAAATAAACTTTGAAAAACTTTATGCATTAGGATACAGGTGAAAAGTATTGTTTCTTGCACGCTATGCAGACAAAGCACATCATAGAGTACATAGGGGAGCAGGAAAGGAGAGAGAGTGCAGAATATAGTGTTACAGTCATAGCTAGGGCGTAGAGAAGGATCAGCTTAATATGATAGGCCCATTCAAAAGTCTGATGACAGCAGAGAAGAAGCTGTTCTTGAGTTAGTTGGCACATGATCGCAGACCTTTATCTTTTTCCCAACGGAAGAAGGTGGAAGAGAGTATGTCCGGGGTGTGGGGTCCTTGATTATGCTGGCTATATTTCGATCTATCAGCTATCTATCTCTGTAGTATCAATATAAGCAATATCAGCATGGACATAACTGTGACCAATTAAAATACTTAAACATGGCAAAGAATAATTCTTAATAGCTATCCATCCCAATTGTTCCAATTTAAGCAATATCACCATACATAAATCCTACTTCAGAACCAGTTAGCACCAAAAACAGATATGCTCTCATGAATGCTATGTTTTCAGCCTGTCAGACTTTTCCTGTCAAACTCCGAATCAAGCCTCACTTTGAAAAACCCCAGGCGAAAACACCAAATTAACAACCCTGCATCATTCTAGATTAAAACAACCATTTTAGCAATTAAGATCAATTATGCTGCCACAGTAACAACAGGGGCTGCCTGGTACAAATACAACCAATAATAAAACAAACTGCTAAAACAAATCCTGCACAAGAAACATGACCCAAATACACTTCTTAAAGGCACAGTATCATCACAATTGACTGTGTGTTTAGGGTTTAGGGCAAGCAGCCATTCTTGATGGGTTTGATTCAAGATTCCAAAAATGTGGCTAAAACCACATTTAAGAATTTTCTTTTAGAAATGCACATGCGCAGTCAATAACCCCTTCACAATACTGAAGCAGTTTTGTCTGTAGCCTCTGGGACGTACAGATCAAAATTACTGTGAATTGTAAATTTGACATGATTGTGGCTTCCACAAAACTCATTTTTAGAAAGGCTGATTTGGCTCGAGTGCAGTTTCCCTACTTTTTAAATTGGTAGCCAATTTACAGTGAATACGATCTAGCCTATTTTCCAGAGTTATCTTGTATATTTCACCTACAGCATTGCGCAGCACATTGAAGTGAAGCTCAAGGTTAAGATATTCAACTTGAGGAAATCCATGTAACATACACAACAGAGATTGGGGAGCGGAATTCTCGCATCTGGGATTCAGGCTCGTGGCAAGGGTGAAGAGAAAGAATGTTTCCTGCCGTGGAGGCCAATGGGAAATAACGGCATATCTTCTGGCACCTCATTAATCGTGCATCTGGGGGTTTAAGTGCCATATCCCGTGGTGGAGTGGGTTCGACAGCACAATCATAGAATTACTACAGTGCAGAAGGAGTTACTACAGTGCAAATGGAGTTTAACCCTGATAAATGTGAGGTGATTCATTTTGGTAGGACTAATTTAAATGTGGATTACAGGGTCAAAGGTAGGGTTCTGAAGACTGTGGAGGAACAGAGAGATCTTGGGGTCCATATCCACAGATCTCTAAAGGTTGCCACTCAAGTGGATAGAGCTGTGAAGAAGGCCTATAGTGTGTTAGCTTTTATTAACAGGGGGTTGGAGTTTAAGAGCCGTGGGGTTATGCTGCAACTGTACAGGACCTTGGTGAGACCACATTTGGAATATTGTGTGCAGTTCTGGTCACCTCACTACAAGAAGGATGTGGAAGCGCTGGAAAGAGTGCAGAGGAGATTTACCAGGATGCTGCCTGGTTTGGAGGGTAGGTCTTATGAGGAAAGGTTGAGGGAGCTAGGGCTGTTCTCTCTGGAGCGGAGGAGGCTGAGGGGAGACTTAATAGAGGTTTATAAAATGATGAAGGGGATAGATAGAGTGAACGTTCAAAGACTATTTCCTCGGATGGATGGAGCTATTACAAGGGGGCATAGCTATAGGGTTCGTGGTGGGAGATATAGGAAGGATATCAGAGGTAGGTTCGTTACGCAGAGAGTGGTTGGGGTGTGGAATGGACTGCCTGCAGTGATAGTGGAGTCCCAGACACTTTAGGAACATTTAAGCGGTTATTGGATAGGCACATGGAGCACACCAGGATGATAGGGAGTGGGATAGCTTGATCTTGGTTTCAGATAAAGCTCGGCATAACATCGTGGGCCGAAGGGCCTGTTCTGTGCTGTACTGTTCTATGTTTCTAAGAAGGCCATTCGGCCCATTGAGTCTGCATCGACCATAATCCCATGCAGGCCCTATCCCCATAACACCACATATTTACCGTGCTAATCCCCCTGACACTAGGGTCAATTTAGCATGGCCAATCAACCTAACCTGCACATCTTTGGCCTGTTGAAGGAAACCGGAGCACCCGTAGGAAACCCACGCAGACACGGGGAGAATGTGCAGACTCCACAGTGACCAGAGGCTGGAATTGAACTCGGGTCCCTGGCGCTGAGAGGCAGCAGTGCTAACCACTGTGCCACCATCCCGCTGTCATATCTGGGTACCCTCTTTAAAAGGTGCCCAACATTATTGATCCACCATTGAAGAAAGAAGATGGATCTCTAGGAACACACTGAGGCTGGAAGAGCCCCCTTCATAGATGCTCCCAGCGCTGTGGTGTTCTAGGGTCACTTTTGGCCTCCATCCCAAACTCCAGTAGCAACCCCAGCCATTTTTCAGGTAAGTTCCAACTTCTGCATATCACCTTGTTCCAGACACATTCTGGACCTCTGCGTTTCCCTGCTGGCGTTGTGAGGATTGAGATGTTTTCGGGTGGGTGGGGTGGAGAAGAAGGAAAGATTCTGGGATTCGGCTTGGGCCTTCATCTGCATGCCATTAGAGCGATGCAAATCAGCTTCACCCTGGCTGCCAGCTAGCTTCCTGATCCGCCACGGCCAGCACCAGTGGAGGATCCTGTGGGAAATTCACACCATTATACAACTGATTGTTGGGCTCCTGCTGAATTCTCCTCCCCCCCCCCACCCCAGCCCCACATCCTTCAGCCCACCAGGGAGAATTCTGCCCGAGAAACCTTAGCTTGTGGAGAATACCTAGTCAAAGGTTCTATTTTTACAACAGATAACCATTTCCCCTCCAGATTTGTTGAAACACATTGAAGTGAAGCTCAAGGTTAAGATATTCAACTTGAGGAAACCCATGTAACATACACAACACAGATTGGGGAGTGGAATTCGCACATCTGGGATTCAGACTCGTGGCAAGGGTGAAGAGAAAGAATGTTTCCTGCTGTGGAGGCCAATGGGAAATAACGGCATATCTTCTGTTGCGACCTCATTAATCATGCACCTGGGGGTTTAGTGCCATATCCCGTGGTGGAGTTGGTTTGACAGCACAATCATAGAATTACTACAGTGCAGAAAGAGTTTTTTTATGAAGCAATTATTTTTAATGGTGCAAACAGATCCAATGTTATTATAGCAAGAATATTTAGCAATAGTTGCCATCCTTCTATATGGTTTGGTTACAGCTGACAAGGTATGAATGAGTATTTCCACTTCCAACATTTGAGATTCGTCAACCAAATTTATTTGTTGGTGATCTATAAACGCACCCCCAAAGAGGGCGTTAACAATATAGGCTGTTAAATATCCCTGCTTCTACAAACAAAAGAGCATTTGGTTTGGCATAGAGGTCACGCTGATCACAGCACTGTTTTTAGTCAGGATAGGTTGTTTTGCAAAAGAAAACCACAGCATGCGAAAGGTGGCTGGTACTGTGACCTGGAAACAGTAAAAGGCAGGGTGAACAGCAGAGACAAAGACATCCTCCAGTAATCTAACATTAACGTCGACAGCTTGGAAAATTTCACAGCTGACTGCACGAGTTGTTGAGCAGTGATGCATGATGGTACGAGCATCAACGTAATCCTTTGTGAAGTGACAGCAGAAACATGAAGAGTAGCCTGTTTATCCTCAACAGGCTACTTGCATCTGCGGAACGCATGAAATAAGGCTTACACTGGAAGCCAATGCAAGACTAGTGGTGCACATTATTATGAAGGACATAGATGGGAAGGAACATTTTTCCTTAGTGGAGGAGTCAATAACCAAGGGGTAGATTTAAAGCAAGGGGCAAGAGATTTAGAGGGGATTTGAGAAGAAATGTTTTCAGCCAGAGGGTGGTGGGAATCTGGAACTCACTGCCTGAAAGTGTGATAGAGGTGGGAACCCGCAATATTTAGATGAGAACTTGAAACACCATAGCATACAATGCTATGGACCAAGTGCTGGAAAAACTGGATTAGAATAGGTTTGATGGCCAGTGCAGACATGATGGGCCGAATGGCCTCTTTTTGTACTGTAAAACTTACCTCTTCAATGAAAATGACTACCTTTTGAATCATACTATGCTTTAAATGATTAAATTTTAATGTTTTCCCACATTTACCTTTAACTTTAATAAAATGTTGAGCGGGAAGGGGTAGTAGTTAATGCAATTGGAAATTAAGCACTTGCATTTGTATTCTCTGGCACCATCAAGTACAACACAGGGTGACACGATGGTGAGCATTGCTGCCTCACAGTGCCAGAGACCTGGGTTCGATTCCTGGCTTGGGTCACCGTCTGTGCGGAGTCTGCACATTCTCCCAGTGTCTGTGTGGGTTTCATCCGGATGCTCCCAGTTTCCTCCCACAGTTCAAAGGCGTGCTGGTTAGGTGCACTGGCTATGCTAAATTCTCCCTCACAGTGTACCCGAACAGGCGCCGGAGTGTGGTGACTAGGGGATTTTCACAGTAACTTTATGGTAGTGTTACTGCAAGTCTACTTGTGACACTAATAAATAAACTGAAAAAAAAACTTTGAAATCAACTGCAAACTAATATTTAAAAAAACCAACAGGTGTGGGCTAACCAATGGAGAGCATCCAAGGTTTAATAAACACATCTTTGACAAACTATTTGTTTTAGTATCTATGACCAGACCAGCTAGAGTGGCTGAACCATACCAATAAGGCAATAAATACACTGCTAATAGATGATCACAACCAATGATCAGAGACTGCCATACATCTATGGCAACCTTCAGAGATTATAGACAAACTGTACCGTAGCTTTGAGTTTGAATGTACATTTAATCCTTGGCACTGTATCTTTTCAATGCAGAGTTGTGTTAGGAACCAGATCAGAAACTCCAAAGTACTTAGCCTAGACCAACTTTATTTGATTTTGGCATTAGGGCGAGCTGTTTCACTCCAGGGTGTAATTCTATTGACCCATTAGGAAGCTTTTATTAAAACAAACTTTAAAAAGTTAGAATATAACAAAAATCAGCATAACCGACCAATTAAAATACTTAAACATGACAAAGAATAATTAAGTTATCTATCCCTATAGTTCCACTTAAAACAATATTCCCTGTAGACATTAATCCTACTTCAGAACCAATTAGCACCAAAAACAGACGGAGTGCTGTTTCCAGCCTTTTAACCCCTCTGGACAGCTGCAGAAAGACAGCGGTCTTCTGATTCCCATACAGCAGCCTCCTCACCAACCTCTTCCTCACTTACTTCTGGGTGTAGGAAAACAAATGCAAGGTATTGCTGCCAATACAGCACTCATTCAGTGCCGACTTGGATTTCATGTTCAAGTCTCTTAAGGTCTTTGTGTCCATTGGCTCCTCTTTAAATCTAACACAGGGATATTTATCAAATATTAGAAGTGTTTTAAATAAAAATAGAAAATGCTGGAAATACTCAGCAGGCTGGGCAGCATCTGTGGAAAGAGAAAAACAGTGTTAATGTTCCAGGACAATGATGTGAAATGTTAATGTTTCTCTCTCCACAGATGCTGCCTGGCCCAGCATTCTATTTCTCTTTCGATTTTGAGCATCTGTAATGTTTTGCTTTCGTGCTAAACTAAAGGTTTAACTGAAATACTCAAGTTTCTAGGGGCAGGCAGAGGTCACCAACATCTGGGCAGCATCAGAAGAGGCAACTTAAAAAAAATAGCCAATAAAATGTCCACATCTATTGCGCAATATGATTTATTTATTCGAGAAGGCAATCGCACTTGGAAATGGAGGTTTGAGTTTTTATTTTATTACTTTAATTTGGCCGAGGCAGAAATAGCGCCTCAAGTGATAAAACATTGTGTCCTTGGACTACACAGTATATGTCTTACTGCCAGGGAACCTAATTTACTTTAATTGGAGCTGTTAATTTTATGCATCTTGAGCAATTCATTAGACAACTTTGTGGTCTCCATCAAAAGGACCAACCCCTGTAGCTTGCCGGTCCATAAAGCTTTTTTTTAAAAAAGAGACACCACTGCATTAGGATAGATGCTGGAAAAAAATTATTCCTACAGCATACAATATTAAACTGTTTGCATTAGATTTAGAACTGGTCTAAGATCTATCAAAAGCATTGGTAATGTGCTCATCAATAAACTCTCCAAGTAAATAACAAGACATGATTACATTTCTCTCCACCCCACAATTTTTTTAAATTTGTCCATGGGATGTGGGTGACGCTGGCTGGGCTCGCATTTATTGCCCATCTCCGAGGACATTTCAGAGTCAACCACATTGCTGTGGATCTGGAGTCACACGTAGGCCAGACCAGGTAAGCATGACGGATTTCCTTCCTTAAAGGACATCAGTGAACCAGGTTGGTTTTTAATGATAAGTCAACAATGGTTTCATGGTCATCACTAGACTTTTAATTCCAGATTTTGATTGAATTTAAATTTCACCATCTGCTGTGGTGGGATTTGGACCCAGGTCCCCAGAGCCTTGCCGCGTCTCTGGGATACTAGCCCAGCAATGATACCACTACACCACCACCTCCCAAGTTGAGTCATATTCTAGGATGACTGTTCCTTTCCCTGTCCCGCTGTGGACACTGATGCTTGGGCTGTGAATGGAGCAGTGCACTTAGTGTCTATGCAAGTCAAGCTTCCTTCTCAACCTATCTATCGAGCTTGGTCTAAAACTGATCATTAAATCACCTAATCTTTCTGTGAAGCTGTTTACATAAACGTTATTTTTGGGGGATGAAAAGGAAGCTTCTTCCTGAATTCTGACCTTACTCATGAACCCATCTAACTGAAGCACCCTCTCTTCTTCCTGGGGAATAACTGTCACTGGAACTTTTCTACCTACCTTGAAAGTGGTGGCAAGGGTTATTTTGTCAAAGTATAACATTACTCTTGTTTGTGGAGTAAAAGCAGTGAAATCTCAATGAACCAACAGTTGTTTGTTTAAACGAATGGAGTGGATTAGATACACAATGACCTAGATACCATTATAATCAATTTATTACAAGATTTGCAAGTTCAACGTAATTATTCAAAACTAAATTTGCATTTGAGCAAACAAGGCAAATATGGAATTACCAGTGATGCTACATTCTGTTGACATTATTCAGCGAGGTAGTGTGTTAATCAAATTCAAATGGAAAATACAAGTATGCATTCTTTGTTAAAACATGCAATATATCAAAGCAATAAGGACTATACATCCTCCTCAACTCTACCTTCAACTGTGCGCGGCACAGTTAGCACTGCTGCCGCCAAGGACCCAGGTTCAATTCCGGACTCAGGTCAATGTCTGTGTGGAGTCTGCACATTCTCCCCGTGTCTGCCTGGGTTTCCTCCGGGTGCTCCGGTTTCCTCCCACAATCCAAAGATGTGCAGGTTAGGTGGATCGGCCATGTCACTTCAGCTGAATCTTTACCGGAGCGGGCGAGGTTCCCAGAACGGAAATCTCCGTTGGCCTTGGGCAGGATTTTGCGATTTCGCCCGAGCCCGTAAAATCCCACCCTTAGCGTCAGGAGGATTAGCAGGGTAAATACCTGGGGTTTATGTGGATAGAGCCTGGGTGGGGATTGTTGTCAGTGTCGGTTTGCTGGGTCAAATGGCCTCCTTCGGCACTGTGGGGATTCTATGATACTAAAATAGCACAATTAAAAGATCAATTTCTGGATTCTGCAATCTTGATTTCAAAATGTTATGGGGCCATATCCATTGGATATCAAACTGGGAAAGACACATACCAAGCTCGAGGCTACACTTTCCAAATACTTTACGGTACAGTGAAGCTTTTTAAAATGGCGAATTTCTGCTCATTCTCATCCACTGGTTAGGAATAATTATTTTAAAACTGCTATGGATTTTCCATTTTAATGTTGTTTCCGTCCTTTACATCATCCAACCCTGTCAACCATCCCCTCACAAGGCAAACAATTTGCTCTGCAATTTGTCTCTGGCTGTGGCGCTGCAGAATCTGCTCTGCATTTTCTCAGGCCTTGCCCTTGGCGTCCTGCACCACCTCTCCTCCCCGATACGGGACATACATAAATACTTTGTGTTCTAAAAGCATTACTGTGCCCCATACCATACTGCTGTGCGCAATTTGTTTTTTTTGTGTTTAAATCAGGTAACAACTGCACCAAGCAGTTGCTTTTGACAATGTGCCTTAAATTATCTTTTAAAAATAGTGTGCAACGTGTAGTGCAAACACTATGGGGGCCATTTTGACTCTGGACTGTAGCAAGTTGGGAGATGCTAAATATAGACTTCCCATTTGCTGGCTCCCAGTTTACAATGCCCCCAAAATTACCCTTAATAACTGTTTGAATATAAACTTTCACCAAATCACTCAAAAATTTAGTAGCGACGATGGACAATTGCTAAGACAAACTAGAATAAAAGTTGATTAAAACATAAAAATTGAAACATTAAAAATTAATCAGTACAGTGTTATAAGCACATGCCCAATCTGCAACTTCCATGAATGTTGGTGAAGCATGTCTTCTCTTTGTCCTAGAATTTCTGTTTCATGTTACAAGGAGCAAGTGGAAGGCGAGTGGTGGACCGATGAAAGGGGACAAACAATGGTGATATGATATTGATAGCTGCAATATCAGTGGGGGCCCGGGTGTGGTACCACTTAAAAAGATCCGTGTACAGGACTGAACAAAAGCAGCTGTAAAAACAATTCAGTTTGCCTGCCCTTAAGCAGTTGCTTTAAAATGGGCCTCAATTTCTTCTAGCGTTTTCCCTTTCGTTTCAGGAACAAAGAAGATTGTGAAGAGCAGATTCATGAAACAGAAACTGGAAAAGAGCCAGAAGGTTCCATATTGAGTAATGTTCTCCTGAAAAAACAAAAAGAGAAAAAGTTTGTGACTTCCCAGTAATAATGCATCTATATGCAAACATTTAAAGGAACGCCTGAATGTTTCTGCACAAGACGAACAAGTACATCAAATCATTGCACGACATTTATTAATACAAAATGATGGTAGCACATTTTTGTCCCTTTCTCTAAATGCTGCAGTGACCTCAAACTTGAAACAAGCCACGTGTGTTCTATTTGGAACAGCTGATACATTACTGTCTATGCGTCTGCAAAGGGACACAGGATAGGTTCGAGATTCCTTTTTGGGAGGGCTGGAGGGAGGGATGTGAATTGGTGACAGTGGAGGCATCAATACTTTTCAAAGGCCTAGATTTACAGACTTTTGGGGACTCAAATGATTAATATGTAGGAAAACGACGTAGTAATAGATTTAGAAATGACTTGGCAAACACATTCACGAGCTCTCATGCTACTACATTCCTGGTATGAAATACTTTCAAAACGCTATGTCAATTCAACCTGATACTAAACAAGAATGTAACTTTGGACAGTCACACAATGAAAGATGGTCATACTCACAACGAGATCATGGAACTCCTTGGTTACCAGAAATGCAGTTGACCAGTTTGCTAGGACGCATGCACCACTTGCTATGCCTCTCACTCTGACAGGGAATATCTCTGACATCACCAACCACGGAATAGGGCCACAGCCAAGTGCAAAACCTGAGGTGAATCATTTCGGCTTTTAATGTATCTTGTTTCTTATAAGCATTGCAAAAAGTAGTTTACATTTTTGTTCAATTTCTCAATAGCTCATGTTCCAAGTATACATTTTATCTCACCGCCGCTCGGAATATTCACCATTTGCAATTTAGAATCATAAAATCCTACCGTGCAGGAGGCCATTTGGCCCATCGAGTCTGCACCGACCACAATCCCACCCAGCCCCTATCCCCACAACCCCATGCATTTACCCTAGCTAATCCCCCTGACACTAAGGGGCAATTTAGCATGACCAATCCACCTAACCCACACATCTTTGGCCTCTGGGAGGAATCCAGAGCACCCCTACGCAGACACGGGGAGAATGTGCAAATTCCACACACATAGTGACTCAAGCCGGGAATCGAACCCGGGTCCTTGATGCTATAAGGCAGCAGCGCTAGCCACTGTGCCACCATGCCGCCCACAATTTGTCACATGTATTGGGATGCAGTGAAAAGTATTGTTTCTTGTGCACTATACAGACAAAGCATACCGTTCTTGGAGTACATAGGGGCTAAGGAAAAGGGTGCAGAATATAGTGTTGAACATTAGACAGCTTAAAGGAGTTAGAGTTAAGTTTTAAGAGCACAGAACGAGAGTAAAAGATGGAATTAGAGGGAATGCTGGGGACAGCTCACAAGAAACTGCTTCACTCCAGCACTATCTTTGGTGTCAAGCTTGCTTCTACCTGCATCAAGTCTAGAACTCGGGGGATAATTTCAACAGGTCCACCATTTCAGAATGAGATGAAGCAGAAATTCCTTCACTCAGAGTTGCGAATCTTTGAAATTCTCTATCTCAGAGGCACAGTGGTTATTTCACTGGATTAAATTTAGACACTTGGATGAATGATCTGGAGAGGAGTTCAAATCTCTCCATGGAAGCTAGAAAATTTTAAATCTTTAAATAAAATCTTCAACAAAAGGCTACCAATCAGTAATGGTGACCATGAAACTATTGGATTGGTTGTAAAACATCCATCTGGTTCGTTAATATTCTTTAGGGAAGGAAATCAGCTGTCTTTGCTTGGCTTGGCATACATGGCTTACAATCCGGAGCAATGACTCTGAACTGCCCAATGAAATGGCCTAGCAATACAGCTGTTTTTATAAAAAGTGGCTACCACCACCTTCTCAAGGGCAGTAAGTGTTAGTTTTGTTACATTCTGAGAATTATTAAAGACAAAAGGCTATGGACGCTCAATTGTAGAGCAATCCAGGGCTGAGATTGATGGATGTTTGGACTCTCAATGAATCAAGGGATATGTGGGGCGGGCAGGAAAGTACAGTTGACGTTGAAGATCAGTCATGATCATGTGAATTGGCAGAGTGGGCTCAAGAGGCCACGTGACCTGGTTCTGATCCTTTTTATGGTAGCACTTTCCATTCACCATCCTGAATCACTGTGCAAAGAGGCACATGATAATCACCCAATGTCACTGTTTAAATATTTCCCAAAAGATCAGTAACTGGGAACTCAGCAGATCAAGGTGACTGACCGTGACTCCACATGTAGCGTAAGTGGCACCATTGTGGCTCAGTTCAAACTATTCCCCAATATTCCTGTGAGGGCCACTATTTCTAGCCATGGTGGATTGAAGGAACTAAAACTTCAAGCTTCCACAACTCATGTGCAATGAAAACAATGATCAGTTAGCGATCCAGGGATAAGTAGCTGATCTCTCAGAGTGTCAACGGCACGGTGGCAGAGTGGTTAGCACTGCTACCTCTCAGCACCAGGGACCTTGGGTTCGATTCCTGGCTTGGGTGACTGTGTGGAGTCTGCACGTTCTCCCTGCGTCTGCGTGGGTTTCCTCTGGGTGCTCCGGTTTCCTCCCACGGTCCAAAAGATGTGGGGGTTAGGTGGATTGGCCATGCGAAGATGCCCCTTAATGTCAGGGGATTAGCTAGGGTAAATATGTGAGGTTACGGGGATAGTGTCTGAGTGGGATTGTGGTCGGTGCAGACTTGATGGGCCGAACGGTCTCCCTCTGCACTGTAGGATTCTATGTATATGAAAACAAGATCATCCAAAGCCAGCATGCACTCCTTATCCAGTTTCAGAGTTCAAGCAGCTTTCAAGAAGATGCTTAGTTGAGAAACACATTACAAAGGTCTCTGGTTTCAC
Organism: Mustelus asterias; assembly: GCF_964213995.1. Taxonomy (NCBI): domain Eukaryota; kingdom Metazoa; phylum Chordata; class Chondrichthyes; order Carcharhiniformes; family Triakidae; genus Mustelus; species Mustelus asterias. Next base: position 16,954,311 of record NC_135813.1, read on the forward strand.
ACCCTTGGTGAATTAACTGATTTGTTTTTTTATTCATTCGAGACATGAGTGTCACTGGCTGGCGAGCATTTATTGCCCATCCCTAGTTGCTCTTGGAGGACAGTTGAAAGTCAATCACATTGCTGTGGCTCTTGAGTCACATGTAGGCCACAACAGGCAAAGACAGCAGATTTTCATCCCTAAAGGACATTTTCCGACAATCGACAATAGTTTCATGGTCATCAGTAGCTTAATCATACAATTTCTACGGTGAAGAGGCCATTCAGCCCTTCAAACCTGCACCAAAACAATCCCACACAGGCCCTATCCCTGTAGCTCCATTATTTACCCTGCATTTCCCTTGACATTGGGGGGCAATTTAGCATGGCTAATCAACCTAACCCTCAGTTTTGGAGTGTGGGAGGAAACCGGAGCACCCTGAGAAAACCCCCGCAGACACAGGGAGAATGTACAAACTCCACACAGTCACCTGAAGCCTGAATTGAACCCGGGTCCCTGGTGCAGTGAGGCAGCAGTGCTAACCACTGTGTGGCCTACAAGCAAAACAGATTCTTAATTCCAGATATTTTTATTGAATTCCAATTCCACCATCTGCCATGGCGGGATTCGAACGGGTTTATTTGGTAGCAAAAGCCACACAAGCTTTCGGAGCCTTAAGCCCCTTCTTCAGGTGAGTCACTAAGGCTCCGAAAGCTTGTGTGGCTTTTGCTACCAAATAAACCTGTTGTACTTTAACCTGGTGTTGTTAAACTTCTTACTGTGTTTACCCCAGTCCAACGCCGGCATCTCCACATCGGGATTCGAACCCAGGTGCCCAGAACATGAGCTGAGTTTCTGGATTAATAGTCTAGTGATAATACCACTGGGCCACTGCCTCCCCTGATGTTTTAAGGTCCACGGTAGTTGATGCTTCAATTCACTTCAGCAGCGTGAGGCAGAGGGATCCAGCTCCAGCTGGCCAATCAACAACCACAATAGAGAATTGTGCACAAGGACATCAGGGGAGAAAAGGATCAGGTTTGACTTTGATCTCTTCTGCAGTCACAATCAAAGCTTACATATGAAGACAGGCTACTTTAGAAGGATGTCCAACGTGCCAATGAGTCTGTATCTTCAAGAGCAGAGTGAAGTGGAGGGGATACCATTGATATATACATTTTCCGTAACGGTAAGAGAATTTCAAACCCTGTGAACACCGAAATTGGAAACAAGCTTCTTCTGATCCCCTCCCTAAAATCTAGGACTTCTCAAAGCCCTATTGCAGCAAATGTTAAACTTACCTGCTATAAAGACAACCAGACAGACGAGAGGTAACCACGTCGGAGCACTTATTGCCTCAGAGACTGAATTCTCAACCATTAAAGTGTCAGTTTTATGAAGTGAGGAGTTGTTGATACTTGCTTGCCAGACTTTGAAATATACCCCAAAGACTGCTGCACTGACAGACATGATCAATGCTGAAAACAAACACAAAACAGCAATTATTGACTGGATGAAAGCTCACATCACCAAGCATTTCTTCACTAGTCACAGCCTGGCACTTCTATATTCCTCAATGCCACTGGAATGTCAGGCAGGGACTTGCACCCAGAAACGTGTTGAGTTGATATTGGATGACTCTGGGCTGTGCTGCACCTATACTACTGGCATAAATCTACATCCATTCAACACTGGCAGAAAGGAGACTTTTGCCCTGGGGGTGGGGCTATGTAAGCAAGCGACAAGTGCTTTGACAGGATGCATCATTGAACTAATCTAGTCATCAAGGAAACTCATGTTTCAGTGCAGATTAATGACACACAAATCTTCTAACGGGAACATGGTGGCACAGTGGTTAGCACTGCTGCCTCACAGCACCAGGGACCTGGGTTCAATTCCGGCCTGGGGTCAGTGTGTGGAGTTTGCACGTTCTCCCTGTGTCTGCGTGGGTTTCCTCCGGGTGCTCCAGTTTCCTCCCACACTCCAAAGATGTGAGGGTTAGGTTGATTGGCCATGCTAAATTGCCCCATAGGGCCTGGGTGGGATTATTGTTGGTGCAGGCTCAATGGGCTCCTTCTGCACTGTAAAGATTCTATGATTCTATCAACTGCTGAACTATCTGAGGATACAATTCTTGCAGACCTGCTGATACTGTACTAGGCATGGTCCTATGTTACCACTCTCACTCTGACATCAAAATCCACACATGACAAGCAAGTGCTAAATTAATAAGATCAACCATGGTATGGTATTGGAACACCAGCTGGTTTTAAAATGGCAATGAGCAGCAAGTCTTGGACAGCAAGCAAGTGCTCAAGAAAGAAATGATGCAGAATTAACTGGGATGCAGTTCTCCCCAATGAGATCCCCAGTTCTCACTGGGGAGAGATCATTGATCATTATCACAGAATCCCTGCAGTGCAGAAGAGTCCATTTGGTCCATCGAGTCTGTATCGACTGACAGAATATCTCAGCCTGGCCCTCTCTCCCGCCCCATCCCCACAACCCCACGCATTCCCATGGCTAATCCATCTAACCTACACATCTCAAGACAAAGGGGCAATTTAGCATGGCCAATCCACCCAACCTGCACAGCTTCGGACTGTGGGAGGAAACCCGAGTACCCGGAGGAAACCCATGCAGACACGGGGAGAATGTGCAAACTCCACATAGACAGTCACACAAGGCGGGAATCGAACCCGGGTCCCTGGCACTGTGAGGCAGCAGTGCTAACCACTGTGCCGCCGTGATCTCTCACTTTTCAATTTGGTTGCAGCATCTCAAACTCAGACCCTTTAAATGTACACATCACTTACAAACTGGCACTGAGTTTAGGCCAGTAACAATATTTGGGTTCTGACAACACACAAAGAATGATTCGAGCTTTGGTTCAGGTCATTTTCAGAATACCAAGACTGCATTGCTGCTTTGAAAGTTTTTAACCACACATTTAAACAGCCTGCAGTTCTGACAATCAATCTTTTTTCTTCAGTTCATGCTGTCGCTTGGGTTTCAAGTGTACGCTTACACAGAGTTTGGAATAAACTGGAGAGGCATTTGCTTTTCTTAAAACAAAGAAAAGGCTCACCTGATACTGCAAGAAGAAGTTTCCTCCCAGCTTTGTCCATGATAAGAGCTGCCACAGCTGTGAAAACTACCTGAACCACACCAACTATCACTGAGCCCTCACTACTGTCCTGGAAGAGAATGGGCAGGAACAAAATTGGTTTGCTTCCATTTTATGGGAAAAGATTTCTTAAACCACTTAGCAGTGACTGGAAGCATTTCTATTCAATTTCCCGTAGCTAAATTTGTTATTTTTGCTTTCACGATCATTTACAAAAGTTGGTTACTTTTTAATGACTCAGGTGATGTTTTGAAGACAAGGCAAAAATACATTTTCTTACTATTTTGTAATCATCTCTTGACTTATGGTGCCCAAAGAACCACGAGATAGGTTTTAAGTTAAAGCTTATTTATTAGTGTCATAAGTAGGCTTATATTAACACTGCAATGAAGTTACTGTAAAAAAACCCTAGTTGTCACACGCCCACACCTGTTTGGGTACACCAAGGGAGAATTTAACATGGCCAATGCACCTAACCAGCATGTCTTTAGGACTGTTGGAGGAAACCCACGCAGACACGGGGAGAACGCGCAAGTTCCACATAGACAGTGACCCAAGCTGGGAATCAAGCAGTACTAACCCACTGTGCCACCATGCCTCTGGGAGCTCTTTATTGTTCTTAGAATCCCTACAGCACAGAAAGACGCCATTCGGCCCATCGAGTCTGCACCGACCACAATCCCACCCAGGCCCTACCCCCATATCCCTACATATTTACCCACTAATCCACGCATCCCAGGACACCAAGGGCAATTTTAGCTTGGCCAATCAACCTAACCTGCACATCTTTGGACTGTGGGAGGAAACTGGAGCACCCGGAGGAACCCACACAGACACGAGGAGAATGTGCAAACTCCACACAGACAGTGACCCAAGCCAGGAATCGAACCCAGGTCCCTGGAGCTGTGAAGCAGCAGTGCTAACCACTGTGCTACCGTGCCGCCCCAAAACGAGCGGCCATGCACTTACGGTGAGGGGGGAAAGTTCAAAGGAGATTTATTTATTAGTGTCACAAGACGCTTACGTTAACACTGCAATGAAGTTACTGTAAAAATCCCCTGTTGGTTGCACTCTTCCACAGTCAGATTTAAGACTGCACAACCAGGTCCCACACAAGGAGCAGCTTGTCCCCCAGGGGTCACCTGACCCACACTGGGGCAGTATGCACCCCAAATCCCAACATACATATAGCACACTTACCTCAGTCAACATCTAACTATCGTAAAGCACATGTTCAACTAAGCTAAAATCCTAATCTACTTCACGAGGGGGAATAGATAACTTCATACAGCAGTGAGATGATTGAAAGCAAGTCTGGCAGAAGTAGATTTTGATGGTGGTTAGAGGTTGGGGAAGAGAAAAGCAGATGAAATGAGTTGAGACCATGCCAAACATCAGTAATGAGGTCCAACTGCATGAGCCAGAACATTCTGATAAATGGGGTTATTGACAATTTAGTTCACTGTTGACATCATTGGGGAACTAAGTAAAAATATTTTCCTAAACAATGTAGCAGTGCGTTAACAAATTAGTTTACAAAAAGAAAGGAACTTTAATGATGATTCCTGTCCACAAATCCAGTGAAAATTGTGCGCGATATACGAATATTGACATACAAGGCTATGGAACAGAACAGCCTGTACGCTGCATCACTAACATCTCAAGGTGCTGTGCAGGAGTGGTACAAAACAAAACGTGACACCAAGACATATAAGGAGCTATTAGGCAGATGATAAAAAGCTTGGTCAAAGGAGGAAGCTTTAGGCAGTATCTTCCAGGAAAGAGGTTGAGGGGTGAAGATGTTTAGAGAAAAAAATCTGGAGCTTAAGACTTTGACAGCCAAGGTAAACACACCAAGGACGGAGTGGTAAAAATCAGGGATGCTCAAGAGGGGCATATGGAGAATCACATATCTCAATAATACCTTTGTTTTACAACTACAGAAAATAGTCAATGCGCTTAAGAGACACCTTTGTAAACGACACCCATAGAATCATATAGTGCAGAAGGAGGCCATTCAGTCCATCAAGTCTGCATCGAACACAATCCCAGCCAGGCCTTACCCCCATAACACTGTACTTTTACCCTAGCTAGTCACCCTGACACCAAGGGAAAAATTAGCATGGCCAATCTACCTACACCGCACATCTTTGGACTGTGGGAGGAAGCCGGAGCACCCGGAGGAAATCCACGCAGACGAGGGGAGAACGTGCAAACTCCACACAGACAGTGACCCAAGCCGGGAATTGAACCCGGGTCCCTGGCGCTGTGAGGCAGCAGTGCCAACCATTGTGCTTCCACGCGTCCCTGGTCGTTGCAAATGGTTAGTGCCAGTTTCCAATTATCGATGGCTGTCCAGTATAAGCAGGGAACTCTGTCTTTACTGCATCATTTAATCGTAATCCTTGCTCACATTTGGGAAATTTGAAATAACTATTCCATTTCTACAAAGTCTCATCAAAAATGAAATCCATACATTTGGGTCCACGATGAATGCAGTTTTTATATGCTCTGCTCAGCATGATGTTGCTGTATACATTTCCGTGGCACTTGGTCTGTTCCTTTAAAGTCACTGCTTTGATGAGATGATGCAAGGTAACTGGAAGTACTTATAAAACCCTCAGGCTTATCAACAACAATTTGCAGTAGCGGAGTTCCTTTGTCATGTAAGGGATCACACGCATGTTGACTGCTTGTAAATTCTAGGCTCCGGGGCAATAACTGGATTCCTTACATACGCAAACCTTATTAATAAAACAGTGCGATAGACAACTGCTGAACACAACATCTAATAAAAAAATATGAATATTTTGTCTCTGATTCTCCAACATTATTACCTTAAAATTTGCTTGTTCAAAGATGGATTCTGCATAAAACATAACGGCGTTGATTCCACTTAACTGCTGAAATAGCATCAGAAATATTCCAATCAGGAAGGGTTTGTAAATTGTTGGATTTTTAAGCTCTGAAAGTGCAAATTTGGTATCCTGTGAACGAAGCAGAAAAAGCACAATCAGTTAAGGCAAAATGGATCAGAAAATCGCCAGAACTGCGGCAGTTTCTTACTCTAACATTGATCTGAAATTTGCAGGGTTTTGATAGCAAACCGACTAGTGTTTGCTGCCAAAACCTTTCTGAACTGAATCACAACTTCAGGAATTAACGCAAGCACAGGGGAATTCCTGAAGTTGCGATCAGCCATTCGCTGCTCCAACATAGGTTGCACTGTGCCAACCACACCCCTACCCTATGCCCCCCCTCCATCACCCAACAAAGCTGGTAGCGAAACCAACTGATTTCACCAGAACTTTCACTCCCATATCACGGTTAGAAACCATAAAAGTAGTTAAGCCTGGCTCAATTAGGAATAACTGGGGTTTTAATGGCAATCTGACTAACAACAACTGTTGAACAGGTGAGCTGGTTGTGCAAAGTGTGTGAAATACTGTTCTAATTTGATAGATTTTTTAAAAATCAGAATTTAATTGAACTCAGGTTTTTTTGGATTAAATTTCAGCTTCTTTTTACACACAACGATTGTAAAGTGATCTGACTGTTACTGCTTTTCACTTCCTGGTTGGCTGCCCGTGAGAATGCATTAATGTGATTGGCTGCTTGGACAGCCAGATGACATCACTGTAGCTCTATGGGGTTCCCCCTTTACATTCACAGTGCAATTGCATTGTTTCAAGTTCTCGCTCGAGGCCATCTCAATGGCCAGTGATGAGCACAAAGTCCAGACAAACATTACTGTATGTGTGATTGGCTAATCCAGGCAAATTGTGCAGGTGATCTGAATTCATCATTATGTTTGCTAATTGTTAAAGCTATAGACCATTTGGCTTGAAATACAAGTGAAACAACCTGCCATTTGCTACATCGCTTCATTGTCCACGTGATAAGTTGCCGGTTTCTTTTTAAATTGTAAAAGCTCGCAGTTGTTCTTGCTCTCGAGGGAGTGCAGCGAAGGTTTACCAGGCTGCAGGGTAGACCATTTAGGACGGAAGTGAGGAGACATTTCTTCACCCAAAGAGTGGTGAGCCTGTTATCACAGGAAGTAGTTGATGCCAAAACATTGCATGCATTCAAGAGGCGGCTGGATATAGCACTTGGGGCGAATGGGGTCAAAGGTTATGGGGAGAAAGCAGGATTAGGCTATTGAGTTGAATGAACAGCCATGATCGTAATGAATGGCGGAGCAGGCTCGAAGGGTGGCCTCCCCCGGCTCCTATGTTTCACAGTAGGTGCCTGTTGAAAGACAGGGGGGGGTAAGGAGGGTGTGAATTTCAATTCAAAGTACCAGCATATGCGAACATCTACTGAAAAGGTTCAAGCTCTGGATCAATGCAATTACCTGTTCATCGCAACTGGTTTCAATCTGCCGACATTCCCATTCAGAATCCACGTCAGGTCCTCTAAGCCACGCCAGGACCTGTAGTGCTTCAGCACGTTTATTCTTGGACAGCAGATACCTCGGTGTTTCTGGCATGAAGCACATTAATACAACCATGATGGTTGGTGGTAAGGAACACAGCACAGCAAGCCAGTGCCAGGATAAGAACATTCCTGATAAAAAAAAATTAAACAAACTTTCAATCATAATCCAGTTGGGCTACTGTAATGCTCGTTATAATTTTAAACAGGACCGGAGGTGAGATCAAGTTCAAGATTGAAACTCCAAAAATACATTTCTAATTGCTGACTGGGAGTTCTTACAGTTCACAGCAGGAAGATCAGCTTTTGAGTCTTTGGAGTGTTGCTGATCTAGCTGTGTCTAGTACACTGCTGGCAATAAAACAGTTGAAACGTATCTGCTTGATAAAATCACATGCATGTCACCCATCCTGTACAAGCTGCACGTGTTGTAATGATATTTGATGAACTCATGGTGTTCCGTGTACTTGGTGGTTAATTTATCAGTCCCTCTGTGTGCACGCTTCCTCTCTAATGCAAGTGCACAGGAGCTCAGTGGCCTGACTTTGAGGTTCAGGAAAGTAGTGCTTCCGAGCTGCTCATCAAAAAGCCGTTAAGGCTTGTATTTGAGCCCCCATTGATTGTAGAGTAAATGAGCTTGAACCCAGGCTGGTTTCACACCACAGGAGTTCAAATGCAACCTGCAAAACATGCCAATTGATCGCAAGATCAAATCTCTTTTATTGCAACTCTATTTCTCTATCCATATAACATTCCTCGTCAATGCTATTTACTGTCACAACAGGGGTGGCCAGAGAGCAGGAATTCTGCCTGGCTTGTAGATAAGACATTCAAGCAAGCTTAAACAGGGTATGTCTTTTCTTTGGAAGAAGTGTGGTTGGCCAATCAGCACTTTCAAATTAATTAAACAAACAAGAGTGAAAATAAATTGCAGGTAAAGCGGCACAGTGGTTAGCACTGCTGCCTCATAGCGCCAGGGACCCGGGTTCGATTCCAGCCTCGGGTCACTGTGTGGAGTTTGCACGCTCCCCCCGTGTCTGCGTGGGCTTTCTCTGGGTGCTGCGGTTTCCTCCCACGGTCCAAAGATGTGTGGGTTAGGTTGACTGGCTATGCTAAATTGCCCCTTAGTGTCAGGGGGATTAGGAGGGTAAACGTGCGGGGTTACGGGGATGGGACCTGGGTGGGACTGTCGTCGGTGCAGGTTTGATGGGCCAAATGGTCTACTTCTGCACTGTATATTCGATGATTACCACCACAACCTTTGCACATCTCCATACCACGTTACAAGAGGATAGCAGAAAATTGAGCAAGTGACAACTGTTAAGTGGAAAAGGAAAAGCCAAAGATGAAGTAAGGGTGAGGAGAGAAGGAGCTGGATGGATGTGACAGGGGAACGCACAATGACACTGTACAATAGCTCAGCCTTTTAAAACACCCATCAACTTCAAAAAGAAAAACTCAATTCATACCACCAACATATGAACCCATGATTCCGGTTACCACCATCAGCTGAACACTCGATCCTAACAGCCCTCGGACTTTAGGGTGAGCTGTTTCAGAAATGTACACCTGGAAAAGAAAATGCCCCAAATATAAAAACCCACCTGAAATCACCCGTTGTTTCCAAACGGTTTTTAGTGAAAACATTACAGCGCATCGATTAAGAGACACTCCAAAAAGCAGGTATACAACCTGGTGTTGTTGTGAGACTTCTTACTGTGCCTTACCCCAGTCCATCGCCAGCATCTTCACATCCAAAAATATTGTATTATGCAGTTTGAAATTGGGTGGCACGATGGGTAGCACTGCTGCCTCACAGCGCCAGGGACCCGGGTTAAATTCGGGCCTCGGGTCACTGTGCAGCGTTTGCACCATCTCCCCATGTGTTTCCTCCTACAGCCCAAAGATGTGCGGGTTAGGTTGGATTGGCCATGCTAAATTGACCCTTAGCATCAGGGGGATCAGCAGGGTAAATATGTGGGGTCATGGGGATAGGGCCTGGGTGGGATTGTTGTCGGTGCAGACTCGATGGGCCATACGGTCTCCTTCTACACTGTCGAGATTCTATAAACTCTAAATGGAGAAGGCTGCGCCAGTTGTGTTCAAATAAGCCACAATGTTATTTCAGTGATATGTTATTATTATTCAGTTCTCCATTTCGGAGCTGCTGACATTCCTCACGAGAGGCAAAACAAACTTGCCTGCAGAAGGCAGAGAGTGGCTGTGGAGGGGTCTTTCTCTGCATGGAGGTCAGTGACCAGTGGAGTGCCCCAGGGATCTGTTCTGGGACCCTTGCTGTTTGTCATTTTCATAAATGACCTGGATGAGGAAGTGGAGGGATGGGTTGGTAAGTTTGCTGACGACACCAAGGTAGGTGGTGTTGTGGATAGTTTGGAGGGATGTCAGAAGTTGCAGCGAGACATAGATAGAATGCAAGACTGGGCGGAGAAGTGGCAGATGGACTTCAACCCGGATAAGTGTGTAGTGATCCATTTTGGCAGATCCAATGGGATGGAGCAGCAGTATAAAATGAAGGGTACCATTCTTAGCAGTGTAGAGGATCAGAAGGACCTTGGGGTCCGGGTCCATAGGACTCTTAAATCGGCCTCGCAGGTGGAGGATGCGGTCAAGAAGGCGTATGGCGTACTAGCCTTCATTAATCGAGGGATTGAGTTTAGGAGTCGGGAGATAATGCTGCAGCTTTATAGGACCCTGGTTAGACCCCACTTGGAGTACTGCGCGCAGTTCTGGTCACCTCATTACAGGAAAGATGTTGAAGCCATTGAAAGGGTGCAGAGGAGATTTACAAGGATGTTGCCTGGATTGGGGGGCATGCCTTATGAGGATAGGTTGAGGGAGCTTGGTCTCTTCTCCCTGGAGAGACGAAGGATGAGAGGTGACCTGATAGAGGTTTACAAGATGTTGAGGGGTCTGGATAGGGTGGACTCTCAGAGGCTATTTCCAAGGGCTGAAATGGTTGCTACGAGAGGACACAGGTTTAAGGTGCTGGGGGGTAGGTACAGGGGGGATGTCAGGGGTAAGTTTTTCACTCAGAGGGTGGTGGGTGAGTGGAATCGGCTGACGTCGGTGGTGGTGGAGGCAAACTCGTTGGGGTCTTTTAAGAGACTTCTGGATGAGTACATGGGATTTAATGGGATTGAGGGCTATAGATAGGCCTAGAGGTGGGGATGTGATCGGCGCAACTTGTGGGCCGAAGGGCCTGTTTGTGCTGTGACTTTCTATGTTCTATGTTCTATAAACCAGTTTTCAGGAACTCAGCATTAGATTGGTTCTATGTTATCAATTTCTCAGCTAGGCTTGCCCTCTACTGGTGAGCAGGGTTCCTACAGGCTTCAAGTAGGCCGAAGAGTTTAAATATTAGAGGTTCTGATTTTTTTTGTTTAAAAGCTCGCTCTTCAAGGAAATCTTGAATTGGAAATTGCCCCAAACGCAGCCAGTCCAGGCAAGTGGAGAAGCTGCTGCCTTTTTACATTAAGCAGTGGCACGTCCATTGATCCAAATTTTATTATTTATTTGTCACAAGTAAGGCTTATATTAAACACAGAAATTAAGTCATTGCGAAATTCCCCTAGTCACCAGAGTCTGGCGCCTGTTCGGGCCAATGCACCTAACCAGCACGCCTTTCAGAATGTGGGAGGAAACCTACGCAGACATGGGGAGAACGTGCAAACTCCACACGACAGTGACCCAAGCCGGTGATCTCAGTGGCGTTGGCTTGTTTACGCACCAAATGATCAGAAGGGCACAGAATTGCTGGCATGCATTTAACCACGCCCTATACACGAGTCATCAGCACGTGAAACCAGGAGGGTTTTGTGGGGACAAAATGAAACAAGCGAAGAAAAAAAAAAGGGGAAATCTGGCCACTTCAATCTTCATGCTGCACAGGAAAACAGTGCAACATTTTTGGTTCTGGTTTGTTTTGAAAGGATTCAGTTTTGGAAAGACTGCTCTGGCGCACACTTTCCACGCAATTTATTCTCGAATTGAAAAGGTGTCCAGTAAAGTCCAGAAAGAAGCCAGTCCAGGCAAGTGGAGGTTCACTAGATTGATTCCAGCAATGAGGGGTTTGTCGTGTGAAGAGTTTGTGAAGAGAGATTGAACAGTTTAGGCCCTACGCTCTCTGGAATTTAGAAGAATGAGGGGAGATCAAACCGAGGTATACAAGGTGATAAAAGGTGTGGATAAAATAGATGTGGAGCAGATGCTTCCTCTTGTGGGGCATTCTAGGACGAGAGGTCATAATCTTAGGATAAGGGGTCGCAAATTTAAAACAGAGTTGAGGAGAAACTACTTCTCCCAAAGGGTTGTGAATCTGTGGAATTTGCTACCCCAAAGTGCCGTGGATGCTGGGACAGTGAGTAAATTTGAGTTAGACAGATTTTTAATTGGTAATGGGTTAAAGGGTTAGGGGAGAAGGCAAGAAAATGGGGATGGGTGCATGATCGAATGATGGAGCAGACTCGATGGGCCGAATGGCCTAATTCTGCTCCTGCGTCTTAGGAACTTGATCTGGTGATGTTTCATTTATTTGGAAAGTTTGGTATACGATCATCTGGGTGAAAGTTGTAAAATAAAAAGCCGCAATCAAAGCCATTTCTGTCTGTAGGCCAGGCTATGAAGAACTTTGAAATGGCCAAAAGGTCATGAAATTACTCCGGTGCAGACAATCCTGGTTAATAATTGGAGCATTTTGACCTCAACATGCAGAGTTTAGCTGTGATCATAAGTGTGTGAACTAAAATACCCTTATCCAGGTTTAGAATAACTTTCCATCAAACCATTCTGCAGATGGCCTATTAACGTTTAGATTGAGGGGGATCAATGAGATTTTAATGTATATATTTTTTTAAAATAACAAAACATTAAACTAGACAACCCACATAATTGTTATGCAGTTAAGCTTTCGGTATTTGGCAGTTGTTTTCTTGTCCAAAACTCAAAGACTTTATTTACCAATTATGTTGTGAAATGTGTGCAAAACAGGGTGAACAGGATGGCCCATTATATTGCTTCTGGACTGTGACTTGACAATCATGCTTAGCAAAAAAAAAAATCACATGAGAAACTCTCAATAAAGGAAGCAACTCTTGAGGGAAGCTTTAACCTAACTTGCTCAAATAGGCAGATTTGGTTTTTGGGGTTGGACAGAGTGAGGACATGTCCCCTTTTCCACTTGCCCTGTCACTTTTCATTCAGCTCACGTCCAACCCTCGTTGCCCCTTGTGATGCCTTGCCCTGATATTGTGGCTTGCTGTCTTGTCTCCTGGCGTTCTTCCCTTTTTATTCATGTTTGTCTTTATTGTGCGGAGTGTAGGCAGATTTGGGACAGACACTGGGTTTACAATGCATGCGATTTTACTCTCCCTTGAACAAATGAACAACCAGCAGTGTGTAAAACAGACACGTGAAGCAAAGCTCCCCACTCAGTTACCCACTTTGTTACCCAGTCTCCTGCTGGTCACTGATTCTGTGCTTTGCTCTTTGAGCTGTTGGCCCTGGCTCACTTCCAATGATATGATATCATAGATAGAATCCCTACAGTGCAGGAGGAGGCCATTCAGCCCATCGAGTCTGCACCGACCACAAATCCCACCCAGGCTCTATTCCCATAACCCCGTGCATTTACCGTAGCTCTTCCCCCTGATATTAAGGGGCAATTCAGTATTACCAATCCACCTGACCTGCACATCTCTGGACTGTGGGAGGAAACTGGAGCACCCGGAGGAAACCCACGCAGACACAGGGAGAATGCGAAAACTCAATTTCTGAGCTGCTGACATTCCTCACAAGAGGAAAGTGGGTAACTGAGTGGGGAGCTTTGCTTCGCATGTCTGTTTTACACACTGCTTGTTGTTATTCATTTGTTCAAGGGAGAGTAAAATTGCGGGCAGTTGGTCTGTCCCAAATCTGCCTCACAAAAGGAATGTGCAAATATGGATGAAATAATATAAAAATATTATGGAGACACCTCACTTGAGGCTGAAATTGTACTGAAACTGCCGACAGCAAACTACAACTTATTTATCTTAAGAGTTTCTGATGAGATGAAACTTAATCACCGGCCACCTCTCTCTTCAACGAAGTCCTTACGTGACAGTTTTCAAAGAGGCAACAATTTAATTTCATTTCCATTGTCAAGCTTTGAGCGAATGGAAAGACAGAACAGGAGAGAGTGGTTAACGCAATTCCAATAATTGACAAAATACAGCAGCTCATTACACATTGAGTGGCTGCAATGTGCTGTTCACTGGTTTGGCCTTTTACATAGTTCTAAAATTACAATTTAAATTTCTTGTACAGAACAATAAGATAGAGGGTCAGCCTGCAGCAAATAACTCAATGCATATTGATATGATATGGGGCAGCACGGTGGCACAGTGGCTAGCACTGCTGCCTCAGAGCGCCAGAGAGCCAGGTTCAATTCCGGCCGCAGGTCACTGTCTGTGCGGAGTTTGCACATTCTCCCCGTGTCTGCGTGGGTTTCCTCCGGGTGCTCCGGATTCCTCCCACATTCCAAAGATGTGCAGGTTAGGTGGTTTGGTCATGCTAAATTGACCCTAGTGTCGGGAATTAGCAGGATAAATATGTGGGGTTACAGAGTTAGGGCCTGGGTGGGATAGTGGTTGGTGCAGACTCGATGGGCCAAATGGCCTCCTTCTGCACTTTAGGAATTCTATGATTCTATATCAAATGTGGAATTTTTGCAATGTTTTATATCAACCACAAATGATTAAGTGCTGATTAACTGAAAAAAGGCATTGAAGCAAAGCTACCTAGTAGTTACTAAATTAGCCTAATACATCTTTGACATTGTTCGCAGGCCACAAAATGGAATCAAGAGCAAACATCACACGAACAATCACTCACACATCCCAAGTTTAAAGTTTATTTATTAGTCACAAGTAGGCTTACATTAACACTGCAATGAAGTTACTGTGAAAATCTCCTAGTCGCCACACTCCGGTGCCTGCTCGGGTACAGTGAGGGAGAATTTAGCACGGCCAATGCACCTAACCAGCACGTCTTTCAGACTGTGGGAGGAAACCGGAGCACCCGGAGGAAACCCACGCAGACACGGGGAGAAGTGCAGACTCCGCACAGACAGTGACCCAAGCCGGGAATCGAACCCGGGTCCCCGGGGCAGCAGTGCTAACCGTGTTGCCAGAAGGCACGGCAAGTAACGGAAGGGTTAGAGACAGAGAAAGTGGGCGAGTTTCAGGATAGATCACAAATAGCGTGGGGGAGTGCGGTTGAAATTTACTTTGCATACTGCACTTTTACGGATTTAAAGTAGGTCGTTTCTGTCAATAATTCAGAGGTGCTCAAGTTTAAAAAGAAACCCACTCGGGCTCAACGTGAAGACATTGTACTTACTGGCACAACGAGCGAGGTCACTCCACTGGCCAATCCAGTGAGTACTCGGCCACCGTATAGCATCCAGACATTCTGTGCTGCAATGATCAGCGTAAAGCCAGCGACATACGGAACAGCACAGATCATTAGGCTTAGCTTCCTGCCAATTTTATCAACAATCCATCCTCCAACGATGCCACCCACGGCTGCTCCGATCGTAACTAAGGACTACAAAGAAGTTAGATAACTTCATTTCAAACAAACATTTCAATTCTTCCATTTAGATTTATATCGGGTGGGCGGGTAAACATCCGTAACCCTCAATAAGGAAACCAGACATGCAATCAACCAATTTAAGTTAATCCACTCTGGATTCAGGCAGTCTCTGCCTGCAATCAAAGTGACATAAATCTTCATGTTAAAAAGTCTAGTGTTCAGCTTTCGACTTCATTATTCCAGTAGTTCAAAAAGTTGACTAACTCGAGGCACAGCATGATGACTGACAGAGGAAGAAGTGTGAATATGGAGATGATAAATAAGCTACCTAAAAGTTCCGATAGAGAAAAAACAGAAAATGCTGGAAAATCTCAGCAGGAATGACAGCATCTGTGGAGGGAGAATAGAGCCAATGTTTCGAGTCTGGATGATGCTTCGTCAGACCTGCTGGATTTACCAGCATTTTCTGTTTTTTGTTTCAGATCCCAGTACCCGCAGTATTTTGCCTTTACCCAAGAATTGCGTCTGAACAGTATAATGGACTGCTAATGTGCTATCCCTCAAGCCCATCTTAACCACCAACAACCTTAAATGTGCAGGTTAGGTGGATTGGCCATGCTAAATTTCCCCTTAGTATCCCGAGATGTGTGGGTTAGGAGATTAGTGGGAGTGTGTGTGGAGTTACGGGGATAGGGTGCAATGTGGGCCTGGGTGAGGTGCTCTGACAGAGGGTTGGCGCAGACTCGATGAGCCAAACGGCCTCCTTCTGCACTGCAGGGATTCTATTAATGATGTCGGGTGGGGGAATGGAAAATTAAAGAGGCAAATCAAACATCCTGAGTCGAGTTCAGCAACAGGAAGTACAGCAATGAAGGGGAACTGAAATAGAACTTTAAGAATTTGCTCAACTGCTGCATGTGCAAAGGTTGACAGGACATCCATGGATTAACTGCAGCACATGCAAAGGTTGAAGGACATCCATGGATTAACTGCAGCACATGCAAAGGTTGACAGGACATCCATGGATTAACTGCAGCACATGCAAAGGTTGACAGGACATCCATGGATTAACTGCAGCACATGCAAAGGTTGACAGGACATCCATGGATTAACTGCAGCACATGCAAAGGTTGACAGGACATCCATGGATTAACTGCAGCACATGCAAAGGTTGACAGGACATCCATGGATTAACTGCAGCACATGCAAAGGTTGACAGGACATCCATAGATTAACTGCAGCACATGCAAAGATTGACAGGACATCCATAGATTAACTGCAGCACATGCAAAGGTTGACAGGACATCCATAGATTATTCAGTTATTGCTTACCCCGAACCAGGAAGCCTGACTGGAATCAAGATTCAGAGATGGGTTTGGATCCATTTCCAATTCTGGAATGGCAGGAGAACTGTAACCAAGGACAAATCCAAAACTAAGAGGTCCCAAAACAGCAGCAAATGTGGCCAGGTACAGATTCTTATTACGCACGTTGCTGTGGAAAGACAGGGGAAAAAAAGAGGCATCTTTTAATCCAGAAATGCTTGAAGGTTTGGACATTTAACACTGGAACAAGCACTGTAAACTGTAAATGTCCCGAGTGTAAAATTCATTGTTCACCTCTTAGCCGCAGTTTGAAATTACTGTGTGGCACAGCAAGCAAGATTTGTCACACACAAAAGCTGCTATTTAACCAGCAGAAAATCATCTCCATAACAACAACGATTTGGAGGAACACATGGAACTTTCAAAAGAATCAGACATGAGCAGAGGGAAAAACTGAGGCTCAGAGATGTTGAGCTAAGCACAGTTATTTGCAAATCGCGTGTCAGAGTCGGGTTTGCAGCGACAATACTTTCTACTTTCCCCTTTTCAATCCATTGGGAAATATAGGATAAAGCTGAGTAGCCATGATAAGTTGCCCCTTAGGGTCAGGGATTAGCAGGGTAAATACATGGGGTTACAAGGACAGGGCCCGGATGGGATTGCTGTCAGTGAAGACTCAATGGTCTCCTTCTGCACTGTAAGGATTCTATACCGCTTGTGTCTGTTCACAACCCTGAACCAACGTTCCTTTTGAGCCTCTCGTGTAGAAATGTCCACGTGACGCTGTAGAGGAGATTTTATTTTGAAAGACAAGAATTAAAAGAAAGAAAGAAAAATGGATCATTAAGTGTCCTGTTTGAAACTATTTATTGTCTGTTACACAACAACTGAAATGATCCCCGTGGCATTTTCAGACATACCTACTTTCTTTTTTATTCAAAGTACAGCACCGTAACAGGCCCTTCAGCCCGCC
This sequence comes from Mustelus asterias, assembly GCF_964213995.1. Classification (NCBI taxonomy): domain Eukaryota; kingdom Metazoa; phylum Chordata; class Chondrichthyes; order Carcharhiniformes; family Triakidae; genus Mustelus; species Mustelus asterias. Next base: position 16,971,743 of record NC_135813.1, read on the forward strand.
AAGCCTGTGCTGACCATGATGCCTGCCTAAACTAAAACCGTATGCACTTAGAGTCTGTATCCTTCCATTCCCATCCTATTCATGTATTCATCTAGTTGCCCCTTAAATGCTGCTATCGTACCTGCTCCCACCGCCTCCACGGGCAGCGCATTCCAGACATTCACCCCCTCTGTGCAAAAAAAAAACTTGCCGTGCACATTTCCTCTAAACTTCTCCCCACGCACCTTAAACCTATGTCCCCTAGTACTTGACTTTTCCACCCTAGGAAAGAGCATCTGACTATCCACTCTGTCCATGCCACTCAATCTTGTAAACATCTATCAGGTCACCCCTCAACCTCCATCGTTCCAGTGAGAACAAACCGAGTTTATCCAACCTCTCCTCATGGCTAATTCGTTCATGGGATGTGGGCATCGCTGGTTGGGCCGGCATTTATTGCCCATCCCTGAGGGCATTTCAGAGGTAATGCTGTGGGTCTGGAGTCACATGTAAGCCAGACCAGGCAAGGACGGCAGATTTCCTTCCCTATAGGACATTAATGAACCAGATGTTTTTTTTTTTAAAATGACAATTGACAATGGTTCCATGGTCATCATTAGGCTTTTAAATTCTGAATACAAATTTCACCATCTGCCATAGTGGGATTTGAACCCAGATCTTTACCCTGGGTCTCTGGATTACCCGTCCAGTGACAATACCACTGCTTCCCCAACATGCCTACGTTCCAAAGTGAATTAAACTCAATTATTTTCCTGCATTCTAGTGGGAAAGATGCATATCAAAAATGATAATTATTCTAATGTTAAATGCTGAAAGACAGACCATAGTAACAACGAACAGTGGATTATATCCTATTGGATCAGTTGCTGAAAAAAATGTAAAAGATTTTTCAAACATATCAGAGCAATGTCAGGGTGGCACAGTGGTTAGCACAGCTGCCTCAGTGTCAGGGTTCGATTCCCGGCTTGAGTGCTCCGGTTTCCTCCCATAGTCCAAAAGATGTGCTGCTTAGGTGTATTGGCCAGGCTAAGTTCTCCCTCAGTGTACCCGAACAGGTGCCCGAGTGTGGCAACTAGGATATTTTCACAGTAACTTCATTGCAGTGGTAACATAAGGCTACTTGTGATACTAATAAATAAACAAAACATTTGATTCAAAAATACTTTGCAATAAACTTGAGCCAAAGGATGCACAATAATGAGTAAAAAACTAAACTTAATCCTGTTTTAGAAACAGGCCTTTCCTCCAAGGGTTGGTGAAGGACTATAACAAGGCATCATGGCTGTATACATACTGACATGGACAGCTGATTGGCTGGCTAACAGGAAGCAGAGAGTAGGCGCAAATGGGTCTTTTTCAGGTGAGCAAGATGTAGCCTGGGGTATGCCACAGGGATCAGTGCTGGGGCCTCAACTGTTTACAATTTATATAAAATGACTAAGATGAAGGGGCCAAAGTTATGGTTGCTAAATTTGCTGATGACATGAAGATAGGTAGGAAAGTGCGAAGTTTGCACATTCTCCCTGTAATTCCTCCAGGTGCCTCCCACACGCCAACGATGTGCGGGTTAGGTTGATTGGCCATGCCAAATTGCCCCTTAGTGTCAGGGGGACTAGCAAGGTAAATACATGGGGTAAAGGGATGGGTGGGATTGTTGTCAGTGTAGGCTCGATGGGCAGAATAGCCTCCTTCTGCACTGTAGGGATTCTATTCTAAGGTAAGTTGTGAAGAGGACACAAGGAGGCCTTAAACCCTCCCCCCCCAATAAAATACAGGGCATTTTCTTACAATTTGATCCCATTTTCCACCTTTGCAACACATTAATAGGTCCCAATCCAACCTTTTAGCTTCTGAAGTCAACTCACCGAGCAGCATCGGGAAACAGCAGTAGGCTGCAGTTGATAAAATGTTTCATACATCAGAGAAATGAGTCACAGCTCAGTTTGAAAAAAAACACAATAAACATTGTTCTGGACGTAGGGCCTCAATTAGCCAGACTGGTTTTCCAAACAATCAGATATTAATTCTCAGCCGCGTAGCTCTCATCTTCAGAATGAACAGTGTGGTAGTGGAAATGACTGGTCAAAAATCCAGGAAAATGTAACTGGCGTTAGAATATTCTAACATAAAACTTTATATTTGGGACAGTTTGAGCGTCGAGCTCCATGAATGAAAACTTCCAAGCCCAGAGCAGAGAATTTATTGGAGCTATCAGTGATCTAAGGGATAGGCCTGCATAAACCACACGAGGAAATGGTGATTCACATTTGAACAAAGCACTTAAATTATCAAACACGATTAGCAAACTTTGAATTAAGAGACCATATATAATTGAAACATATGTGCAGGAGGCCACCATTTGGCCCATGTCTGCACCAGCTCTCCAAACCAGCATCATGGTCTAGTGCCATTCCCCTGTACCCCTGCACATTAGATGATTTCTATTCAAACAATGCCCTCTTGAATGTCTCCCCTGAATCAACCTCCGCCACATTCCAGGCAGCGCATTCCAGATCTGAACCACACTCTGAAAAAGTTGTTTCGCACATTGCATTTGCTTATTTTGCAAATCACTTAATCCATTCCCCCCTCATTCTCGATCTTTTTACGAGTGGGAACAGTTACACCCTATCCACTCTATCCAGTTCCTCACAAATTTGAAGACAGGACTTTGTCTCCACAAGGACTGTGCAATGGTCAATCCTACCAATACTGTCATGGACAGGTGTATCTGTGACAGGCAGGCAGGATGGTGAGGATGAGGTCAAGTATATTTTTTCCTCTTGTTGGTTCCCTCATCACCTGTTGCCCAGTCTGGCAGCTTCATCCTTTAGCATTTGGCCAGCTGGGTCTCTGGTGGCACCACCGAACTACTCTTGGTGATGGACACAGAAGCCCCCACCCAGAATACACTCCGCACCCTTGGCACCGTCAGTACTTCCGCCAAGTGATGTTCAACATGGAGGAGCACTGATTCATCAGCTGCCGAGGGTGTGGCACATGGTAATCAGCCGGCGATTTCCTTTCCCATGTGGGACCTGATACCGTGAGACCTCATAGGTGCCGGAGCCAATGTTGAGGACTCCAGGGCAGGTCCATCCTGACTGTATCCCATTGTGCTGCCACCTCAGCTAGCTGTGTTCGGTCAGTGGGACAGATTGTACTCACAGTTGGTAAGGGTGGTGGCCTGGGCCTATCTGTAACATATAGAACATAGAACATAGAACATTACAGCGCAGAACAGGCCCTTCGGCCCACGATGTTGCACCGACCAGTAAAAAAAAAACTGTGACCCTCCAACCTAAACCAATTTCTTTTCGTCCATGAACCTATCTACGGATCTCTTAAACGCCCCCAAACTAGGCGCATTTACTACTGATGCTGGCAGGGCATTCCAATCCCTCACCACCCTCTGGGTAAAGAACCTACCCCTGACATCGGTTCTATAACTACCCCCCCTCAATTTAAAGCCATGCCCCCTCGTGCTGGATTTCTCCATCAGAGGAAAAAGGCTATCACTATCCACCCTATCTAAACCTCTAATCATCTTATATGTTTCAATAAGATCCCCTCTTAGCCGCCGCCTTTCCAGCGAAAACAATCCCAAATCCCTCAGCCTCTCCTCATAGGATCTCCCCTCCATACCAGGCAACATCCTGGTAAACCTCCTCTGCACCCTCTCCAAAGCCTCCACATCCTTCCTGTAATGTGGGGACCAGAACTGCACACAGTACTCCAAGTGCGGCCGCACCAGAGTTGTGTACAGTTGCAACATAACGCTACGACTCCTAAATTCAATCCCCCTACCAATAAACGCCAAGACACCATATGCCTTCTTAACAACCTTATCTACTTGATTCCCAACTTTCAGGGATCTATGCACACATACACCTAGATCCCTCTGCTCCTCCACACTATTCAAAGTCCTCCCGTTAGCCCTATACTCAACACATCTGTTATTCCTACCAAAGTGAATTACCTCACACTTCTCCGCATTAAACTCCATCCGCCACCTCTCGGCCCAACTTTGCAACCTGTCTAAGTCTTCCTGCAAACTACGACACCCTTCCTCACTGTCTACCACACCACCGACTTTGGTGTCATCAGCAAATTTGCTAATCCACCCAACTATACCCTCATCCAGATCATTAATAAATATTACAAACAGCAGTGGCCCCAAAACAGATCCCTGAGGTACACCACTTGTAACCGCACTCCATGATGAATATTTACTATCAACCACCACCCTCTGTTTCCTATCCGCTAGCCAATTCCTGATCCAATTTCCTAGATCACCCCCAATCCCATACATCTGCATTTTCTGCAGAAGCCTACCATGGTGAACCTTATCAAACGCCTTACTAAAATCCATATATACCACGTCCACTGCCTTGCCCCCATCCACCTCCTTGGTCACTTTCTCAAAAAACTCAATAAGGTTAGTAAGGCACGACCTACCTGCCACAAAACCATGCTGACTATCACCTATCAATTCATTACTCTCCAAATAACTATAAATCCTATCCCTTATAATTTTTTCCAACATCTTGCCGACAACAGAAGTGAGACTCACCGGTCTATAATTCCCGGGGAAGTCTCTGTTCCCCTTCTTAAACAATGGGACAACATTCGCTAACCTCCAATCTTCTGGTACTATACCAGAGGCCAACGACGACCTGAAGATCAGAGCCAGAGGCTCTGCAATCACTTCTCTTGCCTCCCAGAGAATCCTTGGATAAATCCCATCCGGACCAGGGGATTTATCTATTTTCAGACCCTCCAGAATATCCTGCACATCCTCCTTATCAACTGTAATACTGTCTATTCTACTCCCTTGCAACCCAGTGTCCTCCTCAGCTATATTCATGTCCCCTTGCGTGAACACCGAAGAGAAATATTGGTTCAATGCTTCACCAATCTCCTCCGGTTCCACACATAACTTCCCTCTGCCATCTATAACTGGCCCTAAACTTGCCCTAACCAACCTTCTGTTCTTGACATACCTATAGAACGCCTTAGGATTCTCTTTAACCCTATCCGCCAAAGTCTTCTCATGTCCCCTTTTAGCCCTTCTAAGCTCGCTCTTCAACTCCCTCTTAGCCAATCTAAAGCTTTCTAGTGCACTACCCGAGTGCTCACGTCTCATCCGAACATAAGCCTCCTTTTTCTTTTTAACCAACAAAGAAACTTTTTTGGTGCACCACGGTTCCCTAGCCCTACCAATTCCTCCTTGCCTGACAGGGACATACCTATCACAGACTCGCAGTAGCTGCTCCTTGAAAAAACTCCACATGTCGGACGTTCCCAGTCCCTGTAATCTCCTAGTCCAACCTATGTTTCCTAATTCTCTCCTAATAGCCTCATAATTACCCTTCCCCCAGCTAAAACCACTGGCCCGAGGTTCATGCCTATCCCTTTCCATCACTAAGGTGAACGTAACCGAATTGTGGTCACTATCACCAAAATGCACACCAACTTCCAAGTCTAGCACCTGGTCTGGCTCATTTCCCAGCACCAGATCCAATATAGCCTCACCTCTAGTTGGCCTGTCTACATACTGAGTCAAAAAACCTTCCTGCACGCTTTGAACAAATATGATTCCACGAGTACGGCCACGTCACGCTGCTGGGCGTGACAGCCCTCCTCAATTTGGCACAAGCCCCCAGATGTTAGCTAGACTTTGCAGGATTGACAGGGCTGAATTTGCCACTGTCATTTCCAGTGCCTCGGTCGATGCTGGGTGGTCCGTCCAGTTTCATTTCTTTTTAATTGACGTTTCTGCAGTTTGAATCAACCGAGTGGCTTTGCTATTTCAGAGGGGAGCAAAGAATCAGTCACATTCCTGTGGATCCGGCACAGTCATCATGTGAAGATCTTCATCTGTTCTTTAAACAATGAAATGTAACATCAAGACATTTACTGTTCTTGCTCTGCAGACACGTCCAACTCCGAATAGTGAGTCACATGCTGAGACTGGAGGTTAACAGTGCATTCATTCTATGATTTAGATATGCTAATGTAATCATTGTTTTCAGACAAACACTTCATTCTTTGTGCTGTTTACCATTATCCCCGTTAGTTTGATTTACAATTATTCACTGGATTAGAAACTTGCGAATGCCATTCCATTATTGAAGGAGGGAGGGAATAATCAGGTTACAGCAAACCTGTCATCTTAACATCATTGTGGGGAGGTAACAGGAATCAGTGAGATTTGGACAGGTATCAGTTGATCAGAGTCAGGATGGGCTTTGGATTTATTATTGTCACGTGTTAGTGTACAGTGAAAAGTATTGTTTCTTGCACGCTATACAGACAAAGCATACCGTTCATAGGGAAGGAAAGGAGAGAGTGCAGAATGTAGTGTTACAGTCATAGCTAGGGTGCAGAGAAAGATCAACTTAATGCGAGGTAGGTCCATTCAAAAGTCTGACAGCTTCACTAAGGTGAACGTAACCGAATTGTGAAGAAGCTGTTCTTGAGTCGGTTGGAACGTGACCGCAGACCTTTGTATCTTTTCTCCGATGGCAGAAGGTGGGAGAGAGAATGTCCGGGGTGCGTGGGGTCCTTGGTTATGCTGGCTGCATTTCCAAGGCAGCGGGAAGCGTAGACAGACTCAATGGATGGGAGGTTGGTTTGTATGATGGACTGGGCTTGATTCACGACCCTTTGTAGTTTCTTGTGGTCTTGGACAGAGCAGGAGAGTTGTATCTAAAGTTTGCAAGTGAGATGGAAGTTTAAGAGGCACACTGTGCTGTTGTGTAAACAATGAGAGCAGGAAGTTACAAAGAGATAGACACACATGGTGAGTGTGTAAAACTATGATCGATGTGTGACAATGGAGGGAAATGTGAGGCTATCAACTTTGGATCCAAGATGAAAAAAATTGAATATTTTGATAATGGAGAGAGATCGGGACCTGTGGAGGAGCAAAGGGATTTAGGTGTCCGTGTACTAAAATCCCCAAAAGCCAAGTACATAGGTATATTTTTTTAAAAATCAAAAAAGGTTGGGCAGCACAGTGGTCAGCACTGCTGCCTCACAGCGCCTTGGACCTGGGTTCAATTCTGGCCTTGGGTCACTGTCTGTGCGGAGTCTGCACGTTCTCCGCATGGGTTTCCTCCGGGTGCTCCAGTTTCCTCCCACAGTCCGAAAGACATGTTGGTCAGGTGTACTGGCCATGCTAAATTCTCCCTCAGTGTACCCGAACAGGTGCCGGAGTGTGGCGACGGGGGGGATTTTCACAGTAACTTCATTGCAGTGTTATTGCAAGCCTACTTGTGACACTAATAAACAAACTTAAACTTTAAACTATTTCATGGAGATTGAAATCCATAAGTTAGGCAGTTTACTTATACAGGTGTTTACAACAAGATGAATAATCTAAGTTACTTTCGGTGATTCCTTAGTATCAACCCGTCTGCGTAACAGAATCATGAAATAAGCTGCAAATAAGTTGCTGAAAGATGGGTGCCAGCCATTAACAAGAACATGGGACAGAGCAGCACCAAAGCTGCATGGGAACTAAGGTCAGTGTTGAATTTGCAATGTTGGAGATGGGGGAAGAGGAGCTGGTATCTCTGCTGGTGGCTTCACAGGAACCATTAACCATTAAGGACACAATATTTCACCAATTAAACACATTTTAAAATCACATTACAACAGCTGCACCCGATAACAGCCTCAACGATCAAAGTAAATATTGTAAGGGAGAAGACGGAAATCTGCACAAACAGGATGTTGTGTACAAGTTAGTTGTGTAAATGGATAATGGATTTTGGCTGTAAGCCAGTGAGCTTTACGGAACAGTTTTTGAACTGTAGCAAGGGCGTTAAAACAAGAATATGCATGAGATCAATAACTACTTAGCATTTGTGTGTGCTTATGCAATCTACGGAAGATACTGTACTTTGATAAACAATAAACGTTCTGCTTGAAGATGACATCTGTTCACGCCTTGTGCAATCAGACTCAACACACCAAGTTGGATGTAGAGCTGCGTTACATTCGGGTTTGAGCACCTTCAGGAAAATTGTACTGGACAGGGGTGGAGTAAGCGAAAGGGCTCAAAGGACTGAATTGTGAGGGCATGGGTCTAGAAATCTACCCAATTTCCTTCTTAAACATATTCAGTGACTTGGCTTCCATAGCTTTCTGTGGTAGAGAATTCCACAGGTTCACCATCCTCCGAGCAACGCCGCTTCTCCTCATCCCAGCCCTAAATGCCCTAACTCCATATCCTGAGACTGTGACCCCCTTGTTCTAGAACTCTAGCCAGAGGATCATCCCTGCATCCAAAATGTCCAGCCCTGTCAAAATTTTATACATTTCTAAATTCCAGTGAATACAGGACTGGTTGTCTCCTCATATGACAATCCTGCCACCTCAGGAATCTGTCTTCATTGCACTCCCTCTATGGCAAGAATATTCTTAGATAAAAAGGAGACCAAAACAGCAGAAAATACCGCAAGTGTGGTCTCACCAAGGCCCTGTACAACTGCACGAAGATATTCTTGCTCCTGGACTCACGTCCTCTTGCAATGAACGCCAACATGCCATTTGTCTTCCTAATTACTGCTGAACCTACAAGCTTGCTTTCAGTGACTGCACATCTTTGGAGTATGGGAGGAAACCGGAGCGCCCGGAGGAAACCCACGCAGACATGGGATAACGTGCAAACTTCACACAGTCACCTAAGGCTGGAATTGAACCCGGGTCCCTGACACCCTCCAAGGCGGCCTTCACGACACACGACAACGCAGAATCGCTGAGCAAAAACTGATCGCCAAGTTCCGCAAACGAGGACGGCCTCAACCGGGATCTTGGGTTCATGTCACACTATCTGTAACCCCCTTGACTTGCCTGGGCTTGGAAAATCTCTAACTGTTCTGGCTTGAGACAATACACATCTCTTCAACCTGTGCTTAACCCTCTCTCCACTCACATTGTCTGCACCCTGTAAAGACTTGATTACCTGTAAAGATTCACATTCCAACCATTATCTTGTAAATTGAGTCGGTGTATGTATCCCCCATTTGTGAACACAACTCTGCACTCACCTGAAGAAGGAGCAACACTCCGAAAGCTACCAAATAAACCTGTTGGACTTTAACTTGGTGTTGTGAGACTTACTGTGAGGGGGCAGTGCTTACCACTGTGCCACCCTTATTCTGCTGTACTCTGACTCTTGTGTAATTTGGCTTCTGTGTTTATCTACATTACAACAGTTGCAACTTTTGAAGTGAAGGAAGGCTTTGAAAGCGTGAGGGTGCACACGTTAAATGCGAGTCTGATCTTTCTTGCATGTACTTTGACACTGATCCAAGTATGTGCAAGCTGTGCACATTGTTTGTTGCCATTCCCATTAGAAACAATAGACTTATTTTTACGCTGATGAGGGTAGATCTGAAAATCCAGCAAAATAATCACGTGCTTCACTAGACATGCAGACTTCTTTACCCTAGAGTGTTGCTGCCAATGACACAGCCAAACTAAGAATGAGTACACTGTGAAATGTGTTTCTGCTGTGCCATAAGTAAATGACAGCTGCAAACTTACAGACATAGGGTGTGAGATGTCAGATTATAGCTACATTGGAACAGCATAACTCCTGCCTACATAGAATCCCTACAGTACAGAAGGAGATCATTTGGCGCATCGAATCTGCACCGACAACAATTAGACCCAGGCCCTATCCACATAATTACCCCACTAATCCCGCTAACCTATACATCCCGGGACACTAAGGGGCAATTTTGCATGGCCAATCAACCTAACCCGCACATCTTTGGACCGTGGGAGGAAACTGGAGCACCCGGAGGAAACTCACGCAGACACAGGGAGAGTGTGCAAACTCCACACAGACAGTGACCCGAGCCAGGAATCGAACCAAGGTCCCTGGCACTGAGACAGTGCTAACCACTGTGCCACCCCAGGATCCTTTATATTTACTTAACCCTGTCCCAAAAGGAACATCCTTGCAAGGGAAATAAACTACATCTGCTGTGAATTCTCATACTCCAGAGGAAGAAAGTTACCCTAAAATCACAATTGCCTCTCTTAATTTGAAGCAACACCTCATACAAACTGAAAGCAAGAATATTACATTTTTCATATGCCACTGACAAGACTTAGAGGGAGAGGCAGAACAAGCTTGCAAACCTTCATGCATCCACTGCCATGACTATCATGCAGAGATACGCTGATGGAAATCATTCAGCATGATCTTCAGAAAATGGGCACAATATGCAGCTGGCAAACTCACTGAACGAAAAAAGATAAAATGTAGTTGGGACACTCAATGAAAGTAATGAAAAATATATATAAAATCCAAGCATAAAAGCAAAATACTGTAGCTGCTGGAAACCTGAAATCAAAACAGTAAATGCTAGAAAACCTGGCAGCATCAGGAGAGAGAAACAGAGTTAACTTTGTGTCCAACATGACTCTTCTTCAGAATCTTAGTCATATTGGACTTGAAAAGTGTATGCAATATATAAAGTCAGCTGGCAAACTCAGTGAAAATAAAGTGTAAATGAAACACAATAGGGACACAGAATCAAAGCAGTGATGCAGCACAGAGGAGGCCATTTGGCCCTTCACGTCTGCACCTGTTCTGCACATTAGTAATTTTACTCAGTGCCATTCTCCCACACTTCTTCTCATTTCCCTACACATTCTTCCTTTTCAAATTGCTGCCTAATTTCCTTGTGAAAGCTGTGATTGCATCTGCCTCCACCACCAGACTCTCAGGCAGCTCAGCCCAGTCCCTGACCCACCTTGCTGTGTGGCAATGCATTCTGTTAATGTCACTGCTGCCACTTACTGTCAATCTGAGCCCCCACATTCTGCACCCTGACTGGGAGCAGCTGCTCCTCAGTTACTCTGACACTCAGAGTGCTGGACAGTGTGTATGAGTTGTAATTGGGACACTCACAGGAGATGATGCTGCTGCTCCTCAGGCTCGCTGTGGGAAGCTGGCTGCAATAAGGGTCTCTGCTCCTCATCATTCATCCTCCGTCCTGGTGTCTGCAGCCAACAATGGGAGCATGCGCGTGACCCGGCCCTTGGCCCCTCCCCTAGCCACGCCCCCTCCCGTTTGAGCAGCCGCTAGCCCCGCCCCCGAGAACAGTCGCTAGCCCCACCCCTCCCGCGTGAACAGCCGCTAGCCCCGCCTCTCCCGCGTGAACTGCCGCTAGCCCCACCCTTCCCGCGTGAACAGCCGCTAGCCCCGCCCCTCCCGCGTGACCAATCGCTAGTCCCGCCCCTCCCGCGTGAGCAGCCGCTAGCCCCACCTCCTCCCGCGTAAACAGCCGCTAGCCCCGCCTCCTCCCGCGTGACCAGTCGCTAGCCCCGCCTCCTCCCGCGTGATCCGCCGCTAGCCCAGCCCACTCCCTAACTCCGCCCCTCCCGCGTGAGCAGCAGCTAGCACCGCCCCCCTCATGTGAACCGCTCCTCTCCTCGAGCTCCATCCCCGTGACTCCTCCCCTAACTTCTACCCATCCCCCCCTCACGTGACCCACACTCTGACCTCTTCCCCCGCCCCCCCGTTCATCCGTTTACTGACAGTCTGTCCCGCCGTCTCTAACCTCACAGAGAGAACCTTCCCGATTTTGTTAATCCGCAGCCTCCCCCGCAATTCCATTCAAAGGCCGGCTCCCATTCTCTCTCTCTCCTCCGCGGGTAACCCGGCCGCTCGCATCTCCCTCCCCCCACGCCCTCCAGCCATTCCCATCATCCGTCGACTCTGACCGTAGCGCCCATGCGCACAAAAGTCTGGGCGCCGCCATCATTGTTACTGGTTCATAAGAGTTGCGCATGTGTGCTGAGCCCCGCGCGTGGCCCCCCCCTTCAGTGGCGTCATCGGTGTGCGACCATCGGGAGTAAGGTCTGACCCCCCGGCGTCCGCGATCAGAGACTGGCGAACGCGCAGGCGCGGTGATCCTGGCGCGTCATTTCCGGCCGTCTCAAACTTGGACTTGTCCCTTTCTGCGGCAGCGGGGCCCCGGGTGAGGAGTGAATGTCCCCCCGACTGGCCGCTGGCAACCGCAACTATGCTGACATGGTAAGCTGCCAGCGCGCACACACTGGCCTCCAGGCTGCTCATTTAATATCTGGAGGAGATAACTTTCTGTTGGTGTGTGATATTGGGGGGTGGGAACTGTTTACATTGACCTGTTTACACTGACCTATAGAGAAAGAGCAACTTCATACCAGGTAGGTCCATTCAAAATGATGGCAGCATAGGCCTCTTACTCATAGAGTTATAGAACAGTACAGTCATGTTTAGAGTCATAGATTACAACCCATACATTGTGTGAGTATGACTTTGTGTTGTCCACACATGTATTATTTCTATTAAGTTATGAGGCATCTTTGAATGGTTTCAAGAAGGAGATAGCTATATTTCTAATTTTTAAAAAAAAGGGATATGGGGGACAGGTGGGGAGGTGAATTTGAGACCCAGGGAGAGATCAGCCATGATCTGAATGAATGGCAGAGCAGGCTCGAAGGATTGAATTTGCCTACCTCAGCAGCTGGTTCCTATTCCTCTGAACCTCACAAAAAGAAACCCTGTTCGCAGCTGATCTTGAGAAAGATCATAACCACGTTATATCGGAAAATAGCATCCACACCTGCACCTCCCTTGAAGTGTTAGAATCGTAGAATCCCTACAGTGCAGAAGGAGGCCATTCAGCCTATTGAGCCTGTACTGACAACAATCCCACCCAGGCCCGATCTCCATAACCCGGGTATTTACCCTGCTAATCCCCTGACACTAAGGGGCAATTTAGCATGATCAATCAACCTAACCTGCACATCTTTGGACTGTGGGAGGAAACCGGAGCACCCGGAGGAAACCCATACAGACACAAGAAGAATGTGCAGACTCCACATAGACAGTCACCCGAGGCCAGAATTGAACCTGGGTCCCTGGCGCTGTGAGGCAGCAGTGCTAACCTCTGTGGCACCCAAGCCTTAAAGTTGGTTTATGTAATTGATGAACAAACTCAATTTGTATAATCTGGTGATTCAACTGTGTAATTTTAAAGGGATTTGGCTTTTTAAGTGAAAGTAGCTTCTCCTCAAGTAATAATCATTAACTTGTCTTGTGATATAATATCGCAAGTTGGAATAGTATGCTTTTCTCAATGCTACATAATGTAATGTCAGATCTCTTACTAATATAGTTATTCAGGCTTAATGGTGTAATAATTGTTTTTTGAGGGCACATTTCCTGGCATTACTTCCAAAGTTAACAGATTAATTTTAAGCACTGGCTTTAATTCTGAATATATGGCTCTTGGGGAGATGTATTGCATTGGCACTCTCTTTATTTGTTCTTAGGTTGTGGCCATAGTTGGTAAGGTCAGTGTTTATTGCCTGCCCCGAGAAGGTGGTGAGTCACCTTGTTGACTGCAATTGAAAGGTTTGCTGGGCCATTTCAGGGGCATCTAATGGTCAAGTTTATTGCTGTGGGCCTGGAGGCATATACAGGAGAGAGCGGGGAAAGATAGCAAAATTCCTTTCTTAATGGACATGGTGAACCGGATGAGCTTTTACAATGGCATGGTAGTTTTGCCAAGGGCAGCACGGTGGTACAGTATGGGTGGCACAGTAGCTAGCAGTGCTGCCTCATAGCACCAGGGACCAGGGTTCGATTCCCAGCTTGGGTCACTGTCGGTGTGGAGTTTGCACGTTCTCCCTGTGTCTGTGTGGGTTCCTCCCGGGTGCTCCGGTTTCCTCCCATAGTCTGAAAGACGTGCTGGTTAGGTGCATTGGCCATGCTAAATTCTCCCTCCATGTCCAGAACAGGCACCGGAGTGTGGCGACTAGGGTATTTTCACAGTAACTTCATTGCAGTGTTAATGTAAGCCTACTTGTGACTAATAAATAAACTTTAGTTTTATGATTACCATTTCTGAGACATTTCTTGTTCAATTTTCTGGTTGCCATGGTGGGATTTGGAGTCATGCCTCTGGATCATTAGACCAAACCTCTGGATTACTAGACCCCTGAAATTTGAGTTTCAATCCAATTCCACCTTTCAGAATGGGGCACAGAGGAAAAAATAAAGCAGGCTTATAATAAAGGGATGGTGATGATCATGGTTGATTTCAATCTATATATAGATTGGATGAAACAGATTGACAAGGGTAGCCTGTGTTTTCAGGACAGTTTCTTAGAGCAGTATATTCGAAAGTAGGCTATTCTAGGCCTGGTAAAGTATAATGATGTGGAGATGTCGGCGTTGGACTGGGGTAAACACAGTAAGAAGTTTAACAACACCAGGTAAAAGTCCAACAGGTTTATTTGGTAGCAAAAGCCACACAAGCTTTCGGAGCTCTAAGCCCCTTCTTCAGGTGAGTGGGAATTCTGTTCACAAACAGAGCATATAAAGACACAGACTCAATTTACATGAATAATGGTTGGAATGCGAATACTTACAACCAATCAAGTCTTTAAGAAACAAAACAATGTGAGTGGATAGAGCATCAAGACAGGCTAAAAAGATGTGTATTGTCTCCAGACAAGATAGCCAGTGAAACTCTGCAGGTCCACGCAACTGTGGGGGTTACAAATAGTGTGACATGAACCCAATATCCCGGTTGAGGCCGTCCTCGTGTGTGCGGAACTTGGCTATCAGTTTCTGCTCAGCGACTCGGCACGGTAGCACAGTGGTTAGCACTGCAGCTTCACCGCTCCAGGGACCTGGGTTCGATTCCCGGCTTGGGTCACTGTCTGTGTGGAGTTTGCACATTCTCTTCGTGTCTGCGTGGGTTTCCTCCGGGTGCTCCGGTTTCCTCCCACAGTCCAAAGATGTGCGGGTTAGGTTGATTGGCCACGCTAAAATTGCCCTTAGTGTCCTGGGATGTGTAGGTTAGATGGATTAATGGGTAAATATGTAGGGATATGGGGATAGGGCCTGGGTGGGATTGTGCAGACTCGATGGGCCGAATGGCCTCTCTCTGTGCTGTAGGGTTTCTAAGATTCTAAGAGATTCAAAGACTCTGCGCAGAGTCGCTGAGCAGAAACTGATAGCCAAGTTCCGCACACACGAGGATGGCCTCAACCGGGATATTGGGTTCATGTCACACTATTTGTAACCCCCACAGTTGCGTGGACCTGCAGAGTTTCACTGGCTGTCTTGTCTGGAGACAATGCACATCTTTTTAGCCTGTCTTGATGCTCTATCCACTCACATTGTTTTGTTTCTTAAAGACTTGATTGGTTGTAAGTATTCGCATTCCAACCATTATTCATGTAAATTGGGTCTGTGTCTTTATATGCTCTGTTTGTGAACAGAATTCCCACTCACCTGAAGAAGGGGCTTAGAGCTCCGAAAGCTTGTGTGGCTTTTGCTACCAAATAAACCTGTTGGACTTTAACCTGGTGTTGTTAAACTTCTTAAAGTATAATGAGGCAGGATTAATTCATGGCTTAATAGTAAAGGCAACCTTTGATCATAACATGATTGAATTTTGTATTCAGTTTGCAGGAGAGAAGAGTGGGTCTAAAGTTAGTGTTTAAAACTTAAAGGTAAAAAGGGAAAATTAGGTTAAGGAGTAGGGTTAGTAGAAGTGCAGTGGAAGATAAGTAAGGAGGTATTCCATAACACTTATCAAAAATTCCAGCAATTAAGAAAGATTCTAGGTCAAAGACACATCATTGATGACTAACTAAGGAAGTTAAAAGTGTGCAACTCTGCAAAGATTAGTGGCAGGTTGAAAAATTGAACAAGTATGAAAGAAGCAAAGCATGATGTAAAAGGGAGAAGTTAGAGTACAAGAGAAAGCTGGCTAGAAATATAAAAAGCAGATAGTAAGAGATTCTGCAGGTGGGTGCCTGGAACGCCCTGCCAGAGGAAGTGGTGGAAGCAGGCACACTGGCAACATTTAAGAGGCTTCTGGATGGGTGCATGAATAAGGAGGGAATAGAGGGATATGGACCAAGTTGGGCTTGGAGGGCCTGTTTCTGTTCTGTACTTTTCTTTGCTCTTTTTGTATTTAAAAAGCAAAAGCATTATTAAAGTGAGCATTGGTCCTCAAGAGAATGAGACTGGGGAACTGATTGGTGGATGCGTTGAACAGCTATTTTGTGTCTGTCGTCATTGTCGAAGCCACAAATGACATCCCAACAAATCAAGAGATGAAAGGGATGGAGGAATTTAAAACAGCTACAATTACCAAGGAAAGGGTAGATAGAAACATACATAGAAGATAGGAGGAGATCATTTGGCCCTTCGAGCCTGCTCCACCATTCTTCACGATCATGGCTGATCATCCAACTCAATAGCCTAATCCTGCTTTCTCTCCATTACCTTTGATCCCATTCGCCCCAAGTGCTACATCCAGCCACCTCTTGAATACATTCAATGTTTTGGCATCAACTACTTCCTGTGGTAATGAATTCCACAGGTTCGCCGTTGTTTGGGTGAAGAAATGTCTCCTCATCCCTGTCCTAAATGGTCCACCCTGAATCTTCAGACTGTGACCTCTGGTTCTAAGGAATTATTAGAACTAAAGGCTAAGTCCCCAGGTCCTGATGGACTTCATCCTTGGGTCTTAAAAGAAGTGATTGCTGGGATTGTAGATATGATTTTCCAAAATTCCCTGGATTCGGAAAAGGTCCCATCAGATTGGGAAATAGTGAATGTGAACTCCTCTATTCAAGAAAGGAAGGAGACAGAAAGCAGGAAACTCCTGACCAGTTAGCTTGACATCTCTCATAGGGAAAATGCTGGAATCTATTATTGAGGTTATAGCAGGGCACTTGGAAAATCTCAATGCAAGCCAGCAGAGTCAACGTAGTTTTGTGAAAAAGGAAATTGCGTTTTGCTAATTTATTTTGAGGAAGTGGCGAGCAAATTGGTTAAAGGGGGGCTGTCGATGTGGTGTACTTGAGTTATAAAACCACTGGGCACATCCAGACAAAATTGTTGGTTGATATGAAAGGTGATTAACCAGCATTGTGGCAATGCTGTTTAACATTGGAAAGGCTGTAAGAGGAAGCATGCTCTGGACCTCCATGGCTATGGGTGTACAGCACAAAACTGCCAGTAATTTGTTACTCACTTTGACTATGTAATGGCTAGTGGCTTTTCCACTGATAGTGGAGTTAGCAGTTGGGGTTGTGGGAGGAAGAGAGAGGTGTGAGGAATGCAAGCACGGTAGTCTAAAGATCAGAAAAAAGTGCAGGACACAAAGTGCTTCTCCTTGAGTACTCTGCTTGAAGGCATGTCCGACCCACAATGTTGTGATCTCTATCAGGGGTAGAACAAACATAAGAATTAGGAGCGGGAGTAGGCAATTCAGCCCTTCGAGCCCGCTCTGCCATTTAATATGATGATGGTTGATCTTATCTTGGTCTCAACTCCACTTTCCTGCCTGTTCCCCATAGTTCTTTATCCTGCTTTTCACCAGAAATATATCCATCTCTTTCTTGAATCTGTTGATTAATTCTGTCTCCACCGCGCTATGGGACAGTGAGTTCCACCGATTCACAGCCCTCTGAGAGAAGTAGTTTCTCCTCACCTCAGTTTTGAACCTACCTCCTCTCGCTCTATATCTATGACTTCTTACCCTAGACTGTCCCACAAGGAGGAACACCTGTTCAACGTCCACCTTATCAACCCTCTTTAGCATTTTATATTCCTCAATCAGATGTCCCCTCATTCTACTGAACTCCAGCGAGTACAACCCCAAGCTATTCAACCACTCCTCGTATGACAGCTCTTTCATCCCTGGAATCAAATGAACAAGAAGTCGTGTCCTGAATCTATCCCCGCTGGATCGGAAACCCTGTGCTGTTTGCACTAATCTGATCTATACCAGCCTTCAAAAAAAAAGTCAGCATTGCTGTGGCCACGTACACTTCTACATGCAAGGATAGCGACGGTAGATGCTCCAATTTCTTTCAATCACATGGCTGACCAGGAATCTCTGACCGCTTGTCATTGGTGTACGTTGGAAAGGTCTTAAAGTTGATAATCAACCTCTTTGACTGCGTTGTCAACAGACTTTCCATGGCCTTAAGTCCTGGGGTGGCACTTGAACTGAGGGCTTCTGGCTCAGAGGCAGGGACGTTACCCAGTGTGCCACAAGACCTCCAGGACACAAGCGAGCAAGACTCAGATCAGCGGTGAGTTGAGGTATTGACAAGGGGAGGATGGTGTTCAAATAACTGAAGTGTTGGGATGGCTGCATTTTTAAATGGTTCGGTAGCGGCAGAGGTGAAAAGCAGTTTTGGCAATGGATTGGCTATGCCGTATGGGTCAGATGTATGATTGAGTTCAGCCTGAGGAAGGAAAGAAATGGAACTGATATTAGATGTACAACGTTGAACTGGTTGGCTTTAATGATTTTTGAACTCAAAGAAAGTTCAGAGTTATCTGAGGTCTAACATCAGACAGCACAGTGACTATCATCGAGGTAGTTAATTTTTTGAATTTGCAGTTTAAAGCATATTGAGTAGAACAAAGTTCTCCTTTTCATCTGTTCTTGTACATCTTTGTGCAACTTTGTATTCAACGGGTGTAAGTTAAAAAGGTGTTCGTTCTGCACACTTGGCGATCGTAACAAAGAACAATACAGCGCAGGGACAGGCCTTTCGGCCCATCAAGCCTGTGCTGATACATGGTTTCTATCCCTCTGTTTGTCAACCGTTCCTGTGTCTATCAAGATGCACGTTGAAAGTTTCTAACTTGCCTGCTTCCACCACCTCCACTGGCAGTGCATTCCGGGCACCCACCCTTTTTATGAAAAATGTTCCCCGCACATCTCCTCTAAACTTACCACGTCTTACTTTAAACCTGTTTCCTCCTGTATTCGACCCTTCCACCCTGGGAAAAACCCTCTGACTATCCACCCCATCTATGCCTCTCATAATTTTGCAGACTTCTATCAGGTCGCCCCCTCAGCTTCCGTCTTTCCAGTGAAAACAATCCAAATTTATCCAACCTCTCCTCGTTTCTAAACCCCCCCCCTCTCCCAGACCAGGTAACATCCTGGTGAACCTTCTTTGCATACTCTCCAAAGCATCCACGTCCTTCGGGTAGTGTGGTGACCAGAACTGCACTAACCTCCTCTTTACTTATTTGAGGAAAATGTGCTTCAAGTTGTCATGTTACTACTTTCTATTGGAACAACCTCTTCTAACTGAAATCAAACACCTGTTTAAATGCTGTAATATTTTATGGACTTCCCCCTCCTGTTGGCCTCCAGCAACAGAACTCATTATCCCATTTTGCGGAAAATCAATTAACCAATTAAAATAAATCGGACAAACTGAGGGACAAATTAAATGGGCAGCCCCTTCAAATTTCACCATCAACTTGGTGGGATTTGAATCCGGGTCCCCCAGAGAATTACGCTGGGTCTCTGGATTATGAGTCGAGTGATAACACCACCATGCCATTACCAATGCATCATTGAATGATACATATTATCTGTTAAATTTGATTGCAATATCCAGTGCCTTATCTTTGCAAACTGTTCCAACTTCCTTCTAATGGTATTGCCAAACCCCCACAATGCCTTGAGATTAACTATTGACTTATTAATCATATAGTGTCAGCCGTGGCTTATTTGGTAGCACACTATTTTCTGAGTCACAAGGTTCTGAGTTCAAATCCCTCTGTGGGCCTTGAGCTGGGGGGGAATCATAGAATCCCTACAATACAGAATGAGGCCATTTGGCCCATTGAGTCTATACCGACTAGAATCCCACCCAGGCCCTATTCCCGTAACCCCACACATTTACCCTGCTAATCCCCCTGACACTAAGAGGCAATTTAGCGTGGCCAATCAACTTAACTCGCACATTTTTGGACTGAGAGGGGAAACTGGAGCACCCGGAGGAAACCCACGCAGAAACATGGAGGAGGAAGTGCAGACTCCGCACAGGCGGTGACTGAGGCTGGAATTGAACCCGGGTCTCTGGCGCTGTGAGGCAGCAATGCTAACCACCGTGCCGCCCAATCAATGCTCCACTGTCGGAGGTGCCCTCTTCCAGATGAGATCTTAAACTGAGTCCCTACCTGCTCTCTCAAGTGGGCATGAAAGATTTCATGGCACTATATCAAAGAAGAGCAGGGGGGGGTTATCCTTGGCGTCCTGGTCCCTAACATCTCAAAAACAGATTATCTGGTCATTGTCACATTGCTGTTTGTTGCCACGCTTCCCATATTGCAACAGTAACTACACTTTGTTGGCTGTAAAATCTCTTTGGGACATCTGGTATAAATGCCGATGTTTTTTCTATTGGGGTTAACTATTTGTTCTCCTACGTGAACCATGATGGTACATTTCTGATTTTGTTCATCCACCGGGCAGCCTTGTTGACTCAGAGCAGATGGCGGCGCGTGGGATTTCCTTACCATTTAATTTTCATGGTTAAAGCTCACGTGTCGCACACTCCTGAGTCTCTAATACGTGGGAGGCTCCCCACCGGCAGCACTGACGTTGAAAAATAACCCTGAAATGTAGATTTTTGACTTGCTAAATAATTCTCTCGCCGACCCCTATGGATGGTTTTTAACATGTTATCGCATTAGTCTGGCAGTTTTCGATTGTGACACTATTTAGCTGCCATTGATGCTGTTTTGGTCTCGCTGAGTACATCTTGCCACAAATGAGCGCCTGCAATCTGTTTTTTTGCTTCCGAAGGATGAAAATTTATGCATGTCTGATTGTGAATGCTCTTCATGTTGGCGTTTAGAAGGAATTGATCAAAGAGTTTGTGTCTTAATAATTTCCAATCAAATAATCGTGAACTCATCAACCATATGTTAAATTATGGTTGGAATAATATACTTCTCTCAACACTATATGTTGTAAATGTCATTACCATTGCAGTTATTCGGATTAAACCTCACACTGCTGTAATAAAAATGGCACGTTTCCTGTCTTTCCTCCCAAGGCTACAGTAATGATGTCAGATGTTCATTGCACGCTTAGTGCAGAAAGAGGTCATTCGGCCCATTGAGTCTGCACCGACTCGCTGACAGAGCATCTCAACCAGGCCTTATCCCCATTACTCTACTAGTAACCCCGCTAATCCCCCTAACCTACACATCTTTGTACACTAAAGGGCAATTTAGAATGGCCAATCCATTTAACCTGCACATCTGTTGGACAGTGGGAGGAAACCAGAGCACCCGGAGGAAACCCACGCAGGTGCAAATTCCACACACAGTCACCCAAGGCCGGGATTGAACCCGGGTACCAGGCGCTGTGAGGCAGCAGTGCCCACCAGTGATACAAAGTTGGTATCCCTGATTTTATTTTTGAAAATGTGCAGTCAAAGCCATGAGGTTATTGCCCATCTTAGCTTTCATTTATCTGAAGTTAACCATCTTCTTGCAAAAACAGAAGAGCTATGAAACCTGTTTACACGCAGCCCTGAATCACAAAAAGCTCTGGGTCTCCTTTTTCCTTCATTTTGAAGGAAATTATGTTCTTGGTTGTGCATCCACAGGATAACTTATTCTGAAGAGCAATAGATGGTATACTCTCATGATTTGAACCCAGGAAGAGTGGATTGCCGCCCGGAGCAGTTTCCGTGTCTACTAGAGGCCTAATCAATAGGCTGGAATTTTGAGCAATTTTGCTGAAATATTAACGCTTTGGTTCCATGCTTAACACGATGTAGATAAACGTGTGGCTGTTCTGTTCAGCAGGAACCTGATTCAACCCTGTGAATAAACTTTGCACAAAGCAGTGACCGCGAAAGTAGATTGGCAATAACACTGTACTTGCTTAGAACACAAGGCCACCTTCCTAAGTTCTTGAGTAACTCTGGAATGAGATTGACATCTCGATCTTTATCCTGTGAAGGTGCTGAGTTCCTGTGTTGCTGACTGGACAACCTGATGTAGGGATGTTGTCACCATGTTTATTTAGTTCTTAGTGATGGTTCAGTGTAGGAAGGAACATACAGAAGCCAATGTGGTTTAATGTTGAGCAACAGGCATCTTTGCTGTTAATTCAATTATATTGCTTTGAATATTACCACTGCATGTATGCATCAAATGCTATATAAGTCATAATGGTGTCTCTCGGCACAGTCCAAATCCAGGAAGACAAGACCTATAACTGTACTATGAGAAGCACATGATTTTTTTCATAATGTCCACTTGAGCTATCATGCATTCAGCTTAGCTGGGATGTAAGCACTGCTTTTGACAACACTTCACATGACCACAGACACATTATCTCTTCAGGCACCACACCCTCAGAGGGTGTTGGTGACCATGGGCTTCCATGCTAATCTAGCTCCGGAGGTGTGATTATCTTTATTAATGGTGCGAACATCCCAGTTCGCGAGGCTCTTAAAAATCATTCTTTGTCTCCCTTGATCGCTTTTACCAACAATCTTTACCATCAGCATCAGACTGTCAAGATCATGGTTTTTTTTATGTGCCCAAGAAACTCCAACTCTCTCCCTGATCCTGGTCAGCAGGTCTCGGATTTTACTGGCATCTCTTCATTGGTAGTGTGACTTATCCAAAATATCTTCGTTGTTTGCCTCAAAAACCACAACACTGCAGCCTCGATTCGTCTTTTTTGAAGTTTGTTTATTAGTCACAAGTAGGCTTACATTCACACTAAGGAAGTTACTATGAAAATCCCCCAGTCGCCACATCCAGGCGTCTGTTCGGGTCCACTGAGGGAGAACTTAACATGACCAATGCACCTAACCAGCACATCTTTCGGACTGTGGGAGGCACCCGGAGGAAACCCACGCAGACACGGGGAGAACGTGCAAACTCTGCACAGACAGTGACCCAAGCTGGAAATTGAACCTGGGTCCCTGGTGCTGTGAGGCAGCAGTGCTAAGCAGTTTCATTCTCTGCATTGCTTCAGTGATCGCCCAACACTCAATTCCATGTGACAAAGTTGGCGTGATGGATTGGCATGATGCAGTATTCTCAGAAATACTGAGCTGTAAACACTGGTTTTGGCTAATTTTGAGTTGATCATTAATCTTTTTCATATTTTGAAACTATTCTTTGGCCATTCCAAACCTTGGTCTTAATACTCGGTCACACTCTCCATCCGATGTTAACATACTTCCGAGGTAACAAAATTTGTCTGCCTGTTTAACCTTTTCATTCTTTGTTGTGATCTTATGTTAACAAATGCGAGGTTATTCACTTTGGAAGAAATAATAGCAAATTGGATTATTATCTAAATGGAAAAAAATTACAACATGCTACTGTGCAAAGGGACATGGGGGCCCTTGTGCATGAGACGCAAAAACCCAGTCTGCAGGTGCAACAGGTGATCAAGAAGGCAAATGGGATGTTGGCCTATATCGCAATGGGGATAGAATATAAAAGCAGAGATGTCTTGCTGCATCTGTACAGGGCATTGGTGAGGCCGCAGCTGGAATACTGTGTGCAGTATTGGTCCCCTTATTTGCGGAAGGATATATTGGCCTTGGAGGGAGTGCAGAGAAGGTTCACCAGGTTGATACCAGAGATGAAGGGTGCTGATTATGAGGAGAGACTGAGCAGATTGGGTTTGTATTCGTTGGAATTTAGAAGGCTGAGGGGGGATCTTATAGAGACCTATAAGATAATGAAGGGGCTGGATAGGGTAGAGGTGGAGAATTTCTTTCCACTTAGAAAGGAAGCTAGAACTAGAGGGCACAGCCTCAAAATAAAGGGGGGTCAGTTTAGGACAGAGTTGAGGAGGAACTTCTTCTCTCAGAGAGTGGTGAATCTCTGGAATTCTCTGCCCACTGAAGTGGTGGAGGCTACCTCGTTGAATATGTTTAAATGACGGATAGATGGATTCCTGATCGGTAAGGGAATTAGGGGTTATAGGGATCAGGCGGGTAAGTGGAACTGATCCACTTCAGATCAGCCATGATCTTATTGAATGGCGGGGCAGGCTCGAGGGGCTAGATGGCCTACTCCTGCTCCTATTTCTTATGTTCTTACATTCTGGTGTGATTTTCTTCGTGGACAGGACTAGATATTTTATTTATAATTGATGTTCAGCTCTTTTTCCTCGCTTCCACTCACTATTATCGGCGTATATTATTAAAGCTGTAACCACTAGGAAACTCTTCAATCACTGAATATTTTCGCTATGCAAGCTGAATAAATCTGGGGACAAAGCACACCCCTGTCTGACCCCTCACTTAAATCTTCACTAAGTCACTTCGATCGTAACTTTTACAGCTGCAGTTTGTTCCCAATAAAGACTTCTTATCACTCTTGCCATCAAGGTCAAGGGACCCGAACATGCTCATCAGATCTCGTGCTTCATCTTTACAATGTCTTAATATAAACAGTAAAACACATGAATGCATCTTTTTACAGGGCACTGCTGTGCCTTTTCACAGTGCCGGATCCTGTATCGGAAACAGAAAATGTTGTTGAGACTTGGTTAGCATCTTGGGGTTTGGGGGGGGTTGGGGGCGGGGGGGGGGGGGGGGGTGTCGAAGTCTGTCAATGTTTTCGGGCCTTGTGGATTTTCAGGGTTGTAACGTTGACAGTTTCCTGTGTATATTTTATATAGATGCTGCCTGACCAGCTGATTATTTCCAGCATTTCCTATTGTTTCCAGATTTCCAGCATGGGTAGTATTTTTGTTTATTGTTTACCCTCCATTCCATGATACACAGCTGCCTTTTCTCTATGACTTTGCCGTTTCTTTTTTTGCGGTTTCAGTCTTGGCCTGGATCCCCCCTCTCATTCTTCCTGACTGGGTGCAGTGTCTGCAGACTCTATGCGAGTCCATTTGCAGTCAGTTGTGTTCAATTAAAACTTTGGCAGTCTGCGACCCTGGCACCATTGAGCTTGAGCATGTCACAGCATTTGTTTCTCTGGATCTTAAGGTGAAGAGTGTGGACAGGCAACACTGAGGTTCAAGAGAAGAAAGTCCAAAGGTTTCAATCTCTCTTGTGTGCTAACTTCCTCCTGAAGTTCATTTTGGTTCAGAGGAGAATATTGACCAAATTGGGCAACCTCCAGACGATGGCCCTTGGCTTAACATCTCGTCCAAAAGACAGATTACCTGACAGTGCAATTCTCCTTCAGTGCCGCAGTGAAGTGTCTGCCTCTATCAGGTGCTCAAATTCTGGAATGCGATTTGAACTTTTGACCTGCCGGCATAGAGGTGAACATGTGATCGGCGGAACTGGTCCCAGAAGTAGTGCGGAGAGTGAGGTTAGACCGGCCAAATGTCAGTTAGATGGAGAACTTGTCACCTTCTGTGTGCAGTAGCCAGTAAATGCGGTTTAAGTAAATTATGTGAACAGAGATGCAATTACAGCTGTGAGGGGGGGGATGATATGTTAGAAGGATCATCAACTGAGGCCACATGGATTGAGTTTAGGAACACACAAGGGGCAGTCACACTACTGGGAGTGTGCTATAGACCCCACAGACAGTTAGGAGAGCAAATGCGTCAACATATCTCTGAGAAGTGCAAAAGCAATAGGGCAGTAAGTCGTGGATTTTAACTATCCCAATATTAACTGGGATAATTTTATTGCGAAAGGAGTGGAGGAAACAGAATTCTTAATGTGCATTTGGGAGAGCCTTTTTGGCCAGTATGCAGCAAGTCCAACAAGAAAGGGTGTTGAAACCAAAAGAGAAAATGTTGGAAAATCTCAGCAGGTCTGGCAGCATCTGTAAGGAGAGAAAAGAGCTGACGTTTCGAGTCCAGATGACCCTTTGTCAAAGCTAAAAGGCATAGAAATCATAGAAAGAAATCATAGAAACCCTACAGTACAGAAAGAGGCCATTCGGCCCATCGAGTCTGCACCGACCACAATCCCACCCAGGCTCTACCCCCATATCCCTATATATTTTACCCGCTAATCCATGCATCCCAGGACACTAAGGGGCAATTTTTTAGCATGGCCAATCAACCTAACCCAGTGGGAGATATTGGGTGCAGGAATGAAAGATGAGTCGCAGCCAGAAAAACAAGGGGAAAGGCTGCTAATGGCAGTCCATAGAGAGAATAAAAGATGTGAATGGCCAAATGGCAGAGAAGCTGAAATCAGAGGCTAAGCTGTGACAGATGAAGCTGTGGGGGGCAGAGGGGGGATGGTGAGAGAGGTAAAATTGAGAAAAGGGGGGGATGGGGGATAGCGGGGTAGGGGGGGGGGGGGAGAGGGGTTCAGATTCCAACATCTGCAGTAATTTGCTTTTGTTAAGAAAGTTCTGCCCTTGTTTTTAGGAAGTGATGCTGGGCAAGTAGAAATTTACTAAACTGATGAGTGGACTGGAAATAACTACTTGAAGGTAAATCAGTGTCAAAGTAGCAAGAGGTGTTCAAAGAGAAGATTCAAGGGGTTCATGTTCCCACAAAGAGAGAGGGTGGAATGGCAAAATCTAGCTCTCCCTGGATGTCAAGGAGCTTGCAGACTAAAATAAGGCAGGAACAGAAAGCTTATGTTAAAACATCCAGAACTCAATTCTATAGAAAGCTGATAGGATTATAGAACGGTGAAATCAAAACAAATTAGGAAAGCAAAGAGAAGACATGAAAGAATATTGGCAATCAAGGAGAATCCCAAGTTGTTTTATCAATATATTAAAAATAAAAAGGATAACTGAGGAAAGAGTCGGGCCCACAAAATATCAAAAACGGTGTGGAGGCAGAGGATGTGGGTATGGTTCTTGGTGAATACTTTGCATCTGTCTTCACCAAAGAGGGGGGCAATATAGTTAGGGAAGTGGAGTGTGAGGTACTGGATGCAATAAACATACAGGGAGAGAGGAAGTATTAATGGGATTAGCATCCTTGAAAGTGGATAAATCAACAGGGTTGGAAGAAATGTACCCCAGGCTGTTAAAAGAAGCCCAGAGGAAACTGCAGAGGGTCTGACCACCATTTTCCAATCCCAACTGGACACTGGTGTTGTGCCAGAGCACGGGAGGCCTGCTAACATTGTACCTTTGTTTGAAAAAAAAAGGAGAGAGGGAGGGAGTGAAGGAAAGATGGAATAATGACAGATCAGTGTGTTTGACCTTTGGTATTGGGAAAATGATTGGAATCACTCCTGAGAGATGGGATTTGTAAAAAGAATTGCGGATTAGAGAGTGGATAGAGGTTTGTGTCGAGGGATCTGATTGGTAGAAAGAGTGGAGGGGAAGTGAGGGAAATTCTTTTCACTCGAGGGGACTGTGGGGTCTAGAACTCACTGCCTGAATGGGTAGTAAAGGCAGAAACCCTCAACTCATTTAAAAGGTATCTGGATATGCATCTTAAGTGCCGTAACCTGCAGGCCGACAGATCAGATGCTGGAAGATTAGGATGGGTAGCTTGTTTTTGGCCAGTACAGATGCAGTAGGCCAAGTGGCCTCTTTTGAGCTGTAAACTTTCTATGATTCTGTTCCACGAGCCCAGTTGAGTGATTTTTGTTCGTGTTATTTCTGCTCAGAACCACGATGGTAGTGGATGGAAATGGAGTTTCATTTCTTCTCGCTCAGTTAATATTGCTCCCATGTTCCTGGTGAACGTCACTCCTGACAGCTTGAGCTGCCATCAGGAGCCTGGTGAATAAATGTGAAATCGAGTCATGCCAATGAAATTTCCTCACCTGGCTTTCTGACTAATGCCAATGGCTGTTCCAACCCAAAGCCATGTGTCGTGCATATTCTGAGGCAGTCATTTCGTATGGTATTTGAAGCGGCACAGTGGGCAGCACTGCTGCCTCACAGTGCCAGGGACCGGGTTCAGTCCTGGTCTCAAGTGACTGTGTGGAGTTTGCATATTCTCCTGCGTCTGCGTGGGTTTCCTCCGGGTGCTCCGCTTTCCTCCCACAGTCCAAGGATGTGCAGGTTAGGTTGATTGGCCATGCTAAATTGCCCCTTAGTGTCATGGGGACTAGCTGGGGTAAATACGTGGATTTATGGGGATAGGGCCTGGGTGGAATTGTTGTCGGTGCAGGCTCGATGGGCCGAATGGCCTCCTTCTGCACTGTAGGGATTCTGTGATCCAATCCTCAGCTGCTTGCAGATAAGGCAATAATGGAGCTTTGGAATCTCATTTCTGGCATCAGCTTGAAGGTTTTTTTTGTCATTGGAGTTATTGTACTTGCTATTATTGTAGGCTCTGAATTGGGAGTTCAGGCTTCATTGTTGTTGTATAATCACCTACGTCGTGCCTGTTGCCTTATTGAACACATTAGTCAGTATCCCCATGAACACCCTGAAGCAGAAGAATGGGGCATTGGGGTGCACGATGATTGCAGGATTCACCCACATTCAAGCTGTTTTTGCATCCACGTCATCCTTTGGGCTTCTTTACACTTTACAGCTGCACTCTTGAATAATGAGGTACCGCTTACTGAATGTTGAATTCCTGTGTGCTGATCAGCAGCATATTGAGCAAGTCTCTGAGCCTACTTTCCTGCCAACTGCCTTGGATGTTTTATACAGTATCACTCAGCCATTTCCCTGCGGTTTTCCTCTGTGTAGCATCTTAACATGCCTTCAACATGTCATCGATGAAGACGAACATCTCGCCAAGGCCATCCCCACACCCCCACTTCTTGCCTTCAAACAACCGCACAACCTCAAACAGACCATTGTCCGCAGCAAACTACCCAGCCTTCAGGAGAACAGTGACCATGACACCACACAACCCTGCCACAACAACCTCTGCAAGACGTGTCGGATCATCGACACAGATGCCATCATCTCACATGAGAACACCATCCATTAGGTACACAGTACATACACTTGCAACTCGGCCAACGTTGTCTACCTGATACGCTGCAGGAAAGGATGTCCCGAGGCATGGTACATTGGGGAGACCATGCAGATGCTACGGCAATGGATGAATGAACACTGTTCGACAATCACCAGGCAAGAGAGCTCTCTTCCTGTTGGGGAACATTTCAGCGGTCACGGGCATTTGGCCTCTGGTCTTTGGGTAAGCGTTCTCCAAGGTGGCCTTCGTGACACACGACAACACAGAGTCACCGAGCAGAGACTGATAGCCAAGTTCCGCACACTAGGACGGCCTCAACCAGGATCTTGGGTTCATGTCACACTATCTGTAACCCCCATGACTTGCCTGGGCTTGCAAAATCTCACTAACTGTCCCGGCTCGAGACAATACACATCTCTTTAACCTGTGCTTAACCCCCTCCACTCACATTGTCTGCACCTTTAAGACTTGATTACCAGTAAAGACTCTCATTCCAACCATTATTTTGTAAATTGAGTTTGTGTCTTTATATGCCCTGTTTGTGAACGGAACTCCCACTCACCTGATGAAGGGGCAGTGCTCCGAAAGCTTGTGGCTTGTGCTACCTGTTGGACTTTGACCTGGTGTTGTGAGACTTCTTACTGTGCTTACCCCAGTCCAATGCCGGCATCTCCACATTATAGCATCTTAAAGGCTGCTGGCTTTGAGAGTCAGCCCCTGCACACATGGTTCATGACATCTCTTAGGAGCCCAATGCCAACAGCAGACGTTGACAACAACCAGATCAGCCAAAGCCCACATCAATCATTAAGAGTGTTCAAACAATGATTCAGATGTGTGGCCCTGTTTAGTGGCTTTCTGTGCTGCAGCCCAGTAATAATGCACCTTATTGTGCTGTGCTGTATGCTGCACGACTCTGAAGATGTGTTGAGATGAAACCACCATTGCGGCAGCCTTGAGCGTGCTGAGGGAGTGTACACTGATGACAGAGGCTGGGAAGAAATCAGAAGGGGCGCATATCCAGAGATGCTTGGCAGCAGCTCACTAAAGAGAGCTTCAGCAGAAGAATCTGTGCTCTCTTGTATTAACAGTTAATGTCCAATGCATGTATGAGTCCTTCCATATTGGGGCCTTTCATGCGTCGGTGCAGACTCGATGGGCCGAAAGGCCTCTTCTGCATTGTAGGATTCTGTGATACCATCATCAGTATTTGCCCGAATAGCAAAATTACTGCTTGGGTGATCAATATTGGAAGATGATCAGCTACTATCGAAACATTCTCCACATAGTTTGAAATGACATTGCAATTCTAATGACTTGCGTACTGCTTGTCACCCTCTGTGTGAGCTCCTAATGCCTGTTTACTGTGCTCTTTATTGCTTCAGCAAGGTGCTATCCTAATAGCTGCAACGTGGACGGAGATGGGTTGCACTGGTTCGATCGGGCTCATGTGATGTTGTTGATTAGTGAATTCTAGGAGCTGTGGATTGCGAGCCCGTCTTCAGAGTTTAACAATTCACCGTCTGTCGCACCAGCTCGGCATAGCTAGCTTTCCGGCATCAGGGTGGGTACTGGTTTTCGGGGTCCGAAAACGAACAGAAATGTGATCACGAGTGATGGATTTTTTTTTTTTGTTGCATTCCCGTTGCTTAAACTGCCACTGTTACTGATGTATAGGTGAGTAGCTCAGTGATCTGAGTGAAGCCCCTGTCCATTTGATCTCCAAACCTGTCTGAGGCAATGAAGACGGTTGATGCCAGAGTTTGTACAGCTCCAGTATGAGTGTCCCTGCTGTTACTGCTAGAGGGATGCTCTGTGCAATGGGCATCAAGGTGACGACATGGTTGAATGCAGAATACTGATGAGAACCTATTCATATTATCTGACAAGTTTTGCCATCTCCCTGACAGATATTTCAGTGCCTTTATTGATTGTTGGGGCATAGAAATCTAATTTAAAATGACGGGACCCTGAAGCTTGCATGTGTCCTCTTCAGCAGAACGAGGATGTAAGCTTGGCTTCCCAGTTAACTCTTCCCTTAGCTTTCTTTGCCATTGCCACCTGACCTGTCTGTGTTACTGTTTGGTGGAGTGAGCGGTGACAGTCATCAGTCCGTCAATAGATCGAGCAGACACGGGGAGGGAGATAAGAATGAGGAGGTAATTTCAATGCTTAGCGCTTGCTGGTTCAATGCCAGCACGATCCCACACCAGCTGCTTGTGTTTGAGGAGGTGAGCGTGTGACTGAATTAGGTAGAATGACACCTGGTACAAATCGTGTTGTAACAGGCCTATAACTTCACTGTCTCCAAAGACTGCTGTGACTTCTCAGTATGTGAGTATGACCTCTTTCGTGGCAGCGAGCGGTTGTGCACTGGCGGCAAGTCCTCACACCCCACCCAGTCTTCTGTAAGAGGAGTGGAAGTGGGTAAGTGTGCACCAAAACCGGAAAATGCTGGAAAACCTCGGCAGGTCTGACAGCATCTGTGGAGAGAGAATAGAGCCAACGTTTCGTGTCTAGATGACCCTTCGGAAATGTTGGCTCTATTCTCTCTCCACAGATGCTGTCAGACCTGCTGAGATTTTCCAGCATTTTTCTGTTTGATTCCAGCATCCGCAGTATTTTTGCTTTTATCTTAGTGGGTACGTGTGCTCTGGTTTAAGGACTTTCAGCCCAGCGTACAATTGTGTGCATGGGAAGAGGCAGCTGGGATGATCAGTAAAGTAAAGTTTATTTATTTAGTCACAAGTAAGGCTTACATTAACACTGCAATGAAGTTACTGTGAAATTTCCCCTAATCGCCACACTCCGGCGCCTGTTCGGATCAATGCACTAACACAGCAAGTCTTTCAGACTGTGGGAGGAAACTGGAGCACCCGGAGGAAATCCATGCAGAATTGAGAGTGGTGGCAGTTTTTGAGAATGAATGTAAAAGCAGAAAAACATGCAAGAAGGCTTCCCTCTTGATTGACTAAAACCATGAAAGTGAGAATGGGACAGTTGATTGTGTGGAGGTAACCGTAGGGCAGTAGGATTGCAATGTAAGCAGAGGGTCCCAGCTCTACACTGCAGTCAGGTCCTGGAGGATAGTGCTGCAAGCATTCACTGTTACCATCTGAGAGGCAGAAGACTATCCTCTGAATATGCTCCACCAGCATTTCCACTGCTGTTCAGAAAATCTTGGGCCAATCCACCTAACGCACACACCTTTTTGGACTGTGGGAGGAAACCGGAGCACCCGCAGGAAACCCACGCAGACACGGGGAGAACGTGCAAGCTCCACGCAGACAGTGACCCGAGGCCGGAATTGAACCCGGATCCCTGGCACTGTGAGGCAGCAGTGCTAACCACTGTGCCACCGTGCCCGCCCTGTTGTGGTAGATAAACGCAGAATCAGTTGAATTGGTGTTCTACATACAAAGGTGTGGTGTCACTTATACAGTGTCAGCAGAAACCAGAGATTGATTTTTAAAAATAATTGTTTTCTTTTAATATTAATCTATAGTGTACATAATTAAAGCATTGCTTCCACTGCTGTTTGAGAGAGTTCAGAATTTGCAGTTGCAAATAAAATACACCAGCAAATCAAATGAGCTCGATATTGAAATACCAGCTGTATAGAAACGAGTGACAAGATAATTAATTCTAGTAAACCTTTCTTAAAAGAAGCAAATATTGCAATTGAATACAATTTGTGCTTTTTATTTTTGCAGAGAAACTCTGCCTGTGCAAAAATGTTCACCCCACGCTTGATAAGGCAGCACGGAGCTGTTTTGGCTGCAATTTTAACCCGTTCTCCATGTAGTTGAACTATAGAATGATGTGCTGTCTTATGTTTCACAGGTATATTGTCACATGGCCATATGGAGAGAAAGGACTTTAATGCATGGCTTGAAACCCTCTCCAGCACTTTTATCACCCTGACGGAGGCGCAGAAAAATGAGACCCTGGACCACCTGATCAGCTTGAGTGGGGCTGTCCAGTTGAGGCACCTCTCCAACAACCTGGAAACACTTCTGAAACGGGACTTCCTCAAACTGCTTCCACTGGAGCTGGGCTTCTACCTGTTGCAATGGCTTGACCCACCAACCCTACTCAATTGCTGCCTAGTCTGTAAGCAGTGGAATAAGGTGATAAGTGCCTGCACTGAAGTTTGGCAGGAAGCCTGTCGAAGCTTAGGATGGCAGATCGATGATACAATTCAGGACACTCTGCACTGGAAGAAGATTTACCTGAAGGCAGTTAGAAGGATAAAACAACTGCAGGACAAAGAAGCCTTTGAGACCTCCTCTTTGATTGGCCACAGCGCCAGAGTGTATGCTCTTTATTACAAAGATGGATTATTGTGCACAGGTCAGTATAACAATAGATCACCAATCCCAAGAATGTTGGGAAATAAAAATGCATGCAAGATGTAATTTGTGAAATGCTTATCTTTTCTAAGCGTGGAGCTGTTACTGAAATAACCATAAAGTGAATTATTACCACATTTTAAGGGCGGAACTAAAGACTTTGCTTTTTTTGGTATTTAATTATTTTCACCCTTACCTTTTCTGCCAGCTGTTAGCTGCCACTTAGTGGCTTTCAATGAAGAAAGCCGACTGCTCAGTGCTGTAGTCCTCTGTACGTCCACTGTCCGGTTGATTTTTGATTGTTGGGAAGTAGGTGAGTAACCGGTGGCACAGTGGCTAGCACTGCTGCCTCACAGCGCCAGGGACCCGGGTTCAATTCCAGCCTTGGGTGACTATCTGTGTGCACTCCGCACATTCTCCCCGTGTCTGCATGGGTTTCCTCCCACAGTCCAAAGATTTGTGGGTTAGGTTGATTGGCCATGTAAATTGCCCCGGGACATTCGTGGGATAAATACATAAAGTAAAGTTTATTTATTAGTCACAAGTAAGGCTTACATTAACACTGCAATGACGTAACTCTGAAATTCCCTTAGTCGCCACACTCCGGCGTCTGTTTGGATCAATGCACCTAACCAGCATGTCTTTTAGAATGTGAGAGGAAACCGGAGCACCTGGAGGAAACCCACACAGACATGGGGAGAATGTGCCAACTCCACTCAGACAGTGACCCAAGCTGAGAATCGAACCCGGGTCCCTGGCGCTGTGAGGCTGGGATTATGGCGATAGGGCCTGGGTGGGATTATGATCAATGCAGACTCGATGGGCCAAATGGCGGCCTCCTGCACTGTAGGGATTCTATGAACCATTGGTTGGAATTTTTCTTCACTGTATTTGTTCTTTTCTCCCCTTTTGACACCGATGTGGTTTGCCCTGCCTCAGTAGCCTGGCTGCCTATTCGAATGACTGCCAACCCTAGGGAAACACGCTGACGAGAGTCAGTAATCTCTGGGTCATCGACCTGCCGGCATCAATTGTATCTGCTTGCGGTTGTCATCAATCTTTTCGGCCTAATCCTCTCTGGGCGAGGAATATCTGAGAAACAGAATCAAATGTTACATACTCATTTCTAACTGAAGACTGATAATGAATTAGTGTCTTAAATTCAGAATTCTGTGGGTGTAATGACCTCACCAGTACACAGTACCTTCATTGCTTGATGTTTACTAAAACAAGTCTGATCTGTTTCCATCAGCCGGTTATTGCTCCATTTGATTGTGGGTTGTTTTCGCAGTGTCATTCGGTCTGGTTTGGTGTGTGTTTCGCTTGTCACTGATACTGGTTTGTAATGTGTCTGGTCTATTTGATTGATGGTCATTTGGCTGAATAGACACTTGAGAGGACATACCATTCCCTTATACGCAGTGCTGTTCAGAGCGAACGCACAAGCTCTGTACTGAAGCTGGGGCATTTTCCTTCAGTGTCCAAGGTATTTCTGATCAAGCGTAAGAGCTTTTTAATATATCTTCAAAATTATCCCGCACTTGCTGTTATTGTAAATAAACGGTGCCTGTTTTTTTCTTTTTGGGGCCCCGTTTATTTTACTTTGCATTGGCAAACTCAGTCTGGGTCCAGGGACATGCTGAGCAGAAGGACCCCTCGGGGCTTAGAGGGCTAGGGAAGCAAGTGACCCAAATTGTATTTCAGTACAATTCTTTAGAATTTAGAATACTTTAAAAACTAACTTTGGGTACACTAGTATAAGTAATTCTATGATGAAAATACTGCGGTTGTAAGTTCCTAGAACTGTATTAATATCCACTTGTATAATATGTAAAGCAACCTTTGTGTATATCAAAAGAGAAAATGCTGGAAAATCTCAGCTTTGGCAAAGGGTCATTTGGACTCAAAACGTCAGCTCTTTTCTCTCCTTACAGATGCTGCCAGACCTGCTGAGATTTTCCAGCATTTTCTCTCCTGCTTTCAGATTCCAGTATCCCCGCAGTAATTTGTTTTTCTACTTTGTGTATATCATTGCTTTCTGAGACTGCTGTTTGTATAGATTTGGTTTGCCACATGCACTTTAGCAACAAATACTCATTTACAGCAGCTGGACAAATCTAAGCAATCCAGTAGATGTAATGTTGATTTGAAAGGGTCGTTTACCAGCTACGTAAGAGGTTCAGATTCAGAGCTTACAGTGCATATTTCTAAGCAAAGTTACAGGCTGGGAAAATCAACTCTGCTCAAACTCCCTTGAGCTGGATGTAAAATGTTTGTTGAAACTATAGTTAGGGTTTAAAGGTGCTCAAGTTGGAGAGAGGCCTGTCAGTTCAGAATGATTAAATCGCTTTTTCTTTGCGGAAATTGGAATCTATTTGTATTGTAAAATTGACACATCATTGCATTGGAAAATTATATATTATGCACAGTGCTGCAAAGATCATTAAATTCAATTTTTATTTTGAACTGCAGGCTCTGATGATTTATCTGCCAAACTCTGGGATGTCTGTACTGGTCAGTGTATATACGGGATCCAGACTCACACATGTGCTACAGTGAAGTTCGATGAGCAGAAACTAGTTACAGGATCGTTTGATAACACAGTAGCCTGCTGGGACTGGAGCTCAGGAGCCAAGACTCAAAACTTCCGAGGTCATACAGGAGCAGGTAGTGGACAACAAAATGCAGATAATTTTACCAACACTTCCGCTACGCGTCCTTCAGAGTAAATTTATGGTGAAGTGAAAACTGGCTGTTTAAATTCGAGTATGTAATGCCTGACATACTTAAGATCTCTAACTTACTGAACACATACTTTCCCTAATAAAAGAAACCCGATAAAGCTAGTGGGAGGGTGGTCATTCTTTTTTCAATCATGTACCTCCAAAGTATTGTGTACCCTACTACCAGCCACACCAGATGTCATCTGTAATTTCAATCCCAAATAAACTTCCTTCTATCACTTAGCAGAGGGTATCCGTAATCCAGTGCACTTGGGCATTGCTTGTTTTTTGAATTGGTGAGCAGGGGGTTGTAATTCAGTATTTATTCCCAGTTTAAAATCTTCACTTTTTTTTTCATTTGTGGGAAATGGGTGTCGCTGGCTGGCCAGCATTTATTGCCCATCCCTAGTTGCCCTTGAGAAAGGTGGTGGCGAGCTTCCTTCTTGAACAACTGAGTGGCTTGCTATTTCATTTCAGAGAGCAGTTGAGAGTCAACCACATTGCTGTGGCTGTTGAGTCACATGTAGGCCAGACCAGATAAGGATGGCAGATTTCCTTCCCTGAAGGACATTAGTGAACCAGATGGGTTTTTCTGACAACCGACAATGGTTTCATGGTCATCAGTAGATTCTTAATTCCAGATTTATTTTTTTATTGGATTCAAATTCCACTAGCTGCCATGGCGGGATTTGAACCCGGGTCCCCCAGAACATTAGCTGCGTTTCTGGATTAATAACCTAGCGATGATATCACTAGGCCATCACCTCCCGCTTTTGCATTATCCATCTGATGTTTTCTCTTCCAGCATAGTTTTGAGGTTCCAAAATGCCACTGGGGGTACTAAAGCCCAACTGTTGTATGTAACATTGTGCATCACCCAGTATGCATGAGCATTGAACCGGAAAGCATGGTGTGCCAATTTACCCGTTTTGATGGCTTCTTTTGAATCTACTTGAGCCTTCCCCGGCTACAGGCTTCATTCACTTCTTTGCTGCAACCTCATCATCTCTGCCAAGCCACCTCATCAACTTGAAAGCTACTTGCATCCAATTTGGGACCTATCCATTCTGGTTACCAGCTATTGGAAGTAACACTGAAATGAAAACTGGTCCTAGTAAAAAGATCACAATGAATGATGAGCAATAGAAGCAGTGATTAGAAAGATCTTCTCATTTTACTGGACCTGACCCTACCCTCCTCTTCCCTCCCTTGGATCCCAATAGGTTCAACTATCTCCAACCACACTTCTCCCGACAACACGTCCAGACCATACACAAATGTGATGGAAATATTGCTGAAGGGCAGGACATGTTTTTTTGTTTGTTAACTCTAAAATCTGAGCACCTCTTATATCATAACTTTTCTCTCTTCAGTTTTCAGTGTTGATTATAGTGATGAGCTAGACATCCTGGTCAGTGGATCTGCAGATTTCACTGTGAAGGTCTGGTCATTGTCAACAGGAATCTGTCTGAATACTCTCACTGAACACACTGAATGGGTGACTAAGGTACGTTTATTGTGTCATATTCTAACTTATAAATCTGCTTTGTTCTATTTTAATTAAATTTGCTACGATACGATGATAATCCTGACTTTGTGCTTTACCATTTTGCTGTGGATTTTGATGATTTTTTAAAAATCCACTGCTGTTGGAAATGGATCATTTTTGCCACTAGCGTTCCATGTGTCAGTTCTAAGTTAGTTATAACCTAAATGCAGGTGCATCACCAGGGTGGCACAGTGGTTGGCACTGCTGCCTCACAGTGCCAGGGACCCGGGTTCAATTCCCGGCTTAGGTCACTATCTGTGCGGAGTCTGCTCCTTCTCCCCGTGTCTGCATGGGTTTCCTCCGGGTGCTCTGGTTTCCTTCCACACTCCAAAGATGTGTGGGCTGGGTGGATTGGTCATACTAAATTGCCCCTTAGTGTCAGGGGGACTATCTGGGTTAAATGCATGGGGTTATGGGGATAGGACGTGGGTGGGATTGTGGTCGGTGTAGACTCGATGGGCTGAATGGCCTCCTTCTGCATTGTAGGGATTCTATGATTCTTAAGCTCCCTTTTTATGTAGAAATACTCCTCCCATACTTCATTTTTACAATCTCTTCAACTGAGTTTGTCCACTTGCAAACAAGACATTGATTTGCAACTGCCCAAAATATATTGCCATAGATTGAGGATTGTTCTAATGGACAGAAAACAGAGGAGGAATAAACTGGACAGTTTCAGAAGGGCAGGGTGTAAGGAGTGGGGGTTGGTTTGAAAACTCTTAAAACTCCTTAAAATATTTACTCCAACACGTTTCCGCGTTCTCTTCCTTTTCCCTTTATGTATCTAGTCATTATCATCTGTGTGGTTTGTAGCATCTGGATCAAAATGAATCTTTGAAATGAAAACCGTACGCTTTGTGCCATCGCGATGGAAATTAACTGAAGACTTCTGTACTCCCACCATATTCTGAATGTTGCTAAATATGAGACTTCAGATCAGCAAACGGGAGTCTTCAGCTGCAACAGTCTTGCTATTGCGTGTTCCTAAGCAGTTGTGTAATTGGAAGAACCTTAGCAAAACTTGATGTCAAGTGTGTAGGATTAGATTTCTACCAGGGTGAAAGTATTAATTATTGTCTTTGATAAAAGAGAAGTGTGGTGTCAAACTTAGAGCGCAACTTGGCCGAGTCATGTTCATCTGCCCAAGTTGAATTTGTACCAATATCAAATGCAGCAAGTCCTCACTTGGTGTTGACTCGCTTAGCGTTGCATCACATTGTTGTCAATATGATCTGTTTAACGTTGCCAGTTTTACTTTAACTTCACTTGTCACAGATTTCCTGACTGCTCACCTGACTTTCCCCACTGCTTCCACCCTTCCCCTCGCTCCCCCGGTCCCGACCAGCAGCACCACCCCCCCCCCCCCACCCCTCCCCGGCTCCCCGTCCTGCTGTCACCCCCATTGAGATCCTGGGCTCTATCTAGTGGCAGAAGCTGGTCGGTGCAGGTAGTCAGGACCTCAGCTGCTACCCGCACTGAGCAGCTGCTGCCACTAGCAGGAGCCTGGTTCATCTAAGGTTTTTAAAGTTTATTTAATAGTGAGACAAGTAGGCTTATTGCGATGAAGTTACTGTGAAAATCCTCTAGTTGCCACACACCTGCGCCTGTTCGGGGCACTGTGCACTCAGGTGAATACTGTAAATTTAAAATCATTTAGTTGTATATTGTATTTCTTTCATATTTATTGATGTATTTTAATTTCAAGGTTATTTTGGCCAGGAATGCAAGGTTCTGCACATGTACTGTGCAGAACTTCAACTTGTGCATTGATTTTTCTGGGTGAGAAATGGCCAAAGGATCCTAACTCTGGCTTTAACATTGATTCCTAAGGGAACCTATGATTCACTTGAAGTTGTTTCACTTAAAGTTGTTTCACTTAAAGTTGCGACCTTCAGTAACGTAACCCCAACTTTAAGTGAGGACTTACCATGCAATGATTTTTTAACAGGAATGGCTAGAGTTTTACAATCTGTGTATAGTAAGTCTTGTGTAATATGAAACTTATTCAATATTAATTGAATACAATTAACTTTAGTTTTAAGTGCACCTCCTGCAACTTGTACATGGTGGAATTGCATCAGTGGATTTCAGGAAACTATTCTAATTCTT
Source organism: Mustelus asterias (assembly GCF_964213995.1). NCBI lineage: Eukaryota > Metazoa > Chordata > Chondrichthyes > Carcharhiniformes > Triakidae > Mustelus > Mustelus asterias. The sequence continues at coordinate 17,011,158 of NC_135813.1, forward strand.
TGTTTGCCATGTAGGTGAATTTCATTAATATGTGGCACAGTGGTTAGCACTGCAGCCTCACAGCGCCAGTGACCTGGGTTCGATTCCCGGCTTGGGTCACCGTCTGTGTGGAGTTTGCACGTTCTCCCCGTGTCTGCATGGGTTTCCTCCCGGGTGCTCCGGTTTCCTACCACAGTCCAGAGATGTGCAGGTTAGGTAGATTGGCCATGCTAAAATTGCCTCTTAGTGTCAGGGGGGGACTAGTTAGGGTAAATGCATGGGGTTATGGGGATGGGACCTGGGTGAGATTGTGGTCGGTGCAGACTCGATGGGCCGAACAGCCTCCTGCACTGTAGGGATTCCATGATTCTATGTGGTGTGTGGCTTGATAGCATTTGTTGAACGAGTCTGCAATGCTTTGTTTAAAATTACAAAATAGAGGATAATTTTGCCACATGATGGGACTTCATGTCCAAGCTGTTCACATTCTTAAAACAAGTTATGGTTTTGATAATATATTCTGTGTGTCTCACTCTGTACTGCAACCTGTTTTCTTTCCCAATGCAGGTGGTTTTACAGGTCAGCCAGGTCGAATCCGTGATGCACAATCCAGGGGATTATATTCTATTAAGTGCTGATAAATATGAGATCAAGGTAAATTCATTTTTAAAGGAAAAACTCTCTGGTAGCTTTTCATTGTTGCTTCAATTTGTGTAGCAGTCCTTGGAGATTGCTGCGCTTCTCTCATATTGTGCACCCCTGAATTGCTATGCTGCAATGGCAGTCATGGCTCGGCCTCATCCCCTGCTGCCACGTCCCCCCACCTCCTCGTGCCCCCGGCCTCTGTGTGCTGCCGCTGCGTCCCCCTCACCTCCTTGTGCTACCGTCACGTCCCCCCCAGTTCCTCGTGCCCTGGCCTCTGTGTGCTGCTACCACATCCCCTGCCCCTCTCCACCTCTTTTAGAGTTCCACTTAAAGTCAAGCTTTCGGTCACCTGTCCTAATGTCTCTCTAAATGACTTGGTGTCAAATTTCATCTAATATTGTTCTTGATAGTTAACTCCATTCAAGATACAAATCATTGCTGACTAGTTATTCGCGAAGATTGTTGAATTATAAATTTGCCCATTTCTTTTCTGATCTTTAGAAAGTGTGAACAGCCATTGTGTGGTTTTCCCTGTATTAATATTTTACTGCTAAATTTAACTGCAAATATGTGGTTTTCTTGACAGAGTTCTAAGAACTCCTGATTCTGCTGTCCTTTGTTACTGATGCGCTTAATAAGTTATGATGGTCTGCTTCATTAGCACAACTTTAAAGGTTGCTTCGCAAACATGCATTGTTTGCTTGTTGCACAAATGTTGCTTATTTGCAACATTTCCTTAAAAGTGATTTACATCATTGAATTTGCATCTGGTTTAATCTGGGAGTGTATACGAAAGGAGTAGTGATGTTCACTTTCATGTCATGAGTTGAAAGTAAGAAGTCTCACAACACCAGGTTAAAGTCCAACAGGTTTATTTGGTAGCAAATACCATAAGCTTTTGGAGCACAGCTCCTTCGTCAGATGGAGTGGATATCCACTCCATCTGACGAAGGAGCTGTGCTCCGAAAGCTTATGGTATTTGCTACCAAATAAACCTGTTGGACTTTAACCTGGTGTTGTGAGACTTCTTACTGTGCTTACCCCAGTCCAACGCCGGCATCTCCACATCATGGGTTGAAAGAGCAGCTTTAGTGGTGGAATAGATTGACCGCAACCTAATCTAAGCTTTGTTCCAATATTTTAGTTTAAAGTTTGTTTATTAGTGTCACAAGTAGGCTCACATTAACACTGCAGTGAAGTTAGTGTGAGAATCCCCTAGTCACCACACTCCGGCACCTGTTCGGGTACACTGAGGGAGAATTTAGCATGGCCAATGCACCGAACCAGGAAGTCTTTCGGACTGTGGGAGGAAACCCACATGGATACAGGGAGAATGTGCAAACTCCACTCTGCCACCATGCCTTCCCAGATTGCATCTACAGTATGTAAGTGAGTTTTGCTGATTTTCAGCCACAGTAATTTGTGGGGGACCTTTATAACATCATATGCCTGGGTGTGGGGGGCGTCCCTCATCACCAAAGAAACCTGTTGACCAGCGTATAACAGCAGCTAAAGATAAGATGACATAGTGAGGGCAAAAAAAGCCATTGCGTGCTTTGCTGCCATTTGAAACTCATGAAATCAAGATTCCACGGAGTAGAACAAAATAAATATATTTTTTAACAGCACAAAATAATGACTTTGTAAAGTTTAATGCTTCTAGTGAAATGTTTGTGTCCTAACCCATCATACGGCACTTCCCACTCTAGCTCTGGTCCTTCACCATAGGTCTAGAAACGTCTTCACCCAAAGAGCGGTGAGCCTGTGGCGTTCTCTACCACGGAAAGCAGCTGAGGCCAAAACATTGTATGTTTTCAAGAAGGAGGTAGATTTAGCTCTTGGGGCTAAAGGGATCAAAGGATATGGCAGCGGGGGGGGGGGGGGGGGAGGAGGAGGAGAGAGAGAGAGAGAATGGGTTACTGAGTTGGATGATCAGCCATAATCATAATGAATGGCGGAACAGGTTCGGAGGGGCAAATGGCCTACTCCTATTTTCTATGTTTCTACGTAAGTCTCATCTTCTACTATCAAGCATTCTTACGTGAGCAAATACTGGTATAGATTTTCCTTCTGCTAATAGTTCGAATATATTTCATTCACATTTCTAGGTTTGGCCAATTGGGAGAGAGGTCAACTGCAAGTGTTTGAAAACTCTTGCTGTGTCAAATAACCGAAGCATATGTCTCCAACCAAGGCTGCAGTTCGATGGCAAGCACATTGTTTGCGCGTCCGATCTAGGATTGTACCAGTGGGACTTTGCAAGTTATGATATTATCAGGTATTGTACCCGGTTGTTTTGATATGTCGAAATTATCAGGGATATTTTTTTATTGCAAGTCCTACTGCCCTGGCGTGGGAGTTAAGTGGTAATGCTGCTCAAACAGCAACCCCAGAAGTTGAGTTTAAAAATCGCCATGGCAGGTTGTGGAATTGGATTAAATAAATCTGCTGAATTGTGGCCTGGTACTAGAAACAAGTGCCCTTGAAAACTGTAATTTTGTCACAAAAAAGCAATGTCCTTTGGGGAAGGGAACATGCCACCACTACTTCAGGCTTACTCCGCATGGTTAATTCAAGTTTTCAGTAGAGGAATGGCAAAATAATTGCAAAGACAACTCATCCTGGGCAACAAACCTGACCTTGCCACTGTTGTTTACACGTAAAAGCGCATTTGCTTGGGCAAGTTACAAATGCTAAAGTTGTTTCGAAAAAGGATTTACTGAAGATAAATAGTAATGTAAAGTAAAATGGAGGGTAAACTACAGCAGGGTCAATGGGGTCAATTTAGAAATGTGGAATAACATTGGTTTGCCATTAAAAGGAAAATGAGCTGCAAGTGGAAAATTTGTGCATCGTCCATTTGGGTGATGAACAGTAATGGTAAAAATTCTGAGTAGTTTACAATAACAGTTTCAAAAATGCACTTTATTACTGCATGTGGCAGACTTCTAGAAAGGGATAACTCATGAGAGAAAATTGTGATGAAGTAGGTACTGAAATTTCAATTTTTCTTCCAGTCTGCAAGTCTTATATTTCGCACAAGCTTTTGTTTTACTTAAAATGGTGGAAATCCTTTTTGGTAATGTTGAGAAGTAGTAGTTTAGTAAATGCAACAAAGAGAGAGAGAGACTGCACAGAAGTTGACCCCAGGGTTGCTGGTTTTCCTGTAATTGTGTGTCACAATTTATGACTGACTTGCATTTACAGGAAAAAAGAACAACCTGATTTTGAGACGGCGTAGAAAATGCAGCTTAGAAACTGGTCATATGACCCAACCAGTCCATGCTGGAGTTCAATGTTCCACTTGGGTCTCTCCCATCCTTTCTCATCTCACTTTATCAGCATAACTCTCCATTCCCTTCTAATGTGCTAATCAAGCTTCCCTTTCAATGCATCTATGCTATTTGTGTCAACTACTTGCTGAGATAGAAATTCCACATTCTCACCACAAAGTTCTTAATCCCCTTTGATTTTTTTTTTGGTGAGCGTGGTCTCAAGTTTTTTTTCTCTCTCTCTGTGCATGGTGGTACAGTGGTTAGCACTGCTGCCTTACAGCGCCAGGGACCCGGGTTCGATTCCCGGCTCGGGTCACTGGCTGTGCGGAGTCTGCGCTCCCTGTGTCCACATGGGTTTCTTCCGGGTGCTCCGGTTTCCTCCCACACTCCGAAAGACATGCTGGTTAGGTGCATTGGCCATGCTAAATTCTCCCTCAGTGTACCCAAATAGGCGCCAGAGTGTAGCAACTCGGGGATTTTCACAGTAACTTCATTGCAGTGTTAATGTAAGCCTACTTGTGACACTAATAAATAAACTTTAAACTCTCTTTCTTTCCACCATGCACGCACACACGTATGCACATAATAAAATTAAGGGAGGGGCAATAACGTTCCATTTCTTCTACCCTATAACCACAACAAGCGTTCTTCAGTTAGCTCGAATATGGTTAGATGGAACATTAAGACCCTCCTTCTCTCACATTATCGGAAAAGAACCTTGAACTGAATAAAAGCCTCAGGTCGCCTGAGTTACCCTGTGGCTTTTGTACGACTTTTCCAACTTGTTTTCTATGTTCATAGGATCATAGAATCCCAACAGTGCAGAAGGAGGTCATTTGGCCCATCAAGCCTGCTCTGACAACAATCCCACCCAGGCCCTATCCCTGTAACCTCATATATTTACCCTGTTAGTCCCCCAAGGGGCAATTTAGCATGGCCAGTCCACCTCAGCTGCACGTCTTTGGAGTGTGGGAGGAAACCGGAGCACCTGGAGGAAACCCACGCAGACACGGGTAGAATGTGCAAACTCCACATAGGCAGCCACCCAAGGCTGGAATTGAACCTGGGTCCCTGGCGTTGTGAGACAGCAGTGCTAGCCACCGTGCTGCCACTGTTGAGATAAGGGAAGTTCTGTGCTTTTCATTTTGGAGTGGAGTTGAAGTCAGGTGCTAGAAATGAAAAACCAGCGTTGACTTGTGTTTCTTCATTACCTTTGGTTCCAGTCACAGGCGCTGTTCCCCAGCCATCAGCTCTACCTCTCTTCCAGACTTCTGTCTGAAGCTAATGTATTTGAGCAGAATGGTGCTGCCTCTCCCATCATCTCATTATTGCCCATCTCTACCCAGCTTCAACTCCCCTACTGAAACCCTTGTTCATGCCTCTGTTGCCTCTAGACTGATCTAATTCCAGTGCTCTCCTGCCAGCCTCAGAAGCACCCTGTCTTAGCTTGATCATCAAAAAATTGTCGTTCGTATTCCATCTTGCACCAAGTCCAGTTACCCATTGCCCCAGCATTCACTGACTGATATTAACTCCTGGTGTGGCAACTCACCAATTTTCTTTTCATCCTTGTTTCCAAGATTTTGCCCTTTCCTATCTTTGTAAGCTCCAACAGCCCTTGGATCTCTGCACTCCTCAAATCTTGGTGTCTTGAACATCTCCAGCTTTATTACCCTTCATTGGTGGTTGTGCCTTCAGCTGTCTAGACCCTAAACTTTGGAATTATCTCACTAAACCTCTTCACTTGTGTTTATCTTTCCTCCTCTTAAGACTCCATAAAACCGACTTCTTTGACCAAGTTTGTAGGTCACCTGTCCTAATACCTGCTTATGTGACTTGGTTTCAAATTCTCCTGGGAAATGCCTTGGGATGTTTCTCTACATAAAGGTGCTATGTAAATGTACATTGGTGTTGACTGCAGTAACTTGTCAGAGACAAGTTTTTAAAAAAAATCATTTGTGGGACTTGGGTGTCGCTGGCTGGCCAGCATTTATTGCCCATCCCTAGTTGCCCGAGGGTAGTTGAGAGTCAACCACATTGCTCTGGCTCTAGAGTCACGTGTAGGCCAGACCAGGTTAGGATGGCAGATTTCCTTCCCGAAAGAACATTAGTGAACCCAGGTGGGTTTTTCCGACAATCGACAATGGTTTCGTGGTCAGCAGTAGATTCTTAATTCCAGATATTTTTTATTGAATTCAAATTCCACCACCTGCCATGGCAGGATTCGAACCCGCAACATTAGCTAAGTTTCTGGATTAATAGTCTAATGATAATACCACTAGGCAATCGCGTCCCCTTAAATTTGTAAAGTTGTTCATTTCCTTTTAGATCCTTTGGGGACACTCGGGTACTAACTGACCTGTTCTGCATTTTTTATTGTATTAACATTCGTTGCATTTAGTTATGGCTTCACCTATCTGTGTTTTGCTTGACAGAGTCATTAGAACTCCTGATTCTACGAACCTTTCCTTGCTGAGCCTGGGGGAAGTCTTTGCTCTGCTGTTTGACAGCCATTATCTGTACATAATGGACCTAAGGACAGAGAAGCTAGTCGGTCGCTGGCCTCTGCCTGCGTACAGGAAATCCAAGAGAGGCTCAAGTTTCCTGGCCGGGGAGACGGCGTGGCTGAACGGACTCAATGGCACGAACGACACCGGCCTGGTTTTTGCCACGAGCATGCCGGACCATAGTATTCATTTGGTTCTGTGGAAGGAAAACGGATGAAGGAAAAATGCCGAAATTGTTGGGCATGAACTGCTTTGTGCTGCTGTCCCTGAGGATACTTCTGAGAATGCAAAACCTTGGCATCAACCAAAGTCGTGCAGACCTGGCATTCTCGTGTGTACAGTGCGGTTAATTGCCTTTTTATTTTTATTTTTTAAAAAAAGAAAAGTCAAATGAAACCAGCATGTTGAAAATTATTTTTTCAGCTTAAATCCGTTTGCTTGCAAATTGATGTACCAATACAGGGACGGGGGGGGGGGGGGGGGGGGTGTGTGGGGGAAGAAGGAAAACAAAACAGTAATACTGTTTAATTTTACATGGCACTGTTTAGAAATTTATTATGAGCCAAGGGTTGAAAATTATGCTTGATGAGCAAAGTTCAATGTAATTAATCTATTGTTTGCAGTATTCTGAACATTCCCTGAATGCCTTCATTTCTTCTGCACCTGACAATATGGAACACTTTACTATTTTATATATAAATATTTCCATTCAGGACTTTGCCTTAATGCTTTTAGTAGTGGTTGCTCTCAAAGAACATGTTTATAGAACATAAGTAGGTACTTTAAATTTATCCACATTTTATATTTTGGTATAGTCAGTATTTACAATGATATTTTTATTGAAATTTGCCCATGTTGTCAGAGTTGTTAATTATCTTCAATATATTCTTTCTGAAAAAGTAGTTGGGAATTTACTTGGTCGCTTTGCTCATTGTAAGTCTACAAATGTGAAACCTTTACCACAAAGCAGTGTAAGGCACAAGATATTCCCCTTGCACGTGAGATTGTTCAGTTTAACGTTTATTTATTAGTGTCACAAGTAGGCTTACATTAACACTGCAATTAAGTTATTGTGAAAATCCTCCAGCGCCTGTTCGGGTACACTTGAGGAGAATTTAGCATAGCCAATGCACCTAACCAGCACATCTTTCAGACTGAGAGGGGAAACCAGAGCACCTAGAGGAAAGCCATGCAGAGAGGAGAGCGTAGAGACTCCGCACAGACAGCGACCCAAGTCGGCATTCAAACCTGGGTCCTTAACGCTGTGAGGCAGCAGTGCTAACCACTGTGCCGCCCTGGATTGTTAGAATGGATACAGCTTTCGCAGTGTCGCTGTGAAGACATGAGGCCGAGGGGGGAGGGGAGGTAGATTGGGAAGAAGTGGAGTGGGGTACCACATTTATCCCTCCCTCAAGACTTGGGCGCCTGCCAGCCTAGCAGTGAATGTCGAGACCAGGAGCTGCTGAAAAGGTTTCAGCCAGGCAGAGAGCAAGAGTAGGCCGTTCAGTAAGATTGGCTATCTACATCTCCCTGCCATGGCTTTATCTCCACTCAGGTGGATCTACAATGCGCTGGCCCAAGAGGGAGTTGTGGGTAAGAGCATCTGCACATTCAATACTGAAGTAAACTGTGGGGGTGGCGGGGGGGGGGGGGGGGGGTTACGGTCGGGTGTGTGTATGCGTCGCATACCCTGTTATCACTGCCAATGAAAACGGGGCATTTGGCGCTCAGCCAAATCTCCATTCATACCAACGGAACTAGAGAATACCAGCCACGGGCAAAGTCAAAGAATTCCAGCCACTGTTTATACACACCCTTGCAGTTTGCTTCAATACTGAGGGTGCAGATGCTGCAAACAATATATACGCTTTCAGATGCAGGAAAGCTCACTTTTATTCCAGTCCGTTAAGGTGCTTATCTCTGGTGTCAGATTGGCATCATAACATCTCCATGGTGATGCTTACACTAAGTGGCAACACTGTCGAAGGATTGCACAGGAACATGTGGCTAAAACATTGAAAGCAGCCTGAAAGGAATAGGTGTGATCATTATCCTTTGAAGGGGGAGTATTGTCCCATCTTTATGCTTGTAGGAGATGAAGCAGAATGACAGAGCAGGTCCAGTGAAGAGCTCCCCTTTTAGTTATGAAGTACTGCGTACTCATTGTAGATGGTTTTAAACAGTATTTTTTAACCTCTTCAACAGATCAACCTCTTGCTGCCTGACACAACCTCGGACCATCTGATACACATGCAATGATGCACTTGGTTAAGGGGGTGCAGCCTCCTTTGTTTTTATGTAGCCCGTAAGGATTTATTGGTATTTAATTTCATCCATACTTCAAACGCTAAATATTTAATTGACGTCTATTTACATGGGAGGGTTCAACTTTTTCAAATGCAGCTGAAAATATTCCAGTGAATTACTTGATGTATTATTGTCGCATGTATTGGGATACAGTGAAAAGTACTGTTTCTTGCTATACAGGCAAAGCATACCGATCATAAGAGAAGGAAAGGAGAGAGTGCAGAATGTAGTGTTGCAGTCAGAGCTAGGGTGTAGAGAAAGAACAACTTAATATAAGTAGGTCCATTCAAATGTCTGACGGCAGGGAAGAAGCTGTTCTTGAATTGGTTGGTACGTGACCTCGGGTCTCTTAAAGGCTAGTGCAATGTTATCTTGTCTGTTGTAAGTGCAATGATCTGAAAGTTATTGCTGCTGGATTTTTGCGCTCCTGCCAGTTGTCTATTTTTGTATGTGCATGTAGGTTTAAGGTCCAAGGTTTAAAGGAGACGTACACGGCAAGTGTTTTACACGGAGGGTGGTGAGTGCCTGGAAACCGCTGCCGGGGGCGGTAGTGGATGCAGATACGATAGTGACTTTTCAGGGGCGTCTAGACAAATACACGAATAGGATGGGAATGGAGGGATATGGTCCCTGGAAAGGTAGAGGGTTTTAGTTCAGTCGGGCAGCATGGTCAGTCCAGGCTTGGAGGGCCGAAGGCCTGTTCCTGTGCTGTAATTTTCTTTGTTCTTTGTAAAGAGGTATATCGATAATGTGGTTCAAATCCCAGAATGACATTGATCAGGTAAATTCTCCTGACATTATCTGGTTCTGAGGGATGTTAATTTGTAGCAATGACTTCATGAAAGTGAAATCATCCTATTTTTGTTAAGTATCTTCTTTTCCCCGCAAGAATTTCCTACGAACAGATTTTGGGTATTGCTGCGAAAGGGGGCATTTTTTATTTGGTCAACTTTTCATCTTGCACTCATCAGGACAATTCACAAGGATGCCAAATTTTAAAAAAAATCGCCATAGTCCCAGATGATCATAGGCTGCTCCCTCTCTCTATTGAGGGGGAGAGCTGACTGGTGGTGATTTAACCTAACCCACCTCAGGCAAGGGGCAAGGTTGAGAAGATGGGGCCTTCATGACTAACCTCCGTTGGTGTGGGAATCAAACCCACTGTGTTGACGTTGCTCTGCATCATGAGCCAGTTGTCCAGCCAACTGAGCTAAGCCGACCCCCTGCAAAATACCTTTGGTATTCTTGTACAATATTCTGATGAGTGCAAGATGATAAACTTTGACAATGTCTCTCTCTTTCAGCAATACTCCAGTTCTATACTACCAAATGGGTGGCATGGTGGCACAGTGGTTAGCACTGCTGCCTCAGTGCCAGGGACCTGGGTTCAGTTCTGGCCTCTGATCACTGTCTGTGTAGAATTTGCACGTTCTCCCCGTGTCTGCGTGGGTTTCCTCCCGGGTGCTCCGGTTTCCTCCCACAGTCCAAATTTGTGCTGGTTAGGTTGATTTGTCATGGTAAATTGACCCTAGTGTCGGGGGTTAGCGAGGTAAATATGTGGGAATAGGGCCTGGGTGGGATTGTGGTCGGTGCAGGCTTGATGGGCTGAATGGCCTCCTTCTGCACTGTAGGGATTCTATGATGCCTTGAAATGACTACACGTAGATTTTTGGAAATCCTGAAAGACGATCCAAGATCAGACTCGAAACGTTGGCTCCATTCTCTCTCCACAGAGGTTGTCAGATCTGCTGAGATTTTCCAGCATTTTCTGTTCTTGTTTCAGATTCCAGCATCCGCAGTATGTTGCTTTTATCTTCATGGTAAGTGTTTGGAATGCTTAATTTAGTCATATTTTTGATTCAAATGTAAACACGTGTGCAGGTGGAGTAATTCATTTAAAAAAAAATCTTGTGTTGCAACCAATTAATTGATTCAGCAGTTTGAAGGTTGGTCTTTGAATGCTCCAGAAAACATTTGAGAGGAAGGTGTGCAAAAAATATGAAAGCTGCATCCTCCATTTATCTTAATTGAAACAATAATATTTGATGTGTTAGAGGTGGAAGTTTTTAGTGTACAAGCAATACTTCATAATTTCTAAACTGTAATATTAATTTATATTAAATGTATGGATTTAATTAGCAAGGGTGGAACGTGATGCTAATTATAAACTATTTAATTATTGCCAATATCTATTCATCCTGTGATATTGGAATAGTGATGTCCTAATGGGAAAGTTACTGGGAGGGCGGCACGGTAGCACAGTGGTTAGCACTGCTGCTTCACAGCTCCAGGGTCCTGGGTTCGATTCCCGGCTTGGGTCACTGTCTGTGTGGAGTTTGCACATTCTCCTCGTGTCTGCGTGGGTTTCCTCTGGGTGCTCCGGTTTCCTCCCACAGTCCAAAGATGTGCAGGTTAGGTTGATTGGCCATGCTAAAATTGCCCCTTAGTGTCTGGAGATGCGTAGGTTAGAGGGATTAGCGGGTAATATGTGTAGGGATATGGGAGTAGGGCCTGGGTGGGATTGTGGTCGGTGCAGACTTGATGGGCCGAATGGCCTGTTTCTGCACTGTAGGGTTTCTATGATTACAGTAGCTATGGTATATTTCCTGTAGAGTGGTGAGCTGTGGTTTATAAACTTTCACAAGCCAATAATTGCAACGGAAATGTGTGTGTAAAATTAAATCTTACATGTGTGTAAGATTAAATCTTTGTGGGCGGTACAGTGGTTATCATTGTTGCCTCACAGCACCAGGGACCCGGGTTCAATTCCCCACTTGGGTCACCGTCTGTGTGGAGTTTGCACATTCTCCCTGTGTCTGTGTGGATTTCCTCCAGGTGCTCCGGTTTCCTCCCACACTCCAAAGATGTGCAGGTTAGGTGGATTGGCCGTGCTAAATTGCTCCTTAATGTCAGGGGGACTAGTGAGGGGAAATGCATGGGGATAGGGCCTGGGTGGGATTGTGGTCGGTGCAGACTCAATGGGCCAAATGGCCTCCTGCACTGTGGGATTCTATGATGTCAGACCCTTAACTAATTATAATGAAGCTTAGTTAAGTCCTTATTTTGGCACGACTAATTTAGATTGACAAAAGCAATTAAAATGCAAATTCGACGATCACCACCACCTCTTGTTCTCCTCTGAGTATTAGTAATTAGTTATATTGGCATCTGCCTAAACATTCGAATCCCATGAATCTTCATAAATCTGTTGTCACTCAGGTAATATAAAAAGATGCTCCAGACCAAATAAAAGTTTCATGGGCACACAATGCAAAAATTGACATGCTGACTCTTTAAAACATTTGTTCATGGGGAGGAAAAAAAAATCAGCATTCCCTACTTGCCCTTGAGAGGGTTTTGAGCTGCTGTCTTAAGCTGCTGCAGTCCATCTGGTGCAGGTACCCCACTGTTACTAGGAAAGAGCAGTGAATTAATGGAAGTATAATTCAGAGTCAGGAGGGGAACGTGGAGATGGTTTTCCAGTATGTCTGCTGCCCTCGACCTCCTAGGTAACAAGAGCTGTGTTTGGAAGCTGATTTCAAAGCAGAATGGGCAAACTGCTGCAGTGGACTTTGGATATGGAGTGCACTGCTGCCACCGTGCACCCATAGTGAAGGGAGTAAATGTTTATGGCCACTGAGATCTGGCTACTGCTTCCAGGATTGTGTTGGGCTTTTTGTGTGCACGTGCACGTTGTCCTGATCCATGTAAGTGGAGAAAGTCCCATCATGTTTCTTACGTATGCCCCTGGCACTTATCTTAATTACCATTTCACAGCTCAAATCTGAATGTTGTCCAGGTCTTGCAGCTAATGGAGACAGATTGCTTCAGTATCTGAAGAGTCATGAATGGTACTGAAAATTGCAATCATCTGCAAACATCCCCACTGAGGAGGGCAGATCATGGACGAAGCAGCTGAAGATTGCTGTGCCTCGGATACCACCTTGAGGAACTCCTACAGTGACGTCCTGGGATTGAGATGACCTGTCTGAGTTGACATCCAAGAGCTACTCAACTATCTTCCTTTTATAGGAGACTTCAACCACTGGAGAATGTTCCTTGTGTTTCTGTTGACTTCAGTGTCGTTTGGGCTCGTCGATGCCATAACACGGTCTAATACTGCCTTGGTATTAAGGGATGCCTTGCTCACTACGTCTCAGGAATTCAGCTCCTTTGCCCATGTTTGGGCTGGAGCTGAGTGATACCATGAAGGTGGCAAGACTGAGCGAGGCACAATGTCTGCAATACCGTTCACTCCTCCTGAACGACTACTTGAAACCTTCAGGCATTTTTGCTACCTGTATTTGTATTGTTCCCTTGAGGTTATACATGTGGTGCAGTTCTCAGAATGTAGTTTACACACACTAATAAATAAAAGCAGTTCAAACAGATGTGAATGAGAGGCGAGGAATGACAGTATCGTATTACAGATAAAACCAGGAGAGAGGAAACAAATGCTGCATGGCAAACATTGATGTACAACAATACAATTATAATCAAATTCTAGCAGTTAATAGCTGTCTAAATGTAGGACTATTTGTTTTTGTACATATTGATGAAATTTTTCTTCCTATTAACCACAAATTGGAATCAGTTGAAAGAAGTTTGCAAAGGGAAAAGCCCATTTGTATTTAAGATTTTTTCAAAAATTATACACGGTGACTTTTAACTTTATTTTAAATTCAAGCGATGGAAGATGAAGCAAGGAATGATGTGTATTGTGAGCAAATGGCTTGTTAATCCCAAAAAGCTTATTGTAGATCCTTGATCTGAGTCAAACTTCTGTTTATTCAATTTTAATCCCCAAGCAACCTTAGTAAAATTCTCATGGCTGTTCACTGATTTTCGGTTTTAAAAATTGTTCCGTTACAATAAAGCAGCTTAAGAATAAAAACAGACATTTAAAAAAAAAAATTAGGCAGCAGTTATTACACACAGCTCCTTGGTCGACAACTGTGCTCCTCGCAGTGTAGGTCAGTCTTTGTAGTTTCACCAATGCTAAAACTGTGCCTAATGTCTGCGGTTGGTGCCATAAATTAGGAGCAGTTGTTCACTTCCTCTTTCAGGACATACCAAAATCATTTTGGGGTCACGTAGTAAGCTTCAAAAAAAAAGTGCTTCAGTATTCAACGTTGGCAGTTGATGCACAGATTTCTCCTCATCGGATCGTATTTTTTAAATTTTGTTTTTCCTTCACGTAAAAGTTTTATTTCCCATTTGCTTGGGTTGGCACTTTGATCACATCATGTGTACTGGATCCAAGTAAGGCTAGAGATGGATGATTTTAAAAAATTCATTCATGGCATATGGGTGTCACTGGCCAGCCCAACATATCGCCCATCCCTATTTGCCCTTAAAATGCACTCTGTTACAGGTCACCCAAGTTGCTGTGGATCTGAAGTCATTGGGCATTTTGCATGCTAATGTGCATTTGAAGCACCATCAACATAATATTGAATTCTTCACCTTTGGCTTGGCTGCCCTGTAGACTGCGAAATGAAGGTGAGACTGGGTGACTCTTCATACAAGAGGATAAGGGAAATAATCACCATCCACTGCAACAGTTGTGCTGTGGTGGGACCTGTAGGAATATAACACAGGTGCAGGAGAAGTTGGAGAGCAAAAGAGAAGTGATTCTGCATATTGAATCCGTTAAGAGATGTAGAGCTGGTGAAACCAATTTGAACATTGGTGTACAGGTACTTGGTGAGTGTCACTTGACAACACAGTGTGGGTGATTCCTTCCATCGCTTTACTGACCATTGAGAAAAGACTGGCAGATACATTGGATGTGTAATTTTTGTCAACCGGTCACATGGCAAAATCAGACCTGGGCAAGGTTTCATCCTTGCTGCCTAGATTCCAGTATTGTTGTTGGACTGTAACTCCTGACTTGAGTTACAGGTAGTTGTGGAGCACAGCATTGCAGCTGGGATGTCAGTTGGGGTTGGAGGTTGAGGTTGGGGTGGGGGTGTTAGCTTTGGCTGTGTCCACTGATCAGTTACCACCTCCTTAGTAACCATTAATTGATATCCACTCCATGTTCGTTCCCTTATTATGCACACCATACCAAGGACTACAGGAACAGGCCCTTTGACCCACCAAGCCTGACATCTGACCAAAGACCTTTTGCCACTCCCTCAGTGGTACATGTCCCTCTATTCCCTGCCTGTTCATGTATCCTAACTGGTGTTAATTGTGAAAAAAGGTATTCACATGGCAAAATCACATTATGATAGCTCAGCACTTTAATGTAAAGCAAAAAATTGCTATAATAACTAAGGAGCAGGAGTAGGCATCTTGTACACACCACAAAAATAGTAATGAAGTACAAAACCAAGACTACGCTTTACAAAGTACCAAATGACCCCCCAACCCCGTCGTCCAAACAAAAACACATTTTGGGAAAAACGAGCAGAGTATTTGCAATCGCAGGAAAGCTTTTTGAAACAGCAATTTGTTTATTGAGTAAGTGAAACTGCGTCATCAATGTAACAAGCTGACAAAACAGCAACTTGATACAAGCCTGAGGTAACAAATAATTTAGCAAAGGACATCCATTTGGGCAGTCTGAGTTCAGTAGTTAAAACAGATTAGCTTAGCAGTTGTAGAAACAAACACGTTGACACAAATGGCATGCGAATAACCTTCATCTGTCACCAAGTTTATTTTTTTCCTCTCTCGGAGCTATAGGAAAATCCTAATACTATCCGAATGTGTAAAAACTTACAGTTGCAACGTCTGCTGATCCAGCACTTGCCTCAACTAAACTAATGTGCTTTTTATTTAGCACTTTTACAGAGGTCAAACCCATTGCATTCAAGCAAACCTGACAGTCAGTGTGTGTGCACACCTCAGTCAATGTTTGTGTATAAAAAGGTGATGTTGGCAGCAGTCCCCACACTATCAACACTAAACATGAATTCACGTTGAGCGGGTGTGGTGGAGCTGGAGTGAACTCGAGTTGTCTGGCCACGCTTGGGCGAGTCATGGAACCTCCAAAGCAGGAAAGCAAAGAGCAACCAACCACACTGATATTTAGTGAACTGAAGACAAATAAAAATCTGAATTCAAGTGTCAACAGATATCTTGAAGAGAAGATAAAACTCTGGATTATAATTGAACTCAGCAGAAGTGTGACATTTGTAATATTTTTTTTAAAAATGGTTTCAACAATTCAACATTCATAGAATCCTTACAGTGCAGAAGGTGGCCATTCAGCCCATCAAGTCTGTACCGACAAACAATCTCACCCAGGCAGTAACCCCATGTATTTACCCTGCTAATTCCCTGACACTAAGGGGGCGATCTAGCGCAGCTAATCCACCTAACCTGCACATCTTTGGACTGTGGGAGGAAACGGGAGCACCCAGAGTTTCCCATGTAGACCTGGGGAGAACGTGCAAACTCCACACAGTCACCCAAGGCCAGAATTGAAACCGGGTCCCTGGCATTCTGAGGCAGCAGTGCTAACCACTCTGTCACCGTGCCGCTGCTTGTTTAAAATAGAATTTGGATTCCCCACACATTTACCGTGGCTAATCTCCCTAACCTACACATCTTTGGACGCTAAGGGGGAATTTAGCACAGCCAATCCACCTAACCTGCTGATCTTTGGATAGTGGGAGGAAACCAGAGCACTCGGAGGAAGTCCATGCAGGCATGGGGTGAATGTGCAAACGCCACACAGTCACCCGAGGCCGGAATTGAACCCGAGTCCCTGGCGCTGTGAGGCAGCAGTGCTAACCACTGTGTTGCCTTGAGCTTAGGAAAAGAGCACTTTGAACATCCACTAGACCAACCTCCCATGTTCTAAGAGAAACTGATGTTAACAGTGTTACAGTTCATGGAAGAAAAATGACTGAGTGTTTAATGATATCAAGTCATTTTCTCCCCTATGTGACCTATAACTTTTATCTGGGAATTCCATAGTTTTCCTATGACAGAGGTGGTCATGCCACCTGTTAGTCCAGTTGCACCTTGGCACAAAACAAAGGGCTTCAGATATTGTACCAATCTGAGGGTAGATGTTGGCATGAAAATGGGCATGGGGTTGCGGTGGCGAATCAGAAAATAGGGCAACTAAGCCCGACACATGATTTGTGCTTGATTTCTCTCGTTCGTTAGTACACATTCCATATTAAGTGCAAATTTCAAACCTCTGAAACAGACCTGGTCTTCCCTATCAATCCTATGTTGAATAAAGCAAGCTCTTTTGTGTGTTGGAGCTCTGAAAGGGGAATATGCTGTGGAGTTGTTCCGTGGCAAGGCTCTAAGCATCATTTTAATGCTTTGCCATTTTCATTCAAATTTTCAGCTCGTATAAATTTGGCGGGGGAGGGAGCGACGTGGGGGGGTGAAATTCTATGGGGATGCCAATTTTTATTTCCCCTCGTTACAGTAAGTTTGATCGTCGATATTATTGTCTGCAAACTTACTGAGAATGAAACTGGAAGTGGTGTGTGTTTGGTACATCAACAGAACAGGAACAGGTGGGGATAATAAGGGGCCACAAACAACATGACTGTAATGAATTCCCACAAGAGCTCAGTGAGTCACGAGGCTCGAAATAAAAGGTCAAGTTAGTGCGAGGGGTTAAAGGAAACTCCAACCCAAATGCAGGACTTCATGGGTTGAAGAATGAAAGCCAAATACTGTCCATAATATTTGCAGGATGGGTACGTTTCGGATTCAGCAGTAGTTTAAGTTTATTTTATTAGTGTCACAAGTAGGCTTACATTAACACTGCAATGAAGTTACTGTGAAAATCCCCCAGTTGCCACACTCCGGCGCCTGTTCGGGCACACTGAGGGAGAATTTAACATGGCCAATTCACCTAATCAGTACGCCTTTCAGACTGTGGGAGAAAACCGGAGCACCCGGAGGAAACCCACGCAGACACTGGGAGAACGTGCAGACTCCACACAGACAGTGACTCAAGCCGGGAATCGAACCTGCATCCCCGGCGCTGTGAGGCAGCAGTGCTAGCCACTGTGCCGCCAAGTTGACAAATGGCAAACTATTTCCAAACTGAAAGTAAAACCTCTTCTGCTTGTTGATGGGTATTTTTTGGGAATTTCCTGAACCACACTTGGAAATACGGAGCAACCTAGCCACCATCTGCATCCCCGTTCCACCAATCACAGCCAGGGGTGCAGACAGTTCATTCATTAATTCATCAGCTAAAACTGGCACACGGATACTTGTGTACATGTGTGTGGATACTTGTGTACATCACCAGGCTGCACAGGCCACTGGTGAATTTGGTTTTGACTTGCCCTTGAGGCTCCAGCTACAATTAGAGGACTGCAACCCTCTGGTGAACTGTTTCCAATCCCCCCTCTTAATCCAGCAACCGTCACAGCAGCTCCGGATAACCTGCGCTCCAGCACTCCCACCAGTGAGGAAGCAACTGTTTCATTCTCTTCAAAAGACTGCAGCTGACTGGGGCCCAGGTATATGGGGAAATCACAGGTGCTAACCTGTGGGCAACACCAAAAGCGGCTGTGTATTTTGATTCCCTAGAGTATTCCCGAGTTAATTCCGTAGTTACAACAGAATCTTTTGCCTCCGTAAAGAGAAACTTTCGGACTCTGGTGCAGAAAAATCTGAGCAATCCTACATCTCTCATCAGAGGTGTTGCCAGTCAATGCAATCTGACGGAGGCGATTAAACCTGTGTCCAAAACAAGTGCTTGACAACAACTGTCTCCTCTAGATAGGACCAGAACTAGAGGCTTAGTTTTCGCACAGATCTAACCACTTTAGCTTGCCTGAAAGATAGTTCACAATAAATTAATTCAGTGTGGCCGAAACAGAATACACTTTATGTGGAAACCATGAGATACAGTTCAACACACAGTGGCACAGAGTATTTTACAGGTTATAACAGGTTCAGATAATGTTGCAAAACCATTCAAGTTTCATTCATGTTGAAGTTGGGTTCTGTTACATACCCTGGCTGTATATTAACTACCATATTCAACCTTTTAAATAATACCACGACAATGTGAGGGCCCATCATACATTACATTACATACCTATTGCAACATTTATGCAGAAGTCATTCGAAATAGTTAATTAGAAACTGAAGGTGTCTTTAGGGGTGCTGGAATCAAGTTGCATGGCAAAAAATAAAATGATGCACGTTATCCAAATATGTTTCACTTGAGTTGTCCACAACAGAATTATAACTGGCGTAACCTGGTGATGTGACGCCCCCCGAATCCAGCACGGTAAAGCTTTGGATCGATCGTCCAATGCTTCCTTTGCCCGGCAGTGTTGTGTGAACAGAATGTTTCTCCCTCGGGGAGGTTTCATCCCTGCGTGGCTCTGTTGAACCTCCCAGTGGCCAGTTAGAGATTGGTACTGCCAAAGAGTTTGGAGCAGAAAAAAATAACACACACATACACAACTTTGAAATACTGTCTGGCATGGAGGTGGGTTGCGTTTGGCAAAGCAAGAGTTAGATTGGTTGGGGAGGGGAGGGGGGGGTGGATTAAAGATAAAAAATAAATTGGTTTGGGAAGGGTGTGAACTGAGAGGCTTGCTCGAATGTCACAATGGATTCAAACTCCACCAGCTGGAGAAGATCGCGAGAACAATCTAAGAACTATCCACCAATGCAGACAATAGTGAGGCATTCTCAGTGCCAGACAAGTTCAGTGCACTTAATTTAAAAAAAAAGAACTCTCTTCACTGATTTACTGTTCTAAATGCCACTCAATGCAGCCGGTTAACACTGTCAGTAGTACGTTTTGTGCATAAGAAAGTTAATACCCAACATGGGCTAAAAATTGTTCCGTTACAATAAAGCAGCTTAAGAATAAAAACAGACATTTAAAAAAAAAAATCAGGCAGCAGTTATTACGCACAGTTCCTTGGTCGACAACTGTGCTCCTCGCAGTGTGGGTCAGTCTTTGTAGTTTCACCAATGCTAAAACTGTGCCTAATGTCTGCGGTTGGTGCCATAAATTAGGAGCAGTTGTTCACTTCCTCTTTCAGGACATACCAAAATCATTTCGGGGTCACGTAGTAAGCTTCAAAAAAAAGTGCTTCAGTATTCAACGCTGGCAGTTGATGCACAGATTTCTCCTCATCGGATCGTATTTTTTAAACTTTGTTTTTCCTTCACGTAAAAGTTTTATTTCCCATTTGCTTGGGTTGGCACTTTGATCACATCATGTGTACTGGATCCATATGTTCACTCAAACGACATAAGGTTAGTGGGTATCTGAAAAGGAGGGGAAGCACATGAACGAAGAACATTACAGCGCAGGAACAGGCGCTTCGGCCCTCCAAGCCTGCTGCCCGTCTGAACCAAAACCCCCTTACCCTTCCGGGGACCATATCCCTCGATTCCCATCCTATTCATGCGTTTGTCCAGACGCCCCTTAAAAGTCACTATCGTGTCTGCTTCCACCACCTCCCCCGGCAGCGAGTTCCAGGCACCCACCACCACCTTCTGTGTAAAAAACTTGCCTCATACATCTCCTTTAAACCTAGCCCCTCGCACCTTAAACCTATGCTCCCTCATAATTGACTCTTCCACCCTAGGAAAAAGCTTCTGACTATCCACTCTGTCCATGCCCCTCATAATCTTGTAGACTTCTATCAGGTCGCCCCTCAACCTCCGTCATTCCAGTGAGAACAAACCAAGTTTCTCCAACCTCTCCTCATAGCTCATGCCCTATATAGCAGGCAACATCCTGGTAAATCTTTTCTGTACCCTTTCCAAAGCCTCCACATCCTTCTGGTGTTGCGGCAACCAGAACTGAACATTATATTCCAAGTGCGGCCTAACCAAGGTTCTATAAAGCTGCAACATGACTTGCCAATTTTTAAACTCAACGCCCCGGCTGATGAAGGCAAACATGCCATAGACCTTCTTGACTACCTTATCTACCTGCGTTGCCACTTTCAGTGACCTGTGTACCTGTACACCCAGATCCCTCTGCCTATCAATACTCTGACTGCCATTTACTGTATATTATATATAACTGTATGAGTCAATGGCCATCTGTGGTTACAGAGTCGTAGGCCGGAAGGTTACCACCTCGCCCGCCATGTAATCGGAGCAGGCGAAGGGTGGACGATGGAAATGTCTGTTGACCTTGGGCAGGATTTTATGGTTATGGAACAAGGGAGGCCGTAAAATCCCGCCCATAGAGTTTTACAGCACAGAAAGAAGCCCTTTGGCCCATCATATCTGTGCCAGCCATCAAGCAACTATCTATTCTAATCCCATTTTCCAGCACTTGGTCCGTAGCGATAAGACCATAAGATATAGGAGCAGAATTAGGCCATTCGGCTCATTGAGTCTGCTCTGCCATTCAGTCATGGCTAATAGGTTTCTCAACCCCATTCTCCTGCCTTTTCCCCATAACCTTTGATCCCCTTACCAATCAAGAGCCTATTTATCTCAGTCTTAAATACACTCAATGACCAGGCCTCCACAGCCTTCTGTGGCAATAAATTCCATAGATTCACCACCTTCTGGCTGAAAAAATTCCTCCTCATCTCGGTTCTAAAGTGTATAAGATTTTGATGGGTATAGATAGAGTGAATGCAAGCAGGCTTTTTCCACTGAGGCTAGGGGAGAAAAAAACCAGAGGGCATGGGTTAAGGGTGAAAGGAGAAAAGTTTAAAGGGAATATTAGGGGGGGCTTCTTCACGCAGAGAGTGGTGGGAGTGTGGAACGAGCTGCCGGATAAAGTGGTAAATGCGGGGTCACTTTTAACATTTAAGAAAAACTTGGACGGGTTCATGGATGAGAGGGGTGTGGAGGGATATGGTCCAAGTGCAGGTCAGTGGGACTAGGCATAAAATGGTTCGGCACAGACAAGAAGGGCCAAAAGGCCTGTTTCTGAGCTGTAATTTTCTATGGTTCTATGGTTGTCCCTTTATTCTGAGGTTGTGCCCTTGGATCCTAGTCTCTCCGACTAATGGAAACATCTTTCCACTCTAACGTCCATTCTATCTAGGCCTTTCAGTGCTCTTAAGCTTCAATGAGATCCCCCCTCATCCTTCTAAATTCCATCAAGTACAGACCCAGAGTCCTCAAACGCTCCTCATATGTCAAGCTATGTATGCTGTGGCGTTTTGAGTGCTCATCCAAATGCTTCTTAAATGTTGTGGGGGTTCTTGCCTCCATCATCCTTTCGGGCAGTGAGTTCCAGATGGTTCTGCTGCCTCCTGACACACTTGCTGGAGTATTACCGCCTTGCCCGCCCAAGGCTCGTAAGATCCCGCCTGAGGGCCAATGGAGAATGCCGTTCTGTGAGCCTCGCCCGGCCCGATTCTGGGGTGGGGCGTGCCGGTAAAATTCTGGCCACTATTTACATTAAGTGCACCACCTCCTCAAGCCAACTGAATCGGTGGAAGCTTGGACACAAACAAGTCACCAAACATGCTTCTGAGTGAAGGTGACTGCAAAGGTAAAGTGGCTACAATGGGTAATACACGCCATTGGGAGCTGCGAGTTCACCCTTAGCCTGCAATGCAACTTTAACATTACTATTCTATGTGTTAGTTTTTGAATCCACCCTATGACCGTGATACCCTCATATAAATAAGGCACAAATAAAAAACAAAGGAAAGTACAACACAGCAACAGGCCCTTCGGCCCTCCAAGCCCGTGCCGATCATGATGCCTTAACGAAACTAAAAAAAAACCCTTCTGCCCTTATTCAGTCCGTATCCCTCTATTCCCTCCCTATTCATATACCTATCCAGATGCCTCTTAAAATGTTGCTAATGTACTTGCTTCCACCACCTCCTCTGGCAGCGCATTCCAGGCACCCACCACTCTCTGCATGAAAACCTCCCCCGCACATCTCCCTTAAACTTTCCCCCTCTCACCTTGAACCTGTGCCCCCTTGTAATTCACACTTCCACCCTGGGGAAAAACCTCTGACTATCTCAACGTCGACTTTGCTTTACTCAAATCAAAGGAACACATCTCGCTCAATAGCATTTGACAGGTGAAATAACAATAGTCACACGTGGAATGGTAACATGCTCTCCCTGGAGTCTGATGCATGAATTTTGAACCAAAAATGGGGCAACTGGGCACATTAAACAACCACATTAATTCCCTTAAATGTCATGTTAATTATCAACGCCTTTCCGAGGCATTCAAAGACTCTTTGCATATCTAGGATTATTATTGAATTAAAAGAAAAATACTGCGGATACTGGAATATGAAACAAAAACAGAAAATGCTGGAAAATCTCTGCAGGTCTCACAGCATCTGTGGAGAGAGAGTAGAGCCAACGTTTCGAGTCTGAATGACTCTTCGAAGGATCATCCTGACTCGAAACGTTGGCTCTATTCTCTCTCCACAGATACTGTCAGATCTGCTGAGATTTTCCAGCATTTTCCGTTCTTGTCATTAGCAAGAACTAGCAAGCCCCAAAATAGCGCGAATCATCTCACACTCCATCTGCGCGTGAATTCAGACATTTGTTTTGTAAACACGACTAAGTTCTTACAAGTCCAAATCTGAAACTGGGAGCAACTGACTTGACTTGTGTAACCAAGAGGAGATGGCTTGGCCTCAGTGGGTCTTCCTGGTTGCCAGCAAATCACCTTATTTCTGAGGACTCCTCTGTCCCCCGCTGGGGCCCGTGCTTCTGTGGTTGCTGACTTTTCATGGACTGGAGAATGCGTAACTTGCCCACTGCATAATTAACACTCAGCCTGACTACAAGAGATGTTGCTTCCTTCTAATTGGCATCTTGCGTTGGAAGAGTTGGTCCACATTACTCAATTCAACATTAGCCCCAGGGAGCTGGGCCGGAAGCTGCCACAGACAGCACAACCTGATATTTAATATTCTAAAACTGTTTTGCATATAATAAAATAATTTTGTGACCTAAAAAGTGAAAGGAGGTGGTCGCTGTGAACCCTATGGCCACTGTTGACCTCTCCTGCGCAGATCACTCAGTGTGCGTGGTTAGCAGATCAAAGGAATGTTGCAAATTATTAAAATAGGGTCTGGAAACTACCTTCTACCTCCTAAGTTATTAAAGAAAATAACTATTTGTTATTTCAATGGCTTGGACTGTGTCAGTGGACGAAAGGGTCTGCAACTTTATTTTACGGCTAACCAGGAATAATGAATGAAACAGGTACATGTGCGCTTATCTGATCCCACCCCCGGCTGCTGGAATGCCAAGGGACTTTTCTGCATCTATCTACTCCACTGTGGGCAGCACGGTGGCACAGTGGTTAGCACTGCTGTTTCACAGCCCCAGGGGACACGGGTCCCATTCCCGGCTCGGGTCACTGTCTGCAGAATCTTCACATTCTCCCCGTGTCTGCGTGGGTTTCCTCTGGGTGCTCCGGTTTCCTCCCACAGTCCGAAAGACGTGCTGGTTAGGTGCACGGGCCATGCTAAATTCTCCCTCAGTGCACCCGAACAGGCGCCGGAGTGTGGCGACTAGGGGAATTTCACAGTAACTTCATTGCAGTGTTAATGTAAGCCTACTTGTGAAACTAATAAATAAACCTAAAAATTGTATTTTCATATGTCGTGGAGGTAGGTGATCAGCCATCATCAGGGCAGGTTTGACGGGCCAAATGGCCTACTCCTGTTCCCATTTCTGATATTCCTAGGCAGCAAAGACTCTCAGCCTGACAAAGCCAATGAGACCTCTCCATTGCTAAGGGCTCAGGCTCTGATAACATCATGGAAGCCCCGAACTGCCATTTTAACCCGACCCTCTGCAGGGGAAACAATAGCGACTCCCTCATCAGATAAAACCCGCTGGGAAGAGCAGCACGGCCCTCACCAGAACAAAACCGTGTTTAATAATGCGCTCGCGCTTTGTGTGAGCTGGGATTTTTTTCTTCCGATTAATCCTGCAATTTAATGTGACGTGACCTCTTTGCGGCAGTTATCAGCGAAGGCGCGCTTTGGACGACGTTCTGAGTGGTCCTACCTGAGGCCTATTGCTTTTGCATGCATCATCCAAATGCTTGTGCCACAATATTGCATGAAACCTCGAGCTGGTCTGGAACTTGTAAACATTACCTGAAAGCGAAAAGCAGATGTGTCATCATAGGAACATAGTAACATAGAAAATAGAAGCGGAAGTAGGCCATTCGGCCCTTCGAGCCTGCTCCACCATTCACTTTGCTCATCAAATTCAATTTCCTGATCCTGCCTTCCCCCGCACATCCTCTAATCCCTTTAGCCCCAAGAGCTATATTTAATTTCACCTGGAAACCATACAACATTTTGGCCTCAACTACAGTCTGTGGTAGCTAATTCCACACATTCACCACCCTCTGGGTGAAGAAATTTCTCCTCACCTCAGTCCTAAAAGGTTTACCCCCTATCCTCAAACTATGACCCCAAGTTCTGCCCCCCCCAATCAGGGACATTCTGAATCTATCCTGTCTAACCCTGTTAGAATTTTATAAGTTTCGATGAGATCCCCCTCACTCTTCTAAACTCCAATGAATACAATCCTAACTGACTTGGTCTCTCCTCATATGTCAGACCTGTCATCCCAGGAACCAGCCTGGTATACCTTTGCTGCACCCCCTCTATAGCAAGGACATCCTTCCTCACACAATGACATCCTTGGGCGGCACAGTGGTTAGCACTGCTGCCTCACAGCGCCAGGGACTTGGGTTCTCGGTTTCGGGTCACTGCTTGTGCGGAGTTCCCCTCCGGGTGCTCCGGTTTCCTCCCAGAGTCTGAAAGATGTGCTGGTTAAAGCCTTCCAGATAACGAATATGTCCAAAGGTGACTCGTTTGAACAGTCAACAGATGCCATGCTTCAAAGATTGACGCCTGGAATGACTTAGAAACTAATATCCTGTTACTCAACAAGTGATGCACTGAGCAATTCTTTCATGTTGAACCAATTTAATGAATACCCCATCACCATGCAACCTTAGCAGTGACAGTGCAATGATTCAGAGACACACATCATGTATATAGAAAATGTATCCATTTTAAGAAATGTATTAAAGCCAGTTAAATTCAGCTTAGCACTTTAGGTCAAATTTTTTGGGTGCAGGTTTCCAAAGTGGTACAGTCTCGGTGTTGCGCACACACTCTCTGTGGACAGGTGGGCTGGGAGTTCCTGGCTGGATAGCAGTAGGCTGACACAAGTCACACTCCAGCAATCAGGGTCAGGAGGTAAGCAATGCCCTGAAACACTTTTGCTTTCAAAGAAGTGAGTTTCATTGAAAAAGAAAGCTGGGAAGACACGGATGTATGACGGGAATATTGGGAGAAAAGAATTTTATACTGAATCAACGGGTTCCTTCATTTGGGGAAAAATGCCCATCTTCACTAGTCTGACTGGGATCTGCGAACATGTTGGCTGTCAGACGGTCTATAACACGGCTATCATTAGATCAAACGTGTGAGCACGCAATGATTCACAGCCAGGGGACAGAATTTTTAAAGTGTCAGAGAATCTTAGAATCGCTACAGTGCAGAAAGAGGCCATTCAGCCCCATCGAGCCTGCCCTGACAACAGTCCCATCCAGACCCTTTCCCCGTAACCCCACACATTTACTCTGCTAAGCAGTTTAGCATGGCTAATCAACCTAAACTGCACATCTTTGGAGCGTGGGAGGAAACCGGAGCACCCAGAAGAAACCCACGGGGAGAACATGCAAACTCCACACAGACGGTCACCCAAGGCCGGAATTGAACCTGGGTCCCTGGCCCAGTGGGGCAGCAGTGCTAACCTCTGGTGCCACCGATTCAGAGAAGGTTCAACTGGGTTGATTCCTATGGGACGAAGGGATTGTCTTAAGAGGAAAGGTTGAGCAGGCTGGGCCTGCTTTAAAAGTTAAAGTTTATTTATTGGCCACAAGTCGGCTTACTTTCACACAGCAAAGAAGTTACTGTGAAAATCCCCTAGTCGCCACATTCCAGTGCCTGTTCGGGTACGCTGAGGGACAATTTAGCATGGCCAATGCACCTAACCCGCACATGGGAGGAAACCCACGCAGACACAAGGAAAATGTGCAAACTGACTCAAGCCGGGAATCGAACCCGGGTTCCTGGCGCTGTGAGGCAGCAGTGCTGACCACTGTGCCACAGCCATTAGAAGAATGAGGGGTGATCTTATTAAACATATGATTCTGAGGCGGTTTGCCAGGGTAGTTGTTGAGAGGATATATTTCCCCTCCAGGGAAGATCTAGAACTAGGAGGGCCACAATTTCAAAATAAGGGGTTTCCCATTTGAGATGGAGATGAAGAGGGATTTCGGGGTCATTAGTGTTTGGAGGCTGATAATTGAATATTTTTAGGTCAAGGTAGGCAGATTTTTAAGGGAGGCAAGGATAATGACAGACAGGCAGGAAACTGGAGTTGAAGTCAAAATCTGACCAGCCAAGATCTTATTGAATGGCAGAGCAGGCATGGGGAAAAATCCTGGAAGTCATAGAATCTTAGAATCCCAACAGTGGAGAGAGAGGCCATTCGGCCCATCGAGCCTGCCCTACTCCTGCTCTTGTTTCGTTATGAATTGTGTATTTGTTCCACCAATACACACACACACGCAAAGATACTTTTGCCACACTTAACTAGAGTTTCATCTGAAAATACTTTGCAATATTTCACAGGTTGGAGATCATAAGACCATAAGACATAGGAGCAGAATTAGGCCACTCGGCCCATCAAGTCTGCTCCACCATTCAATCATGGCTGATTTTTTTCTCATCCCCATTCTCCTGCCTTTTCCCCATAACCCCTGATCCCCTTATTAATCAAGACCCTATCTATCAGGTCTGTTGCTATGTCATTGAGGGTCATTTCTAAAGGGGGGGCTCCAGTATGAGATCATCATATATAAGGGGCGGCACAGTGGTTAGCACTGCTGTATCACAGAGCCAGGAATCCGGGTTCGATTCCCGCCTAGGGTGACTGTCTGTGTTGAGTTTGCACATTGTCCCAGTGTCTGCATGGGTTTCCTCGGGGTGCTCCAGTTTCCTTCCACAGTCCAAAGATGTGCGGGTTAGATTGATTGGCCATGAAAAATTGTCCTTTAGTGTCAGGGGGATTAGCAGGGTAAATACGTGGGGTTACGGGGATAGGGCCTGGGTGGGATTGTTGTCAGCGCAGGCTCGATGGGCTGAATGGCCTCCTACTGCACTGTTGGGATTCTATGATATAAAGGATTTGAGAGAATAGGCTCTTTCTCCCTCTGTTGCTCACCTTTATCAGGATCACTTAGCTGAAAGATATCTGGGTGCTCTGGGTCATCAGGTAGAATGACCATCCATCCTGCGATAGACACCTTCTTACTGGGTGATGACTTGAACTGTTTGGAAGACATTAAAGTGCAGATTGTTTTAAAAAGCAGAAACTTTAATAAAGATTTATAATGAAATAAATATCAGAAGAAACAAAACCAGAAATGAAAGACACTGAGCGACAACTGACCAATCAGGTTAGTGACCACAATAATCTAGATATACTCTGGTCTAACTTGTTCCTGTTGTGATTTAAACAACAACTGGTTTCTCCAACTAGAAGTTTTCTTCATTATTCACTGGTTAATAGTTTGAGCAACGTTGGAGAAGAATTCACTTCAGACAATTGAAAGACTGCACGCAAAAGGACTTTCAGATTTACAAAAGTCTGGCCAGAAATGAGTTCCTTAAACAGTCCACAACATATTTGGGTCAAAAAGCTACTTAAAATAAAATAACTTGCAAACAATCAGAAGCTGTTTACCATTTTAGTATTGCCAAACTAAACACGTACAGAAGTATTTCTCTCCGAATTCCTGCTGGCGCCTGCTAGGATTGCTGACTCTGCTCACTGACTTCTACAGAAACTTTAAATTAACCATGTGTTCTACAGACATGAATTACCACCCCCCCCCCGCGCCCCCCCCCCCCCGCCAGATACTTTCAAATTGCTGCACAGAATCATCCCAGTGTAATAGCATCAACTGTTTCGCCGCCACCCATAATCACACACCATGATGATGTACCACAAGTGCTGGACCTACACAGTGTGATGTTAGTGTACCTTTAAGAAGTGTTTTTTTTTTCATCATGATCTCTGCAGCTCTCACAGTCAGTGTTTATCATGCTCACAGCCGTAGGTGATGTCATTGTGGGAGGAGAGAAAAAACTGTGGGCAGGTCAGGTGACAAGATGTCATGTTTCAGTTTCGCTTTGGCTGCAGTGTTAGAGGCAGTCTTAGAAGCAAGCTGGAAAAGAAGTTTCTTTCTCTCTGGGTTTTTATTTTGAAAATTTTACCAGTTAGCTGAAATAAGCACAGCTTATTGTCATCCTGAGTAAAGAATCTGTGTTTTGGTGGCTGCAGTAAAGAATCTGTGCTTTGGGATTTTGGGGAGCTGATACAATTACAAACTGCTCTGAGTTTTCAAGATCATTTGAAATCCGCATTCAACCCAGAGAACTTGATCCCAGTAGCAAGTGAGCATTACTCGGAGTTAAACCTGTGAAAAGGGTTTTTGTTGTCTATGGGATAGGTTTGCTTGGAACACATTAGATACATTTGTTAAGGGTTATACGTTATTGTAGTTGGTTTTTTTCTTGTTTGCAATTGATAAAAGTTCTTGCTAATTTTCTTACTATACATGTTAACTACATTCTTAAATAAACTTTGTTTGCTAAAAGCTCCCGAGTGGGTCTTTTGAAACACACTTGAAGTGGAACATCTCATGCTTATCCTAGCCAAATTCAAGATGCAAAACTTATGATTCAAGCGGGCTTCATAAAACACTTTGGAGTTTCTGACCTGAAGCATAACAACAGTTATCAAAATTCCTTAAAACTTTCCAGGAGCTCCTTATGACTTTTAAGGGTTTTTTAAAAAACCAAATAGTGGCTGTGCAAGAATCTCAAAATTGCCGACCGAGGCATCCATTCAAGTACCCAGCACAGAGCTTCAGTTGCCTGATATAGAGCACATGCTGTGTTCACATGGGTGGCATGGTAGCACAGTGGTTAGCACTGCTGCTTCACAGCTCGAGGGACCTGGGTTCGAATCCTGGCTCGGGTCGCTGTCTGTGCGGAGTTTGCACATTCTCCCTGTGTCTGCGTGGGTTTCCGGGAGGTGCTCCGGTTTCCTCCCACAGTCCAAAAATGTGCGGGCGAGGTTGATTGGCCATTCTAAATTGCCCATAGTGTCCCGGGATGCGTAGGTTAGAGGGGTTAGTGGGTAAATATGTAGGGATAAGTGGATGGGTGGGATTGTGGTTGGTGCAGGCTCGATGGGCCGAATGGCCTCTTTCTGCACTGTAGGATTCTATGATTCGCCACAATCCAGATGTTGCAGTTGCAATGATGGTGAAACTGTTAAGAGTATTTACATTTATTTATCGGTGTCACAAGTAGGCTTACATTAACACTGCAGTGAAGTTACTGTGAAAATTCCCTAGTCGCCACACTCCAGCACCTGTTCGGGTACACTAGGGAGAATTTAGCACGGCCAATGCAGCTAACCAGCACGTCTTTCAGACTGTGGGAGGAAACGGGAGCACGGTGGCACAGTGGTTAGCACTGCTGCCTCACAGTGCCAGGAACTCGAGTTCGATTCCTGTCTTGGGTCACTGTCTGTGTGGAGTTTGTACATTGTCCCCGTCTCTGTGTGGGTTTCCTCCGGGTGTTCTGGTTTCCTCCCACACTCCAAAGATGTGTGGGTTAGGTTGATTGGCCATGCTACATTGACCCTTAATGTCAGTGGGTTGGTAGGGTAATATGTTGGGTTATGGAGATAGGACCTGGGTGGAATTGTGGTCGGTGCAGACTCGATGGGCTGAATGGCCTCCTTCTGCACTGTAGGGATTCTATGGTTCACCTGGAGGAAACCCACGCAGACACGGGGAAAACATGCGGGGTGCCATATTTACTCCATTACTTATTACTCCACTGAAACCAACTGCAACTTCTGGAGTCTGCACATGCGCAGAGTAATGCAACTGCCAGTGTTTCCACTCTCCCCCGGAGGGTCCAGATCGTAATCCCCCAGGCAATCAGTGAAATGGCAAGAATTTCCATTTTCACGCTGTTAGACTTGTCATAAAATCTCGCTGTAAAGTTACAACCTATGCATGAGGTGTGACCGGGTGCTGTGTGTTCTTGTTGACTTTTGGTCCCCAGATGTTTAAGGGCAGCACGGTGGCACAGTGGTTAGCCTCACAGCACCAGGGACCCGGGTTCACTTCCGGCCTCGGGAGTGTGGAGTTTGCACATTCTCCCTGTGTATGCGTGGGTTTCCTCCGGATGCTCTGGTTTCCTCCCACAGTCTGAAAGATGTGCTGGTTAGGTGCATTGGCCATGCCAATATGCTCGAACAGATGCTGGAGTGTGGCGACTAGGGGATTTTCACAGTAACTTCATTGCAGTGTTAATATAAGCCTACCTGTGACACTAATAAATAAACTTAAATCACTGCCAAAGAGCCGTCACCAGCAGATCTGTCACTGGCACATCACCTATTCCCCCCTCCTTAGAGCATCCTCCGATTCCTTCCTTCATCTTCAGTTCCGGCACACTGCTCTGCATCCAGTAAAACAGTCACGCCGTCACTCCCACACCCCCCATCCACTGCAGTTACACACCCCATCCTTCGATTCACCCCCAGGGATGTGCCCACGATAGATTTATACTCCAGTGCCATCCTTCAACCCGGTGTAGAATGAATGTTCCTGACAGTTTGAGTGTTACGGCAGATGGTGCTGATTTGTGGAGCTGCCGTCAGCGTGCGAGAGGGCACAAGAGGATGACAGGCAGGCCACTGCTTAACACCTCCACTCGACCGCCACAGCTGTCAACACACACAAACAGCAGACATGCTCGAGAAAGTTTAGCTGCGTTCCTGGAGCTCAGACACACAGACACCGACAGCAGGAATCCGCTCTTTTGTTGAAAAATACAGGTCACGTTTGGAAGACGCCAATAGCATTTGAAACCATTTTTTAAAATGCGTACTGTTTGCAGAAACCAGCTTTGATCAATTGCTGCTGCTAGCAAAAAACAGGCACGGCGTGGGCTGGCATTAAATTCAACAGATTCAGGCTTTCCAGAGAAATAAACCCAGCAAATCAGTCCCCGACTACACTTCAAATCAGACCTCAACTCTCATTAGCTATGACTGTAACACCACATTCTGCACTCTCTCCTTTCCTTCTCTATGAACGGTATGCTTTGTCTGTATAGCGCGCAAGAAACAATACTTTTCACTGTGTAATAATACATGTGACAATAATAAATCAAATCAAATTATTTCTGTTAAAAAGAATCAAAAAGATATCATCGAGTGGTCAGCGCGGTGGCACAGTGGTTAGCACTGCTGCCTCGCAGTGCCAGGGACCTGGGTTCAATTCCAGCCTTGGGTGACTGTGTGTGGAGTTTGCACATTCTCCCCGTGTCGGCGTGGGTTTCCTCCGGGTGCTCCGGTTTCCTCCCACAGTCCAAAGATGCGCGGGTTAGGTTGATCGGCCATGGTAAATTGCCCCATAGTACCAGGGAGATTAGTAGGGTAAATGTGTGGGGTTATGGGGATAGGATGGGATTGTTGTCGGTACAGGCTCGATGGGCTGAATGGCCTTCTTCTGCACTGTGGGGAATTCTATGATTCTGTTCTAAATACCCTCATGAACACATCCACCCAGCTGTTGATTAGTTTGAGCTAATCTACTGCCTGGTCTCAATATTTCACCTCTCATAAAATAAAAGCAAAATACTGCGGATGCTGGAATGCTGAAACAAAAGCAGAAAATGCTGAAAAATCTCAGCATCTGTGAGAAGAGAATAGAGCCAACGTTTCGAGTCTGGATGACCCCTTTGTCAGAGCTCTGATGAAAATCCAGGCCATGTTTCATCTTGTGAGGAAAGAGGATAACTCGAGGTCATCAATATAACACAGTGGCTAGGAAATCCAGCAGGGAATTCAGACAAAACTGCTGTGTGGCAAGTCATGAGAACGTGGAACTCTCTACCACAGAGAGGGGTTGAAGTGACTCATATAGATGCACCTGAGGGGAAACTAGACCAGCAAATGAGGGAGGAGGGAATAGAGGCTGACGATGACAGATTTAGATGAGAAAAGAGAGGAGGAGGCTCAAGTGAAGCACAAGTTTATTTATTAGTGTGGCAGGTTGGCTTACACGGGGCGGCACGGTAGCACAGTGGTTAGCACTGCTGCTTCACAGCGCCAGGGACCGCGTTCGATTCCCGGCTTGGGTCACTGTCTGTGTGGAGTTTGCACATTCTCCCCGTGTCTGCGTGGGTTTCTTCCGGGTGCTCCGGTTTCCTCCCACATTCTAAAAGACGTGCTGGTTAGGTGCATCGACCCGAACAGACTGTGGCGACTAGGGGATTTTCACAGTAACTTCATTGCAGTGTTAATGTAAGCCTTACTTGTGACAAATAAATAAATAAACTTTTTACATTAACACTGCAATGAAGTCACTGTGAAAATCCCCTAGTTCCACACTCCAATGCCTGTTTGGGCGCCACCATGCCACCCTATCAGTGCTCAGTGCATAGCAACGGCCCTCAATGAAAGCTACAGTGATCGATGCTGGATAAGATCTATCTCTATAGCTGCCTTTTGCAATCTCCCAACACGCAGAGACAATGTTAGATTCTGCAGCTAAGTAGCTGTGAAGAGAGGCAAAGAATTGAGGAACATCTAAAAGTGCAAAAGATAGAGATGCAATGAGTGTTATTTCCTGGTTACAGTGGTAGGTCTGATGGAACAGCTTCTCACTTGTAACAACATTTGTTTCGGGTACAATTTAATACCTCTGTTATAACAATAACTTGTATTGAGATAGCACCTTTAATGCAGTCAAATGTTACCAAATATAACCAGTGAGCCATGTAAATAGTTCACCAAAAACTTGATCAAAGGGATAGGTTTTAAGGACAAGAGATTTAGAACATAGAAAAACTACAGCACAAACAGGCCCTTCGGCCCACAAGTTGCGCCGGTCGTGTCCCTACCTACCTAGGCCTATATATAGGCTTACCCATAACCCTCAATCCTATTAAGTCCCATGTACTCATCCAGAAGTCTCTTAAAAGACCCTATCGAGTTTGCCTCCACCACCACTGACAGCAGCCGATTCCACTCACCCACCACCCTCTGAGTGAAAAGCTTACCCCTGACATCTCCTCTGTACCTACCCCCCAGCACCTTAAACCTGTGTCCTCTCGTAGCAACCATTTCAACCCTGGGAAAAAGCCTCTGAGGATCCACCCGATCTATACCTCTCAACATCTTGTACACCTCTATCAGGTCACTTCTCATCCTTCGTCTCTCCAAGGAGAAAAGACCGAGCTCCCTCAACCTATCCTCATAAGGCGTGCCACCAAATCCAGGCAACATCCTTGTAAATCTCCTCTGCACCCTTTCTATGGCTTCCACATCCTTTCTGTAATGAGACGACCAGAACTGGGCACAGTACTCCAGGTGGGGTCTGACAAGGGTCTTATAAAGCTGCATCATTATCCCCCGACTCCTAAACTCAATCCCTTGATTGATGAAGGCCAGCACACCATACGCCTTCTTAACCACCTCCTCCATCTGTGAGGCCGATTTAAGAGTCCTATGGACCTGGACCCCAAGGGATGGAATTACAGAGCTCAGTAGCTCAAAGCACAGCCACTGGTGTTGGAGCGATTATAAAGTTTAAGCTTATTTATTAATGTCACAAGTAAAGCTTACATTAACACTGCCATGAAGTTACTGTGAAAATCCCCCTAGTCGCCACACTCCGGTGCCTGTTCGGGTACACTGAGGGAGAATTTAGCACGGCCGATGCACCTAACCAGCACGTCTTTCGGACTGTGGGAGGAAACCGGGGCACCCAGAGGAACCCACGCAGACATGGGGGAGAATGTGCAGACTATGCACACAGACAGTGACCCATGCCGGGAATCGAACCCGGGTCCCTGGGCACTGTGAGGCAGCAGTGCTAACCACTGTGCCGCCAACCTGGCATCTCGGATTTTGCTAATATCGCTGAACTTGAAACCACTGACCTTTTACGCTGTGCAAGAATAATTCTTAACAATTACTTTGGGCTGCTTAAGAATCAAAATGACTTCTTAACACTTGCACATGGGAAAATACGCAGCCGGCCGAGGTAATTACACACACTCCCAGCAGATGGAGCTCTTTAACTCTCCAACATCAGGTAGTCACGGTTTCACAGATCTTTATAGAAATGCCAAGTTCTTCAAGAACCAACAATAGCTCCTAACTGCTACTGCTAACTTACTTATCATCTGTGATGACCT